>NW_027532208.1:1059680-1087883 GCF_008692635.1 Crocuta crocuta
CTTACCGCCCTGCGGGCCACAGGGCAAAATCGCCATAGGCCAAGGTGCATATAGAAAACAAAGGAGCATTAAGCCCAATCTATGTCGTGTTTTCAAGGAAGAAAACGGAAATGTGTAGTCGAGCTTTTTTGTACCCTGAAGTGTTTTTTTTATTGCCCTAAGTGATTTCCACAGGTTCTGGAATAACTCTTACAGCTTTGCCTTGCGCCCTCCTCTTTCGTGTGGGCTTTAAAAAAAAAAATCAAACCCACATATTAAAAGGGGGCTTTTTATCTGCCATCTAATGGCTTCAGAGCGATAATACACTATTATCTTCTTTAACCAGGAAAAAAAGGGGGGGAGGTGGGATTTTTCAGAAAAATTAAAAAAGAAAGTTTTTTGTAGCTGTTCAGTTGCCACTAAGAGATTGCACAGTCAAACCGACTCTAAACACACTAGTTTGGATTCCTAAATATTTTCAAGTAAAGAATCTTCTCGTTTGAAACTTTGAATTAAAATAAAACACATTTACTCCACATATTTTTTAACAGAAAGAGAAGTCACATCAGGAAACGATCTGATTTTGTGGTAGCTGACGTAGTGTTTTCTTGTACGTGAATAGAATCCTGACATGTAGTGCACATGATCCATAGCTTTAACTGGCTCTGGGCTTTTGCCGGCCAGGGTCTGTTTAATACACTCCATTCTAGGCCAAATCAGGACAAAAAGAAAAAGATCCGAATCTAGGTATTTTATAATCTGCTTTTTAACCTCTAACCGCAGAGCACGCTGATCAGACCTCATATCTCGGAGGTTAGGAGACAAGTTAGAACTGTAGCACGTCCCCGTTCATTCTGTTTTAATTTATGGTGTCTACGTCTGCGTTAGTGCGTCCGCACACGTGCGAGCGTGTAAAGGAAGGAGGAAAGGGTGGGCCGCCGAGGTGGCAGCAGGCAGTTGGGGGGGGGGGGGCCGCAGGGGCCCCGCCCCGNTTCCCACCACAAGCACTGAGGACTGTTGACCGTCGTGGGAAGCTCCCTTCCCTGCAGAAGAGAGAACGTGGCAGTCCCGGCTCTGCCCTCACCCCTGTAGAGATGGCCCACACTCCCACTAAAACGTTGTTGCTCTTCCCTTCCAGACCAGACCATCCATTGGCCCTTCGTTCATCCTGCCTCTTGGAACAGTTCTTTTATGCACAGTGTAGGGCAGTCTAAGTACAAACCTGAAGTCTAACTTGTCTCTGATTCCTCCCGTTGTCTATGTGTATATGCGTGAGACTAGAGGTGGGTGAGAGTGTGCGTGTGTGCGTGTGTGCAATTTTATACGTCTGTGTATTTTCTTAAGTACCTGTGCACACATAGAGTGCATTACTGCCACCTTTTTTCAATAAGCTGTTTTATCAGTTATGGCTTCTACAAGTTTGCTAATTTAGACTCCTTTATTGCCATATCTTTAAACTAACAATAGATGATTTCGGTATATATATATATTTTTTTTTGCTTATTTATAGGTGCTGTATTTTATTATCTGATTGTTAGGAAGGGATGAAAGGGGCAAATATTCTTTAGAGGGATAGACTGCCGGCAGTATTGGGTATAATTTACAAGATGTAGTTGTCATACTGTATATTACTGATTGAAACCTTTTTGACCGTATTGTGTATCATTGAAACCTTTGTCTTAGGTCAACATCTTTGGATGGCATTTTAATGGTGCATTCATTATTTTTTAAGTTTAATTAATATTACCTTTTTTTTTTGATTGGGGGGGTGGGAGGGATTTAAAATTTTCANGTGTGCTTGTATTAATTAACTTGTAGGACTTTGACTGTAAGATGTGAAGCCACATTTCTTGCATGATGTTTTAGAAATTACGTAGTTCATTTACAGTCGTTTAACCTGCAACTGCAGCACTTAGTTAAAGTTTTCACTACACTAAAGACAATGCCTTTTCATGAATAGGAAGTTTTCAGAAGGCTCTAGGAGGCTGGGAGGCAGGCTGTTTGCCTTTGGATGGTTGTATCATCTCTGAACTTGATACCTGGTTCAGTGAGAAGAGAGTTCAAAATGGAGGAGCTTAAGGGGAAACAGATGAACATCTGGCTTGGTTCAGGTGCATTAAGAAGAGCGACTTTGCATTAGTGACACCACNCCTGACAGTACTGTGATGTCCTCTCCACGAAAACCTCGAGGGAATCGTGTCCTCATGTGCGATGAATCTCTAAATATCTGATCTTTCATTGCAATGAAAAGCAGGGAGTTAACCAGAAATACTAGGGTAGTGTTTTAGTTTTATTAAAGGCATGACTGTTATTTACAAAGGCGTTAAATCCAAGGAAATGGAAAAAGTATAGACTTGTCCATCCTAGTGGCCAAATAGTAACAGTCTAAAACAGTCACTTTGGCTCTTCCAAGCGATTTAGTCATTTTTGTTGGGTTTTGGTGGTGGTGGTGGTGGTGGTGGTGGTGGTGGTTTTTAAACTAGGTTTTTGTTGACTTCCACTCTAACTTTTTTTTTTTTTTTTTTTNACAATCAGTTGGTTAAAGTTTGCTTGCGGTTCTGTGTTTGTATTTTTTCTCTATTTATATATATATTTTTTATCGTGGTCCCATCCCAATGATCTTTTGTGTTCAGCTTTCACTGTCTGTAATACTTCTAAGAGCTGCCACTAAATAACAGAAACCTGTCAGGGGGTCGGGGAGTGTTCCCCCCACCCCCTCCTCGTTGCACCTCTCAGTTTGAGTCTAAGGGTTGATCTTTCATCTTGATAAGCAATATTCAAGTGCCTTGAACAGCGCCCTCTCCGGGGGGCTTACCTTCAGCTGGCTAGCATTCCAAGCTGTAGCCCCCACAGGCAGCCAACCTCCTCCTCTTTATGCTCCATCAGTTTAAAAAGCTGATTTGTACCTCTCCCCTGGGGAAAACGGTTCCGTATAAAACACTAACACTTAATTACAGGCTCCATTATACCATTTTAAATGGCTTCTTTTTGTTAATTGGAGACAGTGTTCATAACTTAAGGGTTTTGCCATTACTTAGCTGGCTAAGTGGAGGCTCAGTGTAAAATCCATGTTCACGTTCAGCCTCTTGACCCTTGGTTGCTACCCATACCCCCTCGTGGTATCTGAGGCGGAAGGGGTGTGGGTTCCGTCCTAGACCCGTGCCCGCTCGTTTCCACCATCTGGCTCCTGGGCGACCGCCAACCTTGAACTTCTGGCTCAGTCGGCAGGTCTGGGATCTCTGTCCGCCAGGCCACTGTGCTTTAGAAAGGATTTCTGCGGCCATCCAGCTCGACTCGAGCCTTCTCAGAGCCGACCTGTGTGAGGAACATCACATCATGGGGGGGACCCGTGGTCCGCGCACTGTCTGGGATGTGGGCTGGAGAAGCCTCTAGGAGATGTTGGGGTCTTGACCCGTATGACTACTATCAAACCATGGCCACTGTGTCTGTGAGAGTGATTGAGGCAAAAAGATGACAGTCGCCTCCCTGCCCAGTCTCCTTCCTTCAGCATCTTTGTTTTTCTCCCCGTTTAAAAATCGTCCCATCCGATGTGGACATTCAGGTCTGCTGGTCAGTCCGGACCCAGAGTGTTTCAGAGCTTGGGGTTGGGGGGTTCTCTGTGTTCTCTCTGGCCATGGGAGACCCTCCCCGTGTACCGCCACCACCACTCCCCCCGCCCAGCTGGCCAGCTCTAGGAGGAAGGAAACCCCTCATCTGCCTCCCTGGCCCGGAGCCATGTCAGTCGGCAGCTCATGAGGAAACCAAGCAGAAGGCAGGCTGTACTCTAACCCAAGGGAAAGCTCTGGTGTCGGCTCGTTGCCCTAAGATCATGCCTCAGTTGTGGCCTAAGCGGTGGGGACAAGAGTCACCAGACGGCTCAGTCCACAGGCCGGTGCCTTCCCGGCTGCAGGTGCACTGGGTTACCTCCTGAACGCCTGCGTGCTCTCGCAGTGGTGATTACTGAACTCTGTGGATGTTCTATGCAATGTTTCTCATTCCTCTTCAGAAAAACAAACTTCCCTGAAAGTAGCAGCGGGGCCAGAGGCCAGGGGACGAGGTATACACGCGCCCTTCTGCGATTAGCACAAAGTGAACCAGTGTTAGTGACCGACCACATCCGGAGCTGGGGACAACGGCCGTTGCCTTAAATGCACTATGCCAGGCACCCCTCGACAGGCCTGTAGGAACAAGAATCTGCCCTTAGGCATCCCAAGCCCCAACTTTCGGAGGCCAGCCGTGCGGTGGAGATGCAGCAAGGCAAGGTTTGGGCGCGTGTGGCCGGCGTGGCCCTTGGCCACGTCCCTTCAGACAGGAGGTCTGCTTCCCTCTCTGGATGTCCTCTCTCGTCAGCACCCTCCTCCTCCGTCCCCTTCTACCTCACTGACCTATGCTCCTGCTCGACGTCACTCTCCACCCCAAGCCCCTCAAAACCGCGAGGCACAAGTGGACTCTGGCGCGGGAGTGAGGGAAAGAGCTAGAAGCATGGCATTCGTGAGTGTGTCTGGGCCTGGTGGGCAGGCCTCTTCTCTTCTCTTTTGTGAGCACAACATGGACAGACAGCTGCGCTCTGCGAGGCACATGGATTTTTCTCTTGACTTCCACCTGTTTCTAATGCTCTGACAGCTGTTTCCTTTGCTGGCAGGGGCGGTCTCGGGCCTCAGAGGGCCTTGTCTTTGGCCTGCCTTTGCTTTCTGCCCGCTCCTGCTCAGCTGTTAAGATCCATCACAGCCGTTTCCCTTGCCCTGGACTGCCCCTAACTGGCCACGTGAGGACACATCCCCAGGAGCCCTAACTGGCCCCGGGGGGGGGGGGGGGTCGCTGCCTCTCTTGTCTCTGGCACAGGGAGGCTCTGATTTCGGGAGATGGTGCTCTCCAAGACCACAAATCCAGCCTTCAGTCACGTGACTCTTCCCAAAAGAATATGCGGTTTCTATGCAGTGCTGGGGCGGGGGAGAAAAACAGCTCCCTGAGCCGCTGGTTAGATGTGGTTCCCACCCTCTGGTGGCCAGTGTTCTCCTGACGGAAAGACTTGGGAGCCTAACTAAGGATTTGTGCCATTATCGCGTGCTCGCACATTTGCCAGGAAAGCTCGCACTTAAAAGTTCCCCCGGTGCTTTTGTAGTTTCGTCTGACCCTTGGTGGCAACAGGAGCCTTCGCGACCACCCCCACCCCACCACCCCATACCCAGGGCAGAGCTCCCGTCCCAAGTGGCAAGATGGTGGCCTGGGACTCTTGACATGATATGGTTCCATTGCCCGGAATGTTTTGCTGAGAGAAGGGTCCAGTTTGACAGAATTCTTTCCATTCCCGTCAGTGTCTGCCTTTTCGTAGACGAAAACCATCAGGAAAAGAAAACCAGTTCCCAATGAAAGTTCTGAAAAGATCCAGCCTGCGAACCCTTTACAGATGTGCTGAAAAGCAGAGGCCCAAACCCAGGGGATGAATCCGGAAGGCAGAGGAGGGGTGTGGAGAGCAGTGAGCTGGGCAGGAAATGAGCCCCGCCCAAGCTCCCTGCCCCAGCAGCCCTGGAGCCTCATCCTGCGTGGGGAAGAAGGAAAAGCAGCTTCCCCGGGCTCTCCCACTTGTGGGACCCGGCCCCACCTGCCCAGGCCTCGCAGCCCTTCCTCCGCCTCCCCTCCAAAGATACCGTGACCACACTGTCCGCGGTATCTCCATTCTCATCTTTGCATGAAGTGACATTTAGCTTTAACAAGACATTTCCAAAGCGCCTAGTCTCCTCCGGAATGCTAACTTGAAAAGTTGGGCATTGTAGGCGAAGAATCCTAAAAAAGGCTAGTGAGAGAAAGGCATTAGGCTATGCATAAATGTGCACTTCCCCATTCCCCCCTGTTATTAACCTTTTAAAATACCTTTGAGTTGCTTTCCACAGATCATTTTAGCTTCTCCAGTAATGTTGAGTGTAGTCTGTTGCTGTCATTTCTGTAGCATTTAGGCTTTAATTTCTACCACAAAATATGCTATATGCTATGTATCAAGCTTTCTGTGATCAGAAAGGAAAGGTGCCTTATATCCCAATGTCACGGCTACATCCCTATGGAAAAAAATAATCAGAAGCACAGTGTGTACGGAAGCGTTGGGACTTCCGTTGGTGAAACCAGACACCATTCAGCAAGATGCATCGAAGTGGCACGGGGCTACTTTTGTTTGAAAGTTCCTCCCCCTCTTCATTTTCCCTTCTTTTTCTTTTTCTTTTTTTCCCTCCCTTCCTTTTTTTTTTTTTTGTAGTTTGCTTTAAACAGAAAGCACTTAAGTAGATGACTATGTGTAAAAAGCTCTGTGCAATAGAAATCATTTTTCTTCATTTTTTTAAGAGATAATGTATTGCACACCAAATGAACTCAAAGTAAGCTTTAGACCAGGACGATTCAGGTTGTGGGTGAGTACGTTCACTGTAGTTCCGTTTGTTCACGAACTGAAGGGAAAACAGGCCTCCCCAGCGTCCCCCCCCCCCCCTCCAATCTCAGCCCGCCTCTTATTGACGCTGAGCGAGGTGCGCAGGGCNGCACTTAACCTTTTCTTGTTGAGATGGATTGACTGCTACTGACCTGCCAGCGTGCGTGAGGAGAATTATAAAAGGATGTTTCCTTGAGAAGAAAAAAAAAATTATTTCTATCCTCTTCTATTTATTGTTAGGTTAATCATTTAAGTACTTATCAGGAGTGTATTGTTGTTTTGTGTCGTCGTTGTCATTGTTGTTATAAATGCTTTTTGCTCTCACTCCAGTGGTTATTGTCTTCTGCCTCCTGCCCTCTCCCCCCCACCCCCCAGTCCCCAAAAGAACCCAAGGGTCTGGGGCTTTGACTGGGGGGCCAGAGGGGGCTTCTCCAGCAGAATCAGACATCTGTGTCCAGAGCAGCCACTCAAAAACTAGCGGTCTCCGCATGTCTAAGTTTTTAAATGAGAGAGTCGAAGAACGCTCAGTGCGAGGAGCTGCAGAGACTTAGAAAAGCAAAGTTCAGTTGCCCAAAGCCTCCTAGAGCCTCTGGTTAAGACTTCTGGGTTCATGAAGTTTCAGCGAGCCCTGGTCAGAGAGGGCGGCGCGGCAGCGGCCTCCTGGAAACTGTGGCTTCCGAGGGGGAGAGCGGTTTCTTGCAAGGCTCGCGGGGGTGCTGTGTTTTGTTGGCTTTTCTTGTTGTTATTGTGGTTGTTTTCCTTGCATACAAAGTTGGTCAAAACCATCTTGCGATCTTGCGAAGCAACAGTGTTTTCTAGTCCGGCTGTGGCTCGAGGACCCACACCCAGGGAGGTGGGAGGATCCCCTCTCCCCCTTAACATGGTGAAGCACTTAGAGGGAGCCACACAGCCTAACACAGCCCGTTGCTTGCTAATCAGGTGTGACGGTGAGGTTGGGGCCCAGGAGAAGGGGGCTCCCCGCCAGGCCGAGGTCCAAGTGGGGCCACGCAGCTGACCTCCCGCTCCCAGAGGGGCCCCCCCAACCCCGACTCGCTTTCCGTGCCATGACTTTTTCCCTTCTCTGAAATTGTTGGGGGTCCCAATTTTGTTCTCATCTCTGAAAGAAAGCCCTCCAGTGAAATAACCGCCCCCATCTCCCTCCCCCCTCCGCCCCAAAGAGTTCTCATTTCTCTCGAATTAGTCTATGCATTTCTCTCTTGAGCCGTTTTCTGCCTCTTTCCTGGGGAAAACGGGCCTCTGTCCCACCGAGACCCCTCAGAAAATGCTGTGCATTTTGGAGACGTGAGGATTCACGCAAAAATCTTTACCGCGTTTGAGAACAACTCGTTAGAAAGTACAAGTGGGGGAAAAAGAAGAAGAAGAAGAAGAGGTGGGTTTCCCCACATCCCCTTCCACTGAGTAAGACCTAGCTCATTGCAATGTGCAATAACTACTTGCCGCGAGAGCGGGGAGCGCCAAGCTCCCGCCCAGACTACTAACAGCACAAAAGACAAGCTCGCTCGCAGAGTGGCGGACTTCTTCCGGATAACTTTTCATAAGCTCAGCTCCCCCCCCACACACACCCCCTCCAGTGTATCGTGGTGTCTTACATTTTAGCAGTATTTTATATTTTCTGTAACGCACTAAGTCTCAGATGTTTCTAGAGCTCGTTTGATAATACAATCACAGACCTTTTTTTTTTTTTTTAAATCCTCATAGAAACCCCGATTGACCAAAAACAAAAAACACACAAAAGGCGTCGTTTTTTTGTTCAAATAGCTTTGAGAAGCCTCTGTTGTGTTGCTGTGACCCATCTCTGGTAACATTTCTTTTTTTCTTGCTATTTGTTTTGGACATTAAGAGTCAAAAGTTGATCCAGCTGGCGTGGGGGTGGGGGAGGCACCCGTCGGCCCCTCGGCGTTGTCCCTTCTGTCTTTGGTTAGCCATACGATGTTTGTTCTCAGCACTGTACAACGGTCCCTATATGATATGGAGAAGCAATATCACTGTATGAAACTCACACCATGTATTATTATTATTCACTAGCACCCTAGGTGTGATAATTGAAGTAAATATCTTTTATACAAACACAAGAATGTGTGGGTTGTTTTTATTTAAAGTCCCCGGCCTGAGGAGAAGCAGCAAACACTGTCATTCTGTGTCCAAAGGGCACCTTGAGGATTGCCATTCCAGGGGCGCCTGGGTGGCTCAGTCGGTTGAGTGTGCGGCTCTTGATTTAGGCTCAGCTCATGGTCCCAGGGTCGTGGGATTGAACCCCGCATCGGGCTCCTCGCTGAGTATGGAGCCTGCTTGGGATTCTCTCTCTTTCTCTCTCCCCCTCCCCCTCTGCCCCTCTCCCCTGCTCATCGTGCTCTCTCTCTCTCAAAAACAAATTAAAAAATTGCCATTCCAGAGGTAACCATCCCTCCACCTTCCAGTGCCCCTCCCCCCACGGCAGGTGTCGCGTGGGGTAGGACACGCCGGGCTCTGGGTACCAGCTGGCCCCCCTCTCTGCTCGCCACCGGGGCTGAAACCGGGCCTGGGTCCCTGCTTGCTGTTGTCACCCTTACTATTTGAGGACCAGGAATGGTAGCTGAGCGAGGCACTGGGCTGATGGTAGCAGCCCAATAAGTGGGGCTCAGGGGTCCTGGGGCCGCAGCCAGGTGCCTCTGCAGAGCAGCCTGCACCCAGCCAGTGGCCTGCCTTTGCCTGCTCTGTGGGGATCCCTCGCCTCATCCCTGAATCGCGTCGTGAAGGACAAGCCAGGGGCACCGGTTAATGCGAGCAAGTGAGTGGGAAGAGGAAGGAGGAAATGATGTCTGTGGATTTCTGGAATGACCGGGCTCTTGAGAAGGGGTCTCCGGCCAGCGCTTGGGGCTGGAGGCAAGAGAGCTCAGAGCTGGCTGCTCGGTGGTCCACGTGCTCTTGACTGAGGAGGTCTCTCATCTTGAAATCTAGACGGTTGGAAAAGAATCGCCATTCCTCACCGATGTGCTGGGGGGGGCCGTGGTTAGTGGTTAGTTTGTTGTGCATTAATTTGTAGGTTTCAGAATGAGGTGCTCCCAATGTGACACAAGACCGTCAGTGATCCTCCCTCCAGTGGGAAGAGCCCCCAGCCCAGGACAGCCCCCCACCAATGCCAGGCACTCCTGGCGGCCCTGAGCCTCATCTGGTCACTCAGGGACTGAGCGCATCTAGCGCTGTCCCCAAATGTCTACCTCCACAAATGCAAGAAACGTGCCTAAAACCAACAGAGCTCTGTCTGACTTTGACAAACTTGAGGTCTGATTCAGCTAACATGATCTGCTCCTTTTCAGATTGCTAGTTTAGGTGTGCCCAGCTCCCCTCCCCCCTAAAGATCTGGTAACTAAGTTAAAATGTAAAATGTAAAAACATAAAAAACACTTGGCGCAAAGTCTTTTAACCCAGAAAGCCTCCCCAGGTGCTTTTAAAGGGAGATTTAATTAAGCAAAACTGCCGCTGCCCGTGGTTTGGGCCGCCTGACTTTTTTTGTTCAACCACCAGGTCCTGAGGCAGAGAAGGGACTGCGACTAGGGGGTGCCCCCACTCCCGGCTGGGCCCCCAGCCTCCCTCCTCCCCTACAGTTAAATGGGTCTGAGCAAAATGATGTGTGCCTTGTTTGATGGCCCAAGGGAACACGGTTGGTGATATAGGGGAAAACACGGGGTGTGGGGGGCGTGGAGCCGCGCCGACCCCGCCCATGCAGTCGAAAATCTGCGGGTAACTTGACTCCCCCAAAGCGTACCTAGTAATAGCCTACCTTTGACCGGGAGCCTTACCGATAATGTCGCTGAACACGTTTTGTATTTATATGTATGATATACTGTATTCTTACAATAAAGTAAGCTAGAGGGGAAAACATTATTAAGAAAATCATAAGGAAGAGAAAATGTACGTGCAGTACGGCGCTGTAAAAAAAAAAATAATAATAATCCGCGTCTAAGTGGACCCGTGCGTTTCAAACCCGTGTTATTCCAGGGGCAGCAGGAATCATCAGAGTGGGCGAGTGGTCCGCTCTGATCCTGTCTGCTTGGGTTTGGGGGTGTGTCCTACCTCCCCCGCAGACCTGGCAAGCCGGCTGGTCTCCACTTGGGCGGGGCATTGGCTCCTATGAGGGGGCAGGGTCGTGGGGGGCCGAGCTGAGAGCCCAGAGTGCTCTGGAGAGCTGTTTTGATGTTGGTGGGAGGCTTCCGGTCACCAGACCCTTGATCCGCATCCTGGGCAGGCATTCAGAACTTAGCGTCTTCCCAGAAGCTCGGGCTGTCAGAAGATGTCGCTAGGAAGGACCTTCCCTCCCACCCCCAAGATATTGGTTTGTGGACAGGTAAAAGGCGGTTCTGTTGGGACAGCGGAATGGGGGGCTCCAGGGAGTGAGGTTTGAGGACCCCACTCACTGTCCAGTGAGGCATCGGTCAAGTGGCAACGCACAGGAGTCCCAGCGTCTTCTCTTACCAGCTGGCGGGCGGGTGACCTTGGGCAAGTCCCGGTCAATGTCAGGAAACCCTTTCTGAAAGAATGAATGAATTGAGCTTCTTTGAGATTCCAGTTCTGTCTCTGCGGAGGGGGTATAATAATGCCAGACTCGCAGGGCCGCTGAGGGGTGGGGGTGGGGGGAGCGGGTAATGGTACCTGTAGGCACAGCGCCCTAGCCCACAGCAGGTGCTCAGAACATGCCCATTGTAGCTGTTGATGTGGGTGTTATGCCATTGAATTTGGTGGCTGGGGAAGCACCCTCCAGTCACGGCTGTTTCCACCTTGTGCTGGAGCAGAAGGGGCCCCTACGCGGGACCAGGCACTCCTGCGGGTTAGCAGAGCAGCAGTGGCTGCGGCCGGAGCACCGCTGGTGATGCCCGGTGACACACGGCAGGCACGCAGGTGAGGCACAGAGTCCCCCCCACCCTGCAGCTGTCTCTTCAGTCCTTCACGGGCTCGGTCAGCAGATAGTCACTGCCCTGTGCCAGGGACATGCTCCGGGCTAAGAGTCCCGCAGCCCCAAGCCGTTCACGGCCCAGAGGGGAGACAGAGCAGCTGCACAACTACAGCCCAGGCCCGGGCTTATAGTTGGCATTGAGGGGGCACCGGAGCCCTAGCTTGGGGATAGGCAGGAGACCCTGATGGGGAGTAGGCTGGAAATGGGAACAGACATTTGCAGGAGGCAGGGGGAGCACACCAAAGAGAGGGCCAGCATGAGCGCAGTCAAAAATGGATCTGCAGTCCCAATTCACAGCATGGCCCAGAGGACTCTGGGTGAAGCCTGAGCAGTTATCAGGCAGTGGGACCAGCAGAGGGCAGCCGGCCATGCCAGGCCCGTGGGAGACCGCGCGGCCCCAGGAATCCCTTCACAGCCTTCCACCTAAAGGAATGAGGGCTTCCCCACCAGGGGGAACAAACTCAGCCCATCTGCTAATAGGCACTAAGGGCTAACCGTGTGCCACTGGTCTGGGCACTGCCGTGATAGCAGGGGACAAACAAGGAGCTTGCCTTTTAGTGGGGGCAGTCAGACGGTAGACATCATAAGTAAGAGATTCCATAATGCTTTAGACAATGATAAATGTAGGTCAGACACAAGGAAAGGGAGACAATTGGAAGAGCAAGTAGAGGGGTTAACGTCTTGAATCAGGAGGGCAGGGTAGGCCTCACCAAGAACGTAACATGTGAACAGGCTCTTAACAGAGGAGAGGGAATGAACCATGTCGATGCCTGAGGTAAGGGCATTCCAGGCAGAGGGAAAACAGGAAGTGCAAAGGTCCTGTGGTGCCAGTGTGCCTGAGAGCCAGACTAGCTGGAGCACAGCCACCAAGGGAAAGAGCGGGAGGCAGCCAGAGGAGAGAGATGAGGATAGAGACAGGGCAGGGCCTTGAAGGCCCCCTATTACTCTGAGGGATGTAGGGTCTGCTGGAGAGTATGAGCAGAGGATGCTCTGATCTTACTATTTAAAAGACTCTCTCTGGCTGCTGCTTTGTGATTGTAGGGGTGGGGGTGGAAGAAGGGAAGTCAGTGAGGAGGCCGTTGCCATAATGACGAGAGGTGATGACTTGCACCAGGTGGCCACAGTCGTGAAAAGTGATTGGAGTCTAAGGTAGGACCTGAGACAGCATAGATGAAAGGAGTGATGGGGGCAGGTGTGGCCCCAAGGGAATTGGGGGCCACTAAAGGGTGGCCTGGCTTCTGATGCCACAGCCCTAAGGATACCACCTTCCGGGCTGTGCAGAGGGGGACCTGCTGGGGTGAAGCAGGTTTGGGGGGGACCAGGCTTCAGGCTGGACCCGTTTGGACTCCGCGCAGTGAGCTCAGGGAGAGGAGTGGCCTCCTGGACAACACACTGGAGAGTTATTCGCTTTTCCGAGGCACGCAGGTGGCCAGAGGGGACAGGACGGTGGCGTGCGGGGACAGCTCTGGGCTACCTCGGCGTTGCGAGCCGAGCAGGGAGAAGGGGTGGCAAAGGCAGGGGGGCAGGAGGCCTGAGAAGCCAGGTGCCAGTGGGCAAGTAAGACTAGGGCTGGGGACACAGCAGTGTGTGCGAGGTCATGGGCCACCTTGCCGAGGACAGCTGGCGTGGTGGGTGTCCAGGCCACACGGGAAAGATTTAAGGAAGTGGACGCTTGGGGAGTGGAGTCAAGAGGAGAGTGTGTGTGTGTGTGTGTGTGTGTGTGTGTGTGTTTCAGAACATCAAGGCGCTGGTGCATTTGTGGACAGGCGCACAAGAGCTGATGCCACAGGAGAGAAGGAGTTCACTGGCTGGGGTCCCCTGGCCTAGGAGTGGGGAGGGGCGGGGCACAGGGGAGGAGAGGTGCCACCTGCAGACGCAGGAGGGCTCAGCGCTCATCTCTGGCCACCTGTGGGAACAGACAGGTGCAGAGATGGTGTGTGACGAGCAGCCCCAGGGCTCCTACCTGGCTTGCAAGTGGCTGATAGAAGAACGCAGGGTCCCCCCCGCCCCCGGAAGACTGTGCGCCACACCCCCAGGCCCGCCATCCAGGTGTGAGAAGTTTCCTCGTTCAGTCAGTCCCGCAGTCAGAAATCGTGCCTTGATCTTAAGTCATAGTCCAGTCTCCTTTAAGTCTTGATCTTGACGTTGCTTCGATTTCTCCCTCCTGTGAAGTGCACCCTCCAGGAAGCCTTCCCAGATTCTCCTGGAAGGACGAGGTTCCCCGAACGTTCATGGGGGGAAGCTGTCTGGCTCACACACAGGCATTCATCCATCAGTCACCCCTGTCCCCGCACCTCCCCCTGCCCAGCCTCTCCCTCTCCAGAAGCTTCCCCTTCATTGTTAGATATAGCATCCTGCATGCCCCCGCTCCTGAGCACACTGCCCAGCTCCAGGTTCTGCCCACTGCGCGGCACGATCTGGTATCTGTCCAGAGTGGGCTCTTCCCCAGGTCCCTCCACACCCCTGCCATCCCTGCTCCACCACCCCTTGACCGGTGGCTTCCCTCTGTCTCCTTGCTTGGCCTTTCTTGAGATACTGGTCACCCCTCCTTAACTCACTGACAGTCCCTATTCGACTTGGCACTTGGACATGCTTCCTCCTGATTTCCCCCTGCTTCCTGCCACCTCCTCTCCGGGTCTTTGCTGCGACACCCCTGAAAGTGTCAGCATTCCTGAATGTTCTGCCCATTCTCGGGGCACCTGTCTCTGGGCTTCCATGTTTGCCACCCTGGGGGTGGGATCCAGGGTGGAGAGGTGGGTGCCGAGCTCTGCCCTGCCTGCCTCTCCTGCCTCCAGCCACGGGTCCCGCTCCCCCATCCCCACAACCCCTTAGCCGGTCCACTAGCACTTGATGCTCACCCAGCCAAACTATACGGCTGATCTCTCCTTCCCCATTGGGGGAACCAGTTCTAGGCGCCAGCCATACCTCCTGGGTTCTGTACGACAAACGCATCACAACTGTCTCCAGTACCTTCTACTGCCTTCCCCCTGGGCCAGAACTCAAGCCCAGTTCCTCCAGAATCCAGCTCAGGCCTCCCTTGATGCCAAGTGGCCACCTGGAGAGGTGACCCCAAACTTCGCGGTCTGGGGTGTTCCTTCTCCCAGTAGAGGAGGCAGAGGAAAGCATGGGGGTGGCAGCCAGGGGACCCTCACGTAGCAGATTTAAGTGACTCCAAGACAGTGTCAAGCAGGGTCTGCAACTGAGATTCCTCCTTTGTGGATGCCCACGTGATCGTTCTCGTCCCCTCAGCATGGAGCGACGGTCATTGCCAGGGTCCGGCTGGGCACAAGGACAGTGTCCAGTCCCGGGATCCACAGCCTCCCATGTCCCGCCACACCCAGAGTCATCCCTCAGCCTCACCCGTTCCCCTCGGCTGCCCCGCCACACCCAGTCTCTTCCCCATGCCCCAGGGGCAGCCGTCCACCAAGTCCACCTCAAGTGCATGCCCGCCAGCCCTCAGTTCTGCTCAGAGACACCTCTTCAGGGACAGCCACTCCCAACACCCAGCTTTGCCCCCTCCCCCCCCAGCGGTCCCCTCAGTGGCGGACCCAGGGTCTGGGGCGTTGGCAGCAGCGGCTGGAGCAGCCCAGAACAGGGGTTTTGCTGTCAGCGCCCCTCTCGTGCACAGTCTCACGTGTGTGCGTGGGCAGGGAACGTGTGCCCACACCTACAGCAGCGGGCACAGGCACAAGGGCACAGGAAACCTGGGCTGGGCGCCCCCTCCACTCCCCCCTGCCCACCATGGGCTCCAGGAGCTGCAGATCATTCTTACCCCAGGGGCCCCACCAAGACCATGCCGGAACAGGCACACGCTGGTGGGGCAGATCCAATAAGCAGCCCAAGGAATCATTTTGATCGTCCCTTCCGTCCCCAGGACCTATAGCCTGAAGGCCGGACCCCATCCCTGCCCCCCATAGCTCTCCCTCCATGACCTGACCCTGCCCTCATATCCAACCTCTTCCCCCAATCCCTACCTCGGACCCTCACTTTCACCAGCACCACCCACCTGCCAGGTACCAGTGTCTGAAGGAAGAAGTCCATTCAGGATCTGACCCAGTGTAGACCCTGCTGTGGGGAAGGGCTCAGACATGGCCAGCAGTGGACACCCTTGGGTCTGGTCCTGGACCGAGAGGCCTCAGTTCTTCATCTGTAAAATGGGGATCACCTTTTCTGCCTAATCCGATTGTTATGAGATACCTAAAGAACTTGGTGTGCCGTGGGCCCTAAGGAGATGGAGCAGGTGGGGGTGGGGTCAGCTACCCCCCCATCAGCCCAGGATGCTGAGTGCGGCCAAGGCCAGGTTGGCCAGCAGGTCAGCAGGCGGCTCAGTGATTGATGGGCGAGGGAACAGGGCCCGGCTCCCAACACTGCCCGTAGCTTCGAGCCTTTGGGCATTTCTAGTGCTACAGTGCCCCCTGGTGGCCATGCAGTCTACCTGCAGGGCCTCTGCTGAGACCCAGACAGAGGTCAGCTGGCTCCCAGGCCCCCGCTGTCCCCCCGTCACTGGCTACTGATGGCAACCCCCAGGGCCTGGATTAGGAGATTTTCCCAACATATCCCACCCTCCAGAAGCACAGGAAAGTCTCCCCACAACATTATTTTGGATGGGCGTCATTGCAATGACGCTTGGGTGGCATATGGGTGGAGAAGGGTAAACCTATGGGTCAGGGGTTTCCTGGGGGGCCGCCCCTCCCCCCTCATTGGACCAAAGCCTGTTGAGGAAGAGGGTCCAGAGGTGGGGACCCCTCACTCCCCCACCTCCTGCTGGATCCGAAGGGGGCCGTCCACCACTGACTGCGCCTCCTACCGCGCTGATACCTTTCTCTCCAGCTCCTACCCCGAGGCCTCCCTCCGGGCATTACCCCAGGGCATGAGCCCTGGAAGGAACTTGGGGTTTACTGGGTTCCACCTCCTTGCCTTGCTTGACAGAGGCAAAGTGAGGCCTGGAGCGGGAAAGGGGCTGGCCAGGCTGGTCACGGCAGAGCCAGAGGGGACCCGTTCCTCCTGAATCCCTGACCTGGGCCCCTTCCCGTCCCCGCATAGTGAGTTCTTAGGCCCAGAAGCACCCCTGACCTTGCTGGCTGGCCTAATGTGGGTGCCTTAGGCAGCTCACAGACTGGGGGTTGGAGCGGCAGCACGGGCCATACCAGACCCCCTCTGACGGCCATGTCTTCTTCTGCAGGGCGCTGCGCTGACCTGCAAGTCCACGTCACTGAGGCCATGGCCACGGCAGCGGAGCAGAGGGACCTGATCGCCCGCTTGGAGCAGGACCTTAGCACCATCCAGTCCATTCAGCGGCCGGACGCCGAGGTGAGCCTGCCCCCTCCACCCTCCCCCCTCACCACCTACTCCAAGCTTTGAGTCTCGGAAATTGCAACTTTGCAGGTTAACCAGCCTGGTCCTCAGGCAGCTCGTGTCCACCGGCCCCCACAAGGCACACAGGGGCTGCCACTCACATGTCACCCGCAGCCTCTGAGTATCACCTGCACACATCACCACGAAGGCCCAGTTCCAGGATGCAGGGCCACAGGGCACAGGGCACAGGCTTCCTGGAGCTGACACAAGTCACCCTGTGTCCAGGCGCTGGCTTGGACCCGTGCCCTGGGAGCTGTGGGCAGAAGTGGGCAGGCTCACCCAGCCATCCCACAGCTAGAGGACCCGAGGCCCCAAGAGCATGGAAGGCTGGAGCACAGGGCCCTAGGAGGTCTCTCTGTCACTCACTCTGTCCCCCACCTCATTTTACAGATGAAGAAATGGGGTTCGGTGAGAGCATCAGGGCTGGCCCAGGTCATGCAGCAGGCTGGCGGGCAGGGCCGAGTGGCCCCATGACAGCACCACCAGCTGAGCTGCCTCGGGGGCAGCTCAAGGCCCAGCCTTCCCTTTGGTGGCCCACGTAAGGCACCCTCTCCAGGCCTCTTGTGGCCACCAGTATACCAGGGCTCACCCTGCTGCCTGACGGCCCACCTGTTCCTTGCCCCCCATTTGCTTGGCACCCTGAAAGGGCATGATGGGTGGCCCATACCGAGGAGCTGCCTCTTCCTCTCCCCTGCAGGGCGCAGCTGAGCACGGCCTGCAGAAGATCCCAGAGCCCATCAAGGAGGCCACCGCCCTGTTCTATGGTAAGGACGGGCTGACCTGTCTCCCAGGCAGCGATGTGCAGGGCAGGAGCAGGGAGAGGGGAAGAGGTGCTATGGTCCGAGCGCTGGTCCCTGAAGGACACTCCTCTTCCTCAGAGGCCAGGACCCCCAACTCCAGCAACCTCAAAGAGGGGGCTGAGTCCCCCACTTGCCCTTCTGTGCCTTAGCCTGGCACCCCCACCTAGGACCCTGACCCCCTCTGCCCTGCCAGTGGCCTGTCGATAGCCAGTGGGTGGGGGTCAGCTCCCCCGGAGAGGTCTCAGCACTGAGGTGCAGCCAGGGAGTCCCCCGAGGGGATGCCGGGGAGGTGACCTCCTCCGGTGCCAGTACCGAGGCGGAACCCCACGGCTGCGGGGCCAGGACGTTGGAGCGGGGGCTCCTGCAGCTTCCCACCACCTTCAGTGTCCCTTTGCTTCCCCAGGAGCTGGGGCCCGAGCCTGACAGATGCAGGGGTCTCAGATTCAAGTACAGAGGAATGAGGAGGGGGCTTTGGGACCTGGCCCTCAGACAGTATGGCCCTCCCCTCCCAGGATCCCTATTCCCCATCACACCTCTTCTATCAGCCACTCTTCCATGTCCCCAACCTCCCAGTGCCTTATGCACAGACACCTATGCCTTCTCTACGCATGGCACTTGGCCAGAGCTCCATCAGGGCTGGGGCTGCTCTGACTGAGGGCCTGCTGGTGGATTCTGCCTCCCAGCACCCCAAGTCACTCTTCTCCCCTTACGCCCTAGGACCCTCGGCCCCGGCCAGCGGCACCATCCCCGAGGGCCAGGTAGACTCGCTGCTCTCCATCATCTCCAGCCAGAGGGAGCGCTTCCGTGCCCGGAACCAGGAGCTGGAAGCTGTGAGTCATGTTCGTCCCTCCCTTACACCCCCTGGACCTGAGGACACAGTGGGGGACACACGGGCTGGGGGGAGAGAGGCGTGTCACAGACTGTAAACCACAGAGGGGTTAGATGTGTTCTGTGCAGTTAGGGAGGGCTTCCTGGAGGAGGTTATGCCATGCTGGGCTTTGAAAGAATTAGACGCTCAAAGTAGAGGAGACCAAGGGGCCAACAAGCCAGGAAGGCTGTTCCACGGCTCCAGGAGTAAGACACAGAGTGCCTACTGCCAGACTGGGCCACTGCCCGAGGATTTAAGCAGGGCAGTGACCCCATCCGAAGGGAGCGTAAGAAGGGCCACTCGGCAGCCAATTCAGGACAGAACTTGGCCTCAGAACATGACTGCGGAGTGGTCACCAGCATCCTGGAAATCAGGTGGGGGCCTGGAGGCGAGCAGGTTGGAGAGAGCAAGGTCTTGGAGCCCTGTAAGGAGGAACAATCTGGAGCCATCAAGGGGCTCTGTGGGACTGGGAGAGCGCCCGGCTGAGGGGCCTTTCTGGAGGCGTGCCACAAGGAAGGGGTGGTCTGAGAAGGTGACCTTTACCGCGAGGTGCCTCCCCGTGGGTGCTGCTGACCCTTGGGTGGTGGCTGCAGGGCCTGCACCTCGGTTCTGGAAAGCAGAACAGGAAACGAGAGAGGGGTCAGGGAGGAAGTGAGAGAGGCAGGGGCAGGGAATGCCCAGGACACAAAGTCCCAGGCCAGGGCATCCCCCACCGAGGGCTGGACGCCGGAACCGGACTGCACAGGGCCCAGTGACAGACCAGAGGCATACTGGGAGGTGGTGCCATCCTGGCCTTGGGGACCCTGCAGACCCCCCACCCCCACCCCACAGAGCCAGCCCGGGTCACCCTTGTTCCAGCCCCATGCAAGCAAGAGCCGGAGACAGTCACTGCTTGAGCTGATGAGGGAATTTCTAGACCCTTCCTCTGCAAACCCACAGTTGCCCCCGTGGGTTTCCAGGCCTGGGCCAAGGGGAGGCCGACGTTCGCGGAGCACTCACCGTGCTCCAGGGGGTCAGATCCAGCAAGTCCTCCTGGAGCTGGGCTTCAGGGCAAGAGGCCTCAAAGGATGGTCGGGACCGCTGCCCTCACAGTGAGGACTGGGAACACCCACTCCTTGGGGACCAGGGACAGCAACACGGTGGACTCCTATGCTGCCCTTAACAGGAGGCCTTAAAAATAGATTAAATGGGAGGGAAAGTATTTTCTAGAATTCTACCTTGGGCTTTAAAAATCCAGTTGTTGTTGTTGTTTTTTTTTTATTAAGGTACTTTTAAAAATTGGGGCAAAACACACATAATTGACCATCTTAACCATTCTTAAGCGTACAGTTCAGGCCCATTAAGTACATTCACGGTGTAGCATAAACATCACCACCGTCCATCTCCAGAATTCACTTCATCTTCGCAAGTGGAAACTCTGTCCCCCATTGTTTAATGGGGCTACTGTTTACTAACACCACGTTCCCACCCCCCTTCACCCCAACCCCTGTTAACCGCCCCTCTACTCTCTGTCTCTATCATTTGACTACGCCGGGGACCTCACCTAAGTGGAATCATACAGTATTTGTCTGTTTGTGCACTGGCTTATTTTACTGACCATAATGTCCCCAAGGGCCACCCATGTTGTAGCAGGTATCAGAATGCCCTTCCTTCCTGAGGCTGATAGCATTCCATCATACTCTACACCGAGCTTTGCTCATCCATTCATTTGTCAATAGACCCTTGGCTTGATCCCGTCTTTTGGCCCCTGTGAACAATGCTGCCATGAGCCTAGGTGGACCAATATTTCCTCAAGTCCTTGCTTTCAGCTCCGCCGGGTAGATACCCGGAAGTGGGATGTCTGGATCACTTGGTAATTCCACACGGAGCTCCCAGTCCTGTTTCGTCCTGTTTGAATTGTTAACAGTATGAAGAAAACACCGACTTACGCGTTAGAATAAGCTGACAAAAGAGGTCTCCTCTCATGGTAGGCAAACATTAAAATCACATAGTGTAAGATTCCATTTATATGAAGTGTCCAGAATAGGCAAATCAAAAGAGACTGAGAGAGGGGCGCCTGGGTGGCTCAGTCATTTAAGCGTCCGACTTTGGCTCAGGTCATGATCTCACAATTTGTGGGTTCGAGCCCCGCATCGGGCTCTGTGCTTACAACTAGCTCAGAGCCTGGAGCCTGCTTCAGATTCTGTGTCTCCCTCTCTCTCTGACCCTCCCCTGCTCAGGCTCGCTCTCTCGCTCTCTCTCTCTCTCTCTCAGAAATAAATAAAACATGTTTTTAAAAAGTTTTTTTAAAAAAAGAGAGAGAGATTGGGAGAGGGAATGACCAATAGGTTTGGAGTTTCCTGTTGGGGTAATAAGGATATTGTAAAATGGGACGGAGAGGGTGATTTCATAACACTGTGCATATACTTAAAAAAAACTGAGCTATACACTTGAAGACAGTGGTGTTTACCATACAAATTACATCTTGATAGTTTTTTAAAGGTTGATGAGACCAGGGGCGCCGGGGTGGCTCAATCGGTTAAGTGTCCAACCCTTGATTTCAGCTCGGGTCATGATTTCATGGTTCATGAGTTCGAGCCCCTCATCGGGCTCTGTGTTGACCGTGTGGAGCCTGCTTGGGATTCTTTCCCCATCTTTCTCTGCCCCTTCCTAGCTCATGCTCTCTCTCTCTCTCTCAAAATAAATAAGACATTAAAAAAATATAACTTTATAGGGGCACTTGGGTGGCTCAGTCAGTTAAGCGTCCAACTTCAGCGCAGGTCATGATCTCATGGTTCATGGATTCAAGCCCTTCATCGGGTTCTGTGCTGACAGCTCAGAGCCTGGAGCCTGCTTCAGATTCTGTGTCTCCTACTCTCTCTCTCTGCCCCTCCCTCACTCATGCTCTGTCTCTCTCTCAAAAATAATTAAACATTTATATATATAAATAACTTTATAAAAGGTTGATGATACTATAAACAAACAAACAAAACATGAAGAAAACTGACCCCAAATCTGTCTTCTGCTTGGGGTGGGGTCACAGGAGGAGAAAGGGGACTTGCGAGAGTCTAGAAGGTCAGGGAGATGGCCATAGGCAAAGGAGGGGCTCCAGGTAGATGGAGAAATACCTGTGCCAGCCTAGTGGCCTCCACCCCCACCTCCCCTTACACCGCGGGCTGCCTGCCCGCCCACCTGCCCACCGCCCACCTGCCTGCCTGCCCCCAGGAGAACCGCCTGGCCCAGCACACCATCCAAGCCCTGCAGAGCGAGCTAGACAGCTTGCGTGCCGACAACATCAAGCTCTTCGAGAAGATCAAGTTCCTGCAGAGCTACCCAGGCCGTGTAAGTGCCTTCCACCATTCCAGCCTCAGGTGTGCCAGGCAGGGAGAGGGGTCGACCAGGCCCTCCAGGGCCAGGGGGTTAGGGACAGTGACCTACCAAGTGGCACTGGGCATGGGGTCCCCCAGAGGCCATCCAGCCCACCCTGCCTACCAACGCTCCTCTCTAAGCTGGGGAGAGCCCCCCAACAGTGGAGCCTTCATGCAGATCCATCATCAGAAGCAGCCAGGAGGTGGTGAGGTACTGCCCAGGGCCCCGGTGACCCCTCTGAGAAATGGAACTAATCCGCTAGCGAATCCTAGGATCCAGGAATTTAACTGCAGGGCTGTCGCGCATACAGGATAAATCCATAGGTTTTAAACTTACATTCTTAAAAAAAAAAAAGTACCAGAACTGGGTCCAATATCCCCCAAACCAAGCAAGAAAACAGAACAAAACCTACTCCATTCTGGGCCTCGAAGGGCCCTCCCTGGCTTGTCTCAGCCCCTAGGCTTCACAGGGGACCCCCTCGTGAAAGGAAACCCTTTTGTGACTGTGGGGAGACAGAGTGGCCTGTGGAAGGGCGAGGCGTGGTAACACTCGTCGTGGGGGCCGCCCCAGGACAAGACCCACAGCCACGGTCCCCCACTCCACCAGCTGGAACTGTACTCTGGCCAGCAGAGGGCGCCCGAACTCCGTGCAAACTAGCACGATGTACCCAGTGCCCTGGCTGGGAACGAGTCTGTCCATCTCACCTCTAAGGTGTCCGCCTGTGCCCCCACGGCCACCCTGCACGCTCCCGGCGAACCCCTTCCAAACCCGCTTCCCTGCACTGGTCCAGCCCTGCCGTGTGCTGGGCATCCCACCCCCAGATGGGTTTTAGTTGCCACTACTTGCCCTGAGTCACAGTGGCCCAGACCCTAGTGCCAATGCTCCTAGACATGTGGCCCCAGCCTGCTGTCACCGGCCCCCTCCCAGCTCTAGGGTACGCCCCCCCCACCTCCACTATGCTGATGAGGAAACAGGCTCCCCAGTGTCCTGCCAGCCTCAGAGCCTGGCCTCCCTGCCCGCCCCTCGGTGACTGGGTCTCCCCTCTTCCTACAGAGTGGCAGCAGTGACGACACGGAGCTGCGATACTCCTCCCAGTACGAGGAGCGCCTGGACCCCTTCTCCTCCTTCAGCAGGCGGGTGCGTGAGCCGGGCCTCAGGGCAGGGCTGACGCCCTCACTGGCCCTGCTCAGGACCTCAGCCTGCCCTCACTCCCCCTGCCGCCAGCCCTGGTCCGTTCGCTCAGGCCCAGCCTCGCCCTGCCCTCCACCACCCTGCCCCACGCACACCCCAGACCACCACCGTGCCCGCTTTGGTGCCGCAGAGGCCCAGGGTCGACCCCGGGCAGGCCAGGGGCGCCCAGAATATCTGATGGCTCTGCGGGGATGTGTGACAGCGAATGGGCGCACCCCACGTGCATGTTCGGGGGTCAGGCAGACAAGCACAGAGCTCCCCGGAGTCCCCATCTCCGGCTGCAGAAATCCTGCCAGGGAAGGCTCCCCACGGGCAGAATGGGCCTCCGGGGAGGGCCGAGGGAGCAGCTATGGTGGGAGTTGGGCACACAGATGTTGGGTGAGCCTGGGGTGTCACGCTGAGTGGAACAGGACACCAGAGAGGCCCCCGGCAGCCCCCTGCGGTTCTGCAGGAACAGCAGAGCACGACAGTCCCTCTCTGCAGCAAGCCGGGGCCCGTGGGACCCTCAGGGTCCTCTCCTCATCATCCCTCCCCCTTCAGGAGCGGCAGCGGAAGTACCTGAGCCTGAGCCCTTGGGACAAGGCCACGCTCAGCATGGTGAGTCCCCTCCTCCGCGCTCAGCTGATCCTCTGATTCTGGACCTCCAAAGACACCCGGCCTCAACCCAGTCTGGAGAGGCCCCAGGGACCTCACTCCCCCCTCACAGGCCCTGCCACAAGTGCCTGTGGGATGTACAACAGGGTCCCTCGCTGTCCAGGACAGCTCCTCTTGGTTGCACCATTCCTGGTGGGTTCTGGAACGGTGCTGCAGGGGGCGCCGCTCCTTAGAATTCCGATGTCCCAGCCTCTACAGCACAATGGGAGCCTCACTGCCTGCCTTCCCCTCCTCTCGCTGCCCGGGATCCCTCTGTGCAGGAACCTGGGGCAGCCCTTCAGGCCTGGGCGAGCCCTGCTCCGTCCCCACACCACACCTTCTTGCTCCCCAGGGACGACTGGTTCTCTCCAATAAGATAGCGCGCACCATCGGCTTCTTCTACACGCTGTTCCTGCACTGCTTGGTCTTCCTGGTGAGTCCCCAGGCTGGCAGCCAGGGCTGCCTTCGCCACACTTCCCGGACCTCCAGGGACAGGAGGGTCCCTATTATCGCGGCCTGGCACCTAGCCAACCCTAAGTCACACTGTCTACCCTTGGCCACTTCTCTCCCCTTCTCTCCCATCAGGCCCTCTGGCTGGGGCAGGAGCCCAGGTATGTGCTCTGTAGAAACGACCTGGCTGACTCCATCCAGGGCTCCGGCCTGGAGGGGTGTGGGGTGAGGGGACATGACCACTGCAGAAGCCTGCGGCAGGCAGAACAAAGGTCTAACTCCACTAAGGGACAGACAGGTGGGCTGCACAAGCAGGGACATCTTGAACTGAGTCTCCTCAGATCCAGAGTGACTGTCCAGTTAGAGGGCACAGCCTAGTGACGTCTGCCAGTCTGCTGAGTCAGAGAATCAGAGAGGGCAGGGTGTGCCTGCCGAAAGCTCCAGCCTCGGGGACTCCCGTCCTCAGCGAGGCCACAGTCAAGATGGCCCCTACATGGTTAGCCTGGGCTCCAACTCCTACCCGAGGGCCCAACAGGTTACAATGTTAAGGACCATACCTCTGTGTCCGGGCCACTGGCCATATGGGACACAGGTGGATACAGGGGCATCTCTGAGGCCCTCCCACCCTGGGGCCTGGGCCATAAGACCCATCATGTGCTGCCGGGAGGCCAGGCCCAGGGTCTGGGAGCAGGAGTCAGGAGTGGCAGTGAGGGGGGACAGACAGCTCACTGTGTCTCTGCCTGGCCAGGTGCTGTACAAGCTGGCATGGAGCGAGAGCATGGAGAGGGACTGTGCCACCTTCTGCGCTAAGAAGTGAGGACATCACCCAAGCCCTACCACAGCCCTGCACTGAGCCCCCCAGCCCCACTGACCTCCTCCTGTGTTCCCCTCCCCTAGCCCCCCACCTNNGTCCCCTTGGTGATCTCTGTGCCCCCCTATACACACACACACACACACACACAAGCACTTCTCTCCTTTTTACTCTTGGTCTCAGCAAAGGTTTCTGTCCCCACAGGTTCGCCGATCACCTGCACAAGTTCCACGAGAATGACAATGGGGCGGCTGCTGGTGACTTGTGGCAATGAGTCTCGCACCCCCCCCCAACACAATAGTGATGGCTGCATTCTGCCCTGCCCCCTGCTTGTTCAGCTGCTTCTAATGACTTAGGTTTCCCCAGAGAATTCCCCAAAGACATTACCCACCAGTGTCAGAGGTCCAGGTCCCCCCCCAGCCCCCCGTGCCCCCTTAAGAGAATATCTTAGCCATATCAGGTCCCCTAGGTCTAAAAAGCCCTCAAGGCCCAGCCAGGCTAAGTCCAAGGGGCCCCCTCAGCCCCATCTTAGGGGTGCCACCCACAGCCTGACCATCAGCCCTGGTGGCAGTCACCTCCCAGTTATGATGCTGATGGGAGTCCCCATTGATCCTGGCCATGATTAATCCAGTTGGGAACCCCTGGGCCTCTCTGTGCCAGGCTCTGGGATCCCCTAGGGCTTCCCTGGGATCTACCACCACTCCCTGAGAGATAGAGGGCCCTTCCTTACAGGCCAGCAGGCTTCGAGTCCCTGCCCCACCCCAAGAAGGGTGGCACGGGATACTTTCCATAACCTCCTCCCTGCCCCCAGACCCACTGTGAGTTTTGCTTTCTTCTTTAGCAAGATATTTTGGCTTCTAGGCAAGGACAGGTCTCCAGTGAGCCCCTGGGCTTCAGATTCTTAAGACCCAAGAACTGGTCCGAGGGGCCCAGGTGTTTCTCAGCCAAGTAGAACTGGCCATAGATGGCCACCCTGGGGCCGCTGGCCGATCCTCCTAAGTTAGATTTGCACTTGCGTGTTCAGCTTTGCACATTTCCAATAAACACATGGTCGCAGCCACACTGGTGCCCGTGCTCTGTGACTCCCGGGGTACAGGAGGCTGGTGGGTACCTGCAGCCATGCACCTGGGAACTGGGGCCAGAACTTCCAGCTGCGGGGCTCATTGAGGCATGGTCCCCCCAGAGAAGGACGTCTCTTCCTTTCCCCTTCCCCCAGGAATTCCATGAGTGATCCAGCCTTTGCGGGAAGAGAAATCTCTTCCTTCCTTCCTTTCTTCCTAAACTACCTGTCAGGCTGCATTTGGATGTGTGACATGAGGAGTGTGTGATGTCAGCTCCTGGGGAATCCCTTTCTGTGGGTCCTGGAGCCACGCATTCTCTGCCACTTTCCCTTGGGCCCTGCTGGCCAGGTACTGCAGAGCCCCTGCCCACCAAGCCTCCTGAGTACCAGCTTTGCACGGGGACCCCCCGGGCCACAGGTCCGCCCAGCCCAGCTTGACTCATATGGGTCCCTTCCCACCCAGACTGAGGCGCCTCCTTTTGGTTTGTGGAAGGCCCCACTGGCCGGCTGGCCTCAAAGCTGGCTCCACACCCAGCTGCCACCCCCCACAGTCCACCAGACCACAGTCCCTGTACCATCCCTGTCTCCATTTTAGTTCTCAGCGCCCTAGAGTTCAGGACCTTGGGGTCCAAGCCTCAGCACCTGCCCTGTCAGAACTTCCTCCAAGGCCCCAGAGGCTCCTGCCCTCAGGGACCCAGATGATGAACCTGTCCTCCCTGACTCTCATTCCTGTCCCCATGACAAAGCTGCTCTTGGCCAATCACCAGCACCCTCCACCCTCCTTCCACTGTCTCCCACCGGTTCCTCTTATGGGTCAGAGTCACCAAGCAGCGGGCTCCTCCTCGCTTCCTCCTCCCTGGAGATCACAGCAATTGTCCTGCCCAGGGCTCCAAATCCCAGAACCCTCCCTGGCCGATGACAGCCCACCAGCAGAGCTCAGCCCACTGCTCAGAGGAACCAGGTTAGTCCATGAGGGCCTGGCCCTCCCATCTCCCAGAAGGGTGGAGGGTGGGCCACAGCCAGGCCGCCCACACGCACGCCTGCAGCTTGTCCTGGCTTCATTCATAGACCTCCTGGTTGCCAGCCAGGAGCACAGGCCTCCGCACAGCTCCAATCGATAGCGGGTCTACGGCTAAGCTTTCACTAAGTGTCTGCTGGCTGGGTCCTGCTGGTCTGGGTGTGGAAGGGAAGAGACCAGGTACCAGGACCTCAGATGAGACCTGACTTGCTTCAGCACCCCTGAAGAGGGCAGCCCAGTCTTGGGGGGCAGAAGGTAAGGGCTCCAGGCCAATCTCCACCTTCACCAACCCACTGCTCCTCTCTACGCCCCACTCTTCCCATCGGCAAGATTGGGATAAAAACCCTTCTTTGCCTGTCCTGCTTCCCGGGAAATCGGAGATGTGAAGTGGCTTTGAGATAGGTTAGAGGGCTCTCTACAAAGGTCAGGGGTCACTATGTGTGGCAGCACCCTCCTCCTCTCCCCAGGAGCAAGGAATAGGATCTCCGAGCTGCCCTCCCACTCTCCTGGGCCCCTTTCTGGCCTCTCGGAAGCCCCAGCTTGCCAGGGGTCAGTCCACAATTGCTCCGCGAAGACCAGCAGGAGTCTGTTTTCTTAGCCAGAGTGGTCTGGCCCCACTCTATGCCTTGGGCTTTGGGGCTGCAGAACCCAGCAGGGGTGAAGAAGCCAGGGCTGTGTCCCACCCCCATCAGCCCCGTTTGACCTCTGAAGATCTCTCCGGGTGGCCTCAGTCTCCCCCTCACTGTGAAGGTGCATGGATGGGGCCCTGCTCGGGTCTTCCCCGCCCTGTAGCCCTTGGGCTATTTCCGGCAAAGGGAGGGCCGAAAAGAGAGGGCGTGGTGCTCGCCCTCGGGATTTATGAGAACCAGACGTCGACTTCCCCCCGTTGCGACATCTGGGCCTCCTCGAGGCTCCCATTGTTCCCGAGGCGGAGGGGTCCAAGACGGCGGTGGCCTCCGCTGGACGCCCATCCCCAAGGGGCGCTTACGCCCCCGTACACCCCACTATTCAGGCCACCCATNCTCCCCAGACCCGGTCGGTCCCTGAGGGCGTGCGTGTGTGTGCGCACAGCTGCTCGGGGAAGCGCGGCCGCACGCGCCCTGGTCCGCGCGTGTCGTCTTTGTGTGCGCGGGTGGGAGGGAGCGCGACGGAGGAGATGCGTCCCCGGCGGGGACCCATTCGCCGACCCCCTCCCGGGCCGGGCGGGAGGGGCCGAGACGCCTCCGGAGCAGCTGCGCCCCCGCCCCCTCCTAGGGCCCAGGCTCCACGGTGGGGCGAGCTCAGCGGCCCCCTGGAGGAGGGGTCTCTGGTTGGCGAGCGAAGG
>NW_027532208.1:1088690-1099110 GCF_008692635.1 Crocuta crocuta
GTCTCTTTCCTTGGCTGCAGGGCGGGGGGGCGGGCCCACCTGGAAGGAGGGTGCGAGCCCCGGGAGGACCCTATCCAGTTCACAGTCGCCGGGCCGGCACGCCCTCCATCCGGCCCAGGCCATCTTTCTCACGGTCCCCAGTTCGGCCCGCCCACCCCGGGAGCTCTCCGACCGCCCTCGATAGTGGGGAGGATCGTGGAGGGTGCCCGAGAGGCCGGCGCCTTTAAGAAGGGGCGGGTTCATGCCCTCCATTCAGGCCCTTCGGCCTCAACCATTGATGAACCTCCGGGCCGCGCGGGGCCCAGGAACCGCGCCAGCCCCGCGGGCCAACGCCACGCAGAGGCTGGGACCCGGCCCGGCCCCCATCAGCCCGCGAAGTGAGGTCCTCAGAGGGAGAAGTCTACAGTGAAGGGGGTCCCTTAGGAACCGCGCAGAGCCGATGGGGCTGCCACCCTCAGGAGTAACTAAACGTGGATAAGCCGGAATCTTGTGTTCACACCGACTTGGTGCAGGGGTGAACCTCGGGGTTGGGAGTCAAACCTGGGTTTAACCCTACCTCTGCACTTGGAGCCTCCATTATCTACCTTGTAAAATGGAGATGGTACCGTCTGTTTCCTAGCTGGGTGACCACAGTTGTCCACGCCAACACTGGCTACTGGTCGTGGGGTGAGGGAGGGGAGGTTCCCCTAAGAGGCCATTGGGGACATGATCTGAAACCTCCCCTCCTCTGCCCCCCTCTCCTCCCTGCTTCATCCAGGAGACCATTGGTCAGGGGACTGACCTAGAACCTCCCAGCTCAAGGAACTTTGGGAGATGTCTGGCAGTAGTAGGGGCAGTGCATGGGGGTCTGGAAGGCAGAGTTGCCCACAAACTGTTTCCTTTTACTCCTCTCTCCCCCTAGAGGGCAGGAATGATGGTGGGCAAAGCAGGTTAATGGAATGGTTCTAAGTAATTGACGGTTCATCTCTGCACGCTTTTCCTCTTACCTATTGTGAAAAACATGTCCAAATTTTCGAAACCCTTCTTCCCTACGTAGTGGGTCTGCAAGGAGAATCCACACATACACACCCAAGAGTCGCGTTCCACCAAGGCTGAGCATCTGGTTTTGAGCTGATGTGCTGAGCTAAGGGCGTCCTGCTGTTTCTCGTGTAATCTTCACAGTAAACCCTGTGGGTTTGGTACTATTATTACCTCCATTTTACAGAGAAAGAAACAGTTTAAGGGAAGTGAAATGACTTGGCCAGAGTCACTCAGCCAACAAGCCAGGCCTCCAAACCACTCGTCTCTGACAAAAGGCTGATCATTACCTCTTGCACTGTCTACCTATCCTGGGGTGTAGGGAAATGGGGGTTTAGGTGCCTTGAGCCTCCTGGCTGCTGTCCACGTGGGGTTCTGGTCCAGGCTCGGAGGCCGCCTCACTTCCTGCTCTGCGTCGTTCACATGGCTCCGAGGGGCAGGGGCAGCCGTGGAGCCTTGGGGAAGTTTCTTCTTCCCTCCTCACCTGGGTAGGTCTGTTTTATGTCTGCTCTCTGTCCCAAGGGAGTGTACCTCCTTATCTAGAGGAGGTTACAGCCAGCACCTTTTTGGGCAGAGCGAGGCAGGATGTCAGTGTGTAGGAGTATAGAATCTTTTGACTCCTCCGCGTGATGCAGGATTCGGGCTCCATTCTCCAGATACTTCGGACCCTCTATGTAAAGAGCCCACCTGGGGGTGGGTATAACATCTGCTGGGGGTTCATGGTCTGGTGCTATTGTGGAGGGGCAGGAGAGCGAAGGTGGAGGCGGGGACAGGACAAAGGGGGCGTTCCCAAGGCCTCCATGGGCTCAGGGGCCTGGCGGCTACTGGGACAGAGGAGTGGGAGCCGGTGGGGCAATGCCTGGCTGGGTGCTGAGACTCCGAGCAGAGAACAAGCAGGGGTTGGAGGATGAAGATGTAATAGAACTTGGATGCGGTGAGTTTGAGGCACCTGGAGATCAGCCAGGCTAGGAGTTCAGTTGCTTCGAGCAAGACCCGAGGAAGCCGTATAAGCATCTGCAGTACCCAGAGCTCTGGGATGCTCAGAGCTGAGGGGAGGTACTGGAGGTGCCAGGAGTGGCTGGTGTGTGTGTCGTGAAAAAGCCAGAAGGCAGGCAGGTGGGCTGGGTGATAGGGGTTAAGGAGAATGTCTCAAAGGTTTCAGGAGCCTGGGCAGGGTATGAATCTGGGCCTAGCTGTGATCCATGGCACTGAGAGAGAGGGAGAGACTTTGAGGCTTAGGCCAAGGCTGGAGAGGGGGTGCCTCCGCTCCCTCTAGCGCTTCTGGAGCCATCCCAGCCTGCGTTCCACCTACAGAGCCTATCCAGGAACTGTCCAGCACCAGGTGCTCCTGAAGAAAGATGGGCTTCCCTCCCAAGTAAGCCCCCAGGCCCCAACATAGCTTTTTGTCCTGGGCGCCCGCTGCCTGCTCTTCTGACTTCTGTTTCCTGCAGGGCCCAGCTCCGGACTCCCCTGCCCTCCACTCTGTCCCTTAGTGCCCCTTCTCAGGGTACCCATCCCCTCTCCGGAGGACGGGCCTGGGTGACCCACCCCCACCCCAAATGCCCTCAGAGGAGAGCTTCCCAGGGACAGGGCCCTGTTGTGAGTAGCACATGCTGCAGAAAGGGACAAGTGTGAACTCTGCTGGACACTCCCTTCTTGCCCGTTCTGTGACCGTGGGCCCACCAGCATGGCTCCTGAGAACAACTCCAGTGAATGATAGCCTCATCACCTCCCTTGCCAGAACCCTACTTCTTCATCTGTGTAATGGGCGAATCCTCTCTTCCTGTCAGGGAAGGTGTGAGGGGAGAAGGGTTTGAGGGGCAGCTGAGTGGAACAGTTGGTTGAGGGCTGAACGTCCAACTTTGGCTCAGGTCATGACCTCATGGTTTGTGAGTTTGAGCCCTGTGTTTTTTTTAAACATTTATTTTTTAAATGTTTATTTTTGAGAGAGAGAGACAGAGTGCAAGGGGGGGAGGGGCAGAGAGAGATGAAGACACAGAATCTGAGGCAGGCTCCAGGCCCTGGGCTGTCAGCACAGGGGCCAATATGGAGCTCAAACCCATGAACTGTGAGATCATGACCTGAGCCGAAGTTGGACACTTAACCGACTGAGCCACCCAGGCGCCCCCAAAATAAATAAACATTAAAAAGAAGAGGAAGGGTTTGAAACAAGGACATAGCCCAGTTAGATGTGGGTTCTAGGAAAAGACCTTGGCCACACTGTGGAGTCTGGATTTGATGAGGGTTGCCAGGGTCAGTGAGAAACAGAGAGGCCAGGGAGGAGGCTTCTGAAGCCATCTGCAGAGCAGTGAGAGGAAAGAGGGAATGGATACAGAACATCTGGGAAATAGAAGCAGAGGAATTTTGATTTTTCAACCAATTCTTTTTTTAAAGATTTTTTAAAAGTTTTATTTATTGAGTGAGTGAGAGAGAGCACGTGGGTGAGAGAAGGAGGGGAGGAGCAGAGAGAGAGAGGGAGAATCCCAAACAAGCCCCACATTGTCAATGCGGAGCCCCACATGGGGCTTGATCCCACAAAACGTGAGATCACGACCTGAGCCGGAACCAAGAGTCAGACACTTAACTGACGGAGCCATGTGGGTGCCCCTTTAAGATTTATTTTTAAGTAATCTCTGCACTAGGTGTGGGGCTCAAACTCACGGTCCCAAGGTCAAGAGTTGCTTGTTCCACTGACTGAGCCAGCCAGGTGCCCACCCCCCAATTATTTATTTAATCTTTATTGACAGCCCTCTGAGCCCTTTAACAGATGAGGAAACTGAGGCCCCAGGAAGCTGAGTCACTTACCCATAGGCACACAGCTAGGAAGCTTGAGGAGCTGGGATTCAAACCCAACGCACTGTCTCCAAATCTCAGGCTTCTAGCCTTCTCCACTGTCCCACATGTCGGATGACCAGAGGCGGACACCCTGGCAGAGGGGCCTCTGTGAGGGGAGGAGCTATGGGAGCCCCTTGGGGGGGGTGGTCTACAGGTCCCAGAGCCAGCAGGAAAAACCCGGGGGCTCAGCAGAAGGGTTTCCACCCTCCCATAGTGGGAGAGGCTGGGGGTGTATGAAAGGCATGGTGGTGGGGAGGCGGGGGTTGGTCCTGGGCACAGAGTTGCCTCCCAGCGCTGCTCCTCAGCGCGGGCCTCGGGCCAGGAAGCAGTCCGAGTGGGAGAGCAGGATGGTTGTCGGTCCCCCTCAGAGCTATAGAAACTGCTCAGAAAAGCCAGGCTTCGGGCGCCTGGGTGGCTCGAGTCAGTTAAGCGTCTGACTTGGGCTCAGGTCATGATCTCATGGTTCATGGGTCCCAGCCCTGCATTGGGCTCTGTGCTGGCAGCTCGGAGCCCGGAGTCGGGTTTGGATTCCGTGTCTCCTTCTCTCTCTGCCTCTCCCCTGCTTGCGCTCTCTCTCTCTCTCTCTCTCTCTCTCTCTCTCTCTCAAAAATAAATGTTAAAAAAAATATTTTTTAAAGAAAAGCCAGGACCACCTGAGCGTACCCCCCTCGGCCCCGCCCCACCACCCATACAGGGCCAGAATCCCAAGGGCTCTTTAACCTGCACCTGTCCCTGTCACTAGCCAGAGCACCCTCCTCCCACACCCACTCAGCAGCAAAGTCCCAGCAGGTTCAAGGTTGTTAAGACCAGAAATCATGCCCACTTCTGCCTCCTCCAGATATTCTGTGTGGGAGGATCGGGGAATTCCAGCCACACCTCACCCAAAGGAGGCCTTGGCTCAGAGCCTGCCCCGAGAGGACAAGGAGGCACTCTGGGGGTGGCTGGGTTGGGGACTAGACTCCGGAGCCAACGCCTGCGGCCCCAGCAGTGATGCAGAGAATGTGCCCTGTGTACTCTGAGCCTCTGTCTGCAGGGCAGGCTCAGGCAGCCGGCAGGCAGGGCTGAAGGAACAGCCCAGAGGTTGTCTGTGTCCTGTGGGGGGCAGGGGGTGTGGAGGCGGGGCTGGTGGACTGTCCCACAGAGCCCAGGAGGTCAGCTGGAAGGACAGAAGGAGCATCCATCAAGTGTGGGGTCAGGTGAGCCAGGTCAGGAAGCCCAGAGAAGACATCAGTGGGCATGGTTGAGTCCACGTGAGGCCTTGTCTCCCTTCCTGGTGTTGGGGGGGGGGGGCGGCCAAGTAGACACCACAAATTTCCTCAGCGCAGAACAGAGCGTCCTTAGTTCTGACCCCCAACCCCTTTCTGGCACCTGGCCATCTGGGCGCTCCCCTGAGCACGGAGGTAAGTGAGGGTGCCGGAGAGGGGTCAAAGACCTTGGCAATGGAGGAGCTTGCCCCCCAGGACACCTTTGCAGGAACTAGGTGGCTAGTTTGCACTGCAGGGCCCCCATCCCTTCCCTAAGGGCCAGACCGTCTTTCGTGGTGAGACCCCCAGCTGGGGCTCCCACAAACAAGGCCCGGAGGCCCCTGCGGGTCATGGGCCGGCAGGTGCCTCCTGTTCGAGAGGGGCAGAGGCCCACTGCGGCTTGGATCGATTGGTCGTCAGCCCATTAGCGGGGGTGGCTGGGCTGCCTCATCAATATTTTAAGGCATGACCTGGCCGTGGGGTCCGGAACTGCGTGTGGCAGGGGCTGATGACTGGCCTTTTTTCTGTTCCAATTGTGAGTGCTATTTTTACCACCGGAAAGCCAGCCGCCCCCTCTCCCAGGCGGCTATCCGGGTGGGGGTGGGGGTAGGGTCTCCCATCTGGGTTCCTGGCCATAGGGGTAGGAGAGTCCACGGCTTGGAAAGGTGACAGGCAAGGACTTGACTAGGCTTCCTCCCTGAAGCTCCCTCCCCTCCCGCGCTGGCCCTGATGAAATGAGAACAAAAAGCAGGAGCCAGACAGGCCAGCTGAGCCGCAAAACCCCCAGGGTGATGGATCAGGGGAGGGTGATCTACCTGGGTCTACCCTTTGTCTCCAGCGCCAGTCCTCATGGAAGAAGCAACCCCTGCCTGTCCCTGGTCCCAAGGGGGTGACAGTGAGGCCCCAATTGTTAGTGTCCAGAGGCCATAACGGTCCCAGGCCTTAGAGGCCACTGCTCTAGTGCCCCGTTTTACTGGTGGGGAAGCCGTGGCCTGAAGAGACACGGGGCCCGGCCTGAGACAGAGCCTAGCCCTCCAGTGCCCTCCCACACCAACTCAGCAGGTCTCTTCTGGCTGTTTGGGGCCACAGTAGGAGCTGGGACCCTGCCCCCAGAAGCAAGAGGGCCAAGGATCTCGGGGAGGGAGAGCCAGTGTAGGGAGAAGGCTTCCCGGGAGAAAAGGTTTTACGCAGTCTAAACGCCTAGTAGAATTTGAGTAGTCAGTAGAGTGAGGACGGCTGTCCAGACAGGAGAGTGACACAGGCGAGGATCAGGGGGCCATCTGGATTCATCCATAAACCTTCCAGGCCAGCAAGACAGTGGGGGCCAGGGTGAGGTCGACCACCCTGCTTCTGGGATCACTGGGTTCCCCCCGCCCAGCCCCGCGGCTCTGCTTTTCCCACATCTGGGTCTGGTCACCTGCAGAATGGGAGAGGGCCCCGCCTCAATAATTGGGTAACACACTGACCGGTCCCTGGAGAGGCCTGGAAAGGCCTCCTGACTTCACCCTGAGGTTGGGGGAGAGGGGCTCTGCCTGTGGCCACCCGTAGATTATAACATTGCAGAGTCTGCCTCCTGTGCTGTCCTTCCAGGAAGGGACACTCCCTCACCCCCACTTTAAAGTGAAAAACCAGGCTCAGAGGTGGGAGTTGTGGTGAGCATCACTCACCCAGAGAGCATTGGGGTCGGGCTTTGAGCCCAGGTCGGCCAAGTTCCCTGTACTTGGTCTCATCCCGTTTTGGCTCCAAGGGCAGTTGGGTTGGGGACAGTATGTCATTGCTCTTGCCAAGGCTGAGCCCTCTTCTGTGTGGCTTGCAGCCTTCCCTTCTCAGACAGCCATGTCTGGGCCTCCGTCTCCCTGTCTGTGACCAGTGTGGGGCTCCCTGCTGGCCCTGGCGTTTGTAACTTACCTCTGGATGCTCAACTGTTGTCCTCTCTACGTAGCCCCAGCTAGACCCAGGGGACACTGAGACCCATAGGCTCCTGGCCAGCGAGCAAGGGTGGGTAGGGGAGATCAAGGCAGTCAAGTCTCTGCCTAGGACATGGCCACAGCCACTATACCCTTGACAGATTCTTCTCTTGAGTTCCGCCCCTATCTCCAGTGAGGGCCAGCTGGGACCCACACTGTGAGAGCCTCCCCCCAGAGCCCCATCCTTCCACTCTGTCCCCTCCAACCAGCAGGGAGAATCAGGGATTGATGCTCAAAGATGCGCACGGGGTCTGATTTCCTCCCTGAGCCCCCCAGGCCCCTGTGGGGCAAACAGGGGTTCACACTTGGGCCTGGATCCGGTGCTAGCCCTTCCCAGGCTGCTGTGTCATCCAGGCTGACCATCCGGTTGGTACAGGAGGAGAAGTAGGGAGCACTCCCACCTGTGGGGAGCACTCCCACACAGGGTAAATGGATGGACTTGGAGCAACAGGAACAAAGCCTCACAGGCTTAGCTGTAGGGCTTTCTCCCCACTCCCACCCCCAAAAATGTACCCCCTCTGCAGGTGAGGCCAAGCCTTCGTCTCTCCTCCTTCCCTGGAGGCCTTGCTGGTAGTGGCAGGTGTGTTCCCACCTCCACCCTCATTCCTGGCACTATGACTCAGGCCTGCCTTCTGCCCCCGAGTAGTTTCTATGCCAGATGGGAGGGCAGGCATGGACACAGACACCTGGAGCACCCTGTCCCTGGCACCCTGCTAGAGGGGTGTACAGAAGGGGACTGTGGGAGCTTGGAGGAGACACTCATGCCACATGGGTGGGGGAGGTCCTGGAAGGCTTCCTGGAGGAAGTGGCCCCTGGATTAATTATTGAAGGATGAGTAGGGGTTAACCGGAGAAAGAAAGGAACAGGGCAGGAAGAAGGACCAGGATGAGACAAGCTCATGGGTGCCTCACCCCCCATTCTCCCCCAGTCCATTCCCCTGTGTCCTGAAAGTCAGCCTCTGAGTTATTGTTCTTGCCCATGGTGAGGTCACTCTTCGTTCTCCTCCCTCTTCACTGTCATAAAGGCCAACACAGACCCCACCTCCTCCGGGAAACCCTCCCTACCTCCCTGCTACCCTCTTCCGCAGGACAGGGGCAGGAGTCTCTGAGCAGACCGCTGGTTTGGAAAACTGTCCTCTGTGCTAAGTGCCTCGTCAAGTGGCCCGTTTCCTCCCTGGGGCTACTCTGTGGTTATTGACTGCCGATCGATGGCTGAGGTTGCCCCAAGGTGAGAGGGAATTCCCACGGTGCCCTATGGCCCAGAGGCCCCACAGATGATCTCACAGAAGTGGGGCAGCTATTTTTACCAGGCGTTTAATTACAGAGTTTGGATCCCAGCGGAGAGATGAGATGGTGCCCCAGGAGCTGTGAGGGAAAGGCCATGCTGGGAAATGTGGGGCTCCTGGGAAGAGGGGAGAGAGCATGGCCCTCTGTCTCAGTTCCCCTAACACCAGGCTGGCTGGCCCCCACAGACAGGGGCTCCCCAAGACAGGGCAGGACCATATTACCCCACTTATTCTCCACTGGGAATTTTCACCCTGGCCCAGGGTCAGGGGTGGACTACATAAACACAGTGAGCTTGATCTGTGTCCCACAGGTGATGGCCACCTTAGGGGACAAGGAAGCAAGCCCTCCCNGTGTGGTGATTCAGAGTGATGAAGGTTGGATGGGCCTAGGAGCAAGAGAAAGCTGGCTGACAAGACAGCTGGGATCCCCATGTTGGGGCCTTTTCGAGAAGGCCAGGTTTGGATGGGGGCTCCAGAGGGAACAGGATTCCAGAAGGTGGGAACACAGTAGAGAGTGCAGACTACTGGGGTGGAGAGAGATTTGAGAGGAGAGTACCTTCAGTGCCAGTATGAAAAGTTAGTTCCTATTTTTAAGTTTACTTATTTTGAGAGAGGTAGGAAGGGAGAGAGAACGAGCAGGGGAAGGGCAGAGAGAGACAAGAATAGAGGATCTGAAGCGGGCTCTGTGTTGACAGCACCGAGCCCAACCTGAGGATCTAACTCACAAACTGCGAGATCATGACCTAAGCTGAAGCCTGACGCTTAACCGACTGAGCCACCCAGGCGCCCCCAAATTGGTCCTACTTTGTCTATACCAGGTGACCTTCNGGTCACTGACAAGCTGCGTGTTCCTGGGCCCCATGCGAGGGCTTAGGCAGTGACAGCTGTGACATGCCTGTGGGCCAATGTAGGGCTTGAACTCACAACCCTAAGATAAAGAGTCACATGCTCTTCCAACTGATCCACCCAGGCATTGCCATTCATTCAGTATTTACTGCACCAGCCATGTGCCCTGCACTGAGGACACAGCCACTTAAAAATAATGCATTCTCAGGGGAAGGCTGTGGTGGGCAGTTGGGGTTCGACAACACAATCAAGCGATGGAATAAATGACATCAGAGGGAGTAAGCACCATGGGGAAAAGTAAGCAGGCAAAGGGCATGGAGACACCAGCACTGACTGGAACATTCCTTGTCCTGGAACACTCAGTGGAGTGGTGGTCGGGGGAAGCTATTGGACTAGATGGTATATGAGCAAAAAGCTGAAGGAGGTGAGGGAGTGTGGGGGAAAAGAATATTCCAGGCAAGTGCAAAAGAGAATTGCAAGTGCAAAGGCCCTGGGGCTGGACCCAGCAGCAGGCAGAGCAGAGTGGCAGGAGATAAGCTCAGTGAGGTAAGTGGAGGCAGATCCTGTGAGGCCCAGTGGTTATGGGTAGGACTTCTACTTTTTCGCTTGAGTGGAATGGGAGCCAATGCAGGATTTGGAGCAAAGGAGGGACCTCATCTGTCTTGTTTTAAGAGTGATGACTGGGTTCCTGGGTGGGGGACAGATGATTCACGGTTGAGGTCAGGTTCCGGGGGACCAGTGAAGAGGCTGCTCAAGTACTGGAGGCCAGAGAAGGGGACACGTGGGTCCCTGGGTGGCAGCCTGGATGATGAGGACTGGAGGAAAGGTGGGGTTCTCGGCGTATTTCAAAGCTGAGAGGATTGCACATGGCTTCTTCCTGTCCACCTGCCTTTGGGGGCCGGCAGAAGAGGTTAGCCTGGGATGCTAGGCAACAGGAAGCTCACGGGGACCCCAAATCGAGGCACCTGGCGGCACCCCAGCCTCCTCCACCAGCCCCAGAAATGACCTTGAGAATGCTGTTTGAAGGGTATGACTGGGGGGAGGCGGCTCCCTCCTGCAGACACTGCTTCTCACTTGCCAGGTCATCCTCTGCTCCCAATGGCCACAGGGCATAGTCCCACCCCCACCCCAACACACACAGCCCGAGGGAGCCCTAGGGGGTAGGGAGAGGGGCCGGTGGCGCTGTGGTCATAGGGTCACTTGGCACTCTTGTCGCCCACAGCCGC
>NW_027532208.1:1099135-1099455 GCF_008692635.1 Crocuta crocuta
GCGGGACAACCCGGCCTACGACACGCCAGAGCCCGGGGCCTCCTTCTCCCGCCATTTTGCCGCCAACTTCCTGGACGTCTTCGGTGAGGAGGTGCGCCGCGTGCTGGTGGCCGGGCCGGCGCCGCAGGGGGCGGCTGAGCACCCCGACACCATGGAGCCCGAGCCGGCGGCCCTCAAGGCAGCGGCATACGGCCACTCGCGGAGCTCCGAGGATGTGTCGACGCAGGCAGCCGCCAAGGCCCGCGTCCGCAAGGGCTTCTCGCTGCGCAACATGAGCCTGTGCGTGGTGGACGGCGTGCGCGACATGTGGCACCGGCGCG
>NW_027532208.1:1099579-1103144 GCF_008692635.1 Crocuta crocuta
CAAGTGGACACGGCGTCTGCGGCTGTCACGGACGCTGGCAGCCAAGGTGGAGCTGGTGGACATCCAGCGCGAGGGCGCGCTGCGCTTCATGGTGGCCGACGACTCGGCCGCGGGCCCGGGCGGCACCGCCCAGTGGCAGAAGTGCCGCCTGCTCCTGCGCAGGGCCGTGGCCGGTGAGCGCTTCCGCCTGGAGTTCTTCGTGCCGCCCAAGGTGAGCGCCGGCCCCAAGACGGCGGGGTAGCTGAGGGTGCCAGGGGCTGGTTTCCGGGCCACGGTGCCTAGCTGCCCGCCCTCCTCCCTCCTTCATCTGGAGCCCCTAGGTGGCACAGCCCAGGGTGCCTCAAGTGTGTTGGTCCTTACTGGATGGCCCTTTTCTGACCCAGGCTTTGAAAGCTGAGCTTCAGGCTGTCACCAGCATTACTGCTCACAGGAGTGCCCCCACCCCCACCCCCTCCCCAACTCGGGGGCTCTCCATGGGAGCCCTGGGGGCAGCTATGGGCCTCCTCTGGGGTGGAAACCCTGCCCTATTTGGAAAGTGGGAATAGTCATAATAATAGTGGCCCACTTTCTGAGGGCACACGGCATGCCTGGCCCTAAGCCTGGTGTGCAGTCTCATTCCCCCAGAATGCCTGCAGGGTGGGCACCATGGTCCCCAGAGAACAGAGAATAAAGGAGTACTCAGAGAGTAGGTGCGGCCTGCCCAAAGGCACATTGTTGGTGGGTGGCAGGGCCAGGCTAATCATACCCACCACCCTGGTGGTCCCTAGAATGAGGGAGCATGGAGGTGGGAGCCACCTGTGTGCTAGGAGGTTCGGAGAGGGGGGAGGTCGTGCTGGTGCAGCAGCTGACAGCATCCCCAGAAACCACCCAGCCCCCCACCACAGGCCCACTCTACTCCCAGGCACCTTCAGTCACCCTGAGCCTCTCGCCTCCTTCCAGCTCCCTGTCTGTCTCTCTCCACTGGAGGTGCAGGGCGTGGGGTCCCCAAGGTTGGGTGCCCACAAGATGCATGCACTCTGGAGAGGTGACTTCCCAGGGACACACTTATTCCCTGAAGAGCTTTCTCCTTGAGTCCGAGGACCCGAACTTCCCAAGGGTTTTTTTCCCTGCCTGGCCCCCACCATGAGGCCCCTGAGAGAAATCACAGACCACTAAGCCCAGCTCCACCACTTGTCAGACAGAGATCGAGGCCTGGCGAGTGGGGGAGGGGGAGAGGGGCTTGCCCAGAGTCGCCCAAAGGGCAGGGACAGAGGCCCAGGGCTCCAAAGCCTCTGGGCCTGAGTGGCAGTCACAGCTGCCCAGCCATAAATAGCAGTGTCTGTGGCCCTTGGGGGAGGGAGTACAGGAGATTGGGGCCTCTCTAATAGTCTCTCAGGAGCCCACCATTCACCACTGGCAGAGGGCAGGGCTCCGGAAGGGTCACTTTCCCACCCTCTGAAGAAGGCAGGCAGGTGGGGTCCTAACTCCTGATCTGGCCTCACACCCTCTTTTTTCCAACAAAGTGTTAGGGAATTCAGAAGCGAACCCCATAGAAGGTCGATAATACTATGGTCAGGGCTCAGATCAGGTTCCCCAGATGTGTTGGGTCCCAGGGTGAGTGAGTCCTGCAGGGCATCCCTGCTGGCACCTCGTCCAATCCCTTTTAGTCCTGTTCACCCACCGCTGGTCCAGATCTCCTGTCCCCAGAGTCTGCAGGCTCAGGGACTTTTTCCTGGGATCCTCAGACTTTTGTCTCACGGCCCCATGAGTCAGGTCTCTGGCCTCCTGCCCCCTCATCCTGCGGGAGGCCTCCTGGACCCCAGGTCCCCCTGTAGCCCTTTGCCAGGCAGCCCTGGGGGCCCAGGGAGCAGTGGGCCTGGCGCGTGCCGTTGGGAAGCCATCAGGAAACCTGCATATTCAGGGCTGGATGGTAAACGTCAGTGGAGCGAGCGCCGGGTACTTGGGGCACCCTAAGGGGGGGTAGCTCGGGCTGCAGAGGTGTCCACCAGGAGCAGAGCCCCCGGACAGGCATCTCAAGGAGGCACACAAGCTGAGTGAGCAAAGGCTGGAGGTGCGACACAGCCCGACGGCCCAGGCCAGGGAATAGGGATGGTGACGTGTGGCTGGGCCAGGGTCAAAGGCCGCTGGGCCGGGACAGATGCCAGGTATCAAATGCCAGTCAGGGGAGTCGGCACCTCCGGCCAGCGGGAGCCCAGCTGAAGCCCCCAGTCCAGGCCTGCAACTGCAGGACCATGAACCCCTGCCTCGCTGGCTGGCACGATGGCCCGCCCTGGTCAGCCAAGGCCCTTGGTCGCTGCTCCAAGCCCAGTCAGCCCTGCACCCGCTGGATGGCAGCCAGTGCTACCAGGAATTCCCATCAGCCTGCCCACCCAGCGTGTGGCCCTTCCCTTTCCTCCTGAGAAAGTCCCTATTCTGGAGCCCAAGCCCTGCCGGGAAGCCCAGTCTCAAGCCAGCCCTGGGGGACTTCAGGGCCATGGCCAGGAGCTTTAGAGCAAGGGACAAGCACGGAGTGGCCCTCCCCCAGAGCCCTGCCAGCTCACCTTGGTTCAACCCCACACTGGTCCCTTTTCCTCCACCCGGGAACATGGCCCTAAAGTCATGTTTCCTCCATCACACACAGTCAGAAGAAATATTGTCTGTCACACGTTCATTTCAGAGATATTTTTACCTAAGCATGTGTTTGCCGGGTCACAATGTCAAATCTATTTCTTACTATGGGTCAAGGTCAAAAATGTGAAAACCACAGATGTGGTGGGTACACAGGGCAGAAGGGCAGCTTGGGTGGTTTCCCCTCAGGGCTCAGAGGTGGGAGACTCCGAGGTCAGCTCCAGCTGGCTGTGACTTGTCCTGTAACTACAGGGGGAGGTCCCCTTGTTTCCTAGAAGCCCCCTCAACGTAGCCATCTGTGGGAAATGGAGATCGGAGAAACTCTGTGCTGCTCTGACCTTGGAGAGGTAGGAGGGCGGAGAGGGTCTCAGAAGGCCCTGGGTGACTCTCTCACTGCCCCTTCCCCTGGCTTCCCAGGCCTCCAGGCCCAAGGTCAGCATCCCTCTGTCGGCTATCATCGAGGTCCGCACAACCATGCCCCTGGAGATGCCAGAGAAGGACAACACGTTTGTGCTCAAGGTGAGCCCCATCCCCGACCTCACAGATCCTCTGGCTGCCCCAGGCCACCTCTGCTGAGGGCAGGACAGCCTGAGGCCACCAGCCGGGGGTGGGGGGGGTAGGGGTGAAGGCAAGGAGCGAACAGCAAGGCACAGGAAGGGAGCCCCGGGGGTCAGAGGGGTGGAGGCCCAGGACCAGACACGGATGTCTAACACCCAGCCAAGACTCGAACCCAGGCCTGGGCCCTGGCACCACGGGCTCTAGGTATCACCCACCATCTGGGCCCCCCCACCCTGTTCCCATTTCCTCCTGACCCCTTGAAGCTCCTCTGAGTTTCACTTCCTCGCCTCCCTTCCCCAACTGGAACCAGCTTGTCCCCACCCCACAGCCTGCAGTAGTTATGCAAATGCCCCTGTCACAGGGCACTGGAGTGTGGGAACCTGCCAGTTCCCAGAGAGGG
>NW_027532208.1:1103454-1175723 GCF_008692635.1 Crocuta crocuta
GGGCGGGGGGGCGGGAGGAGGGACACCCGGGTGGGTCTGGGGGCAGCTCGTCCTTTTCCCAGGCTCCACGGCACCAGGGTGGCCCACTTGGGTTGCTGAGGACACACTTCCAGGCTGCCAGGGCTATGGCCATGTGCCTCCACAAAGCACCGGAGGGCGTTTGTGAGGCCAAGTCCCCAGGGAGGCCTGGTTCCACCCACCCGAAGCTGCATGAAGCCCCGCCCCCCTCTCTAGGCCCCTTGTAGGGTTTGGGTTTTACTGGGCCCTATTTGTTTAATCATGAACTCCCTTATTCGTTGAGCAAACGTTTGCCAACCCCCTACCCTGAGTCACCCCAGGTGGGAGGCTGATGAGGACTAGTCCCTCCCTGCCTGGCGTTCTTGTCTACCAGGGGAGACAGGCCCAGAGCCTCGCTCCTGACAGCTGGCTGGCCGCCGTGCTGCTGACTGAGCCCGGGAGCCCTGAGGCAGAGGGGCTCACCTGGCAGCCACACTCTGGGCCTCAGTTTCCCCATCTATTCAGACAGGGGTTAACCCCCCTCCCCCCACCAGCTCTGAGTTGCTGGGGGTCAGCAACTGCTTTTTAACGGAGACACACACACTGGAAGCTGAGAGCGCGGGCCTTGGCATCACGGGAATCTGGGGTCAGGTCCCAGGGCAGCCACTGAGTGCTGGTGTGTGCAACTCACCTGAGCTCTCTGACCCTCGGTCTTCTCCATAAAATGGGAAAACCATACCGCATCCGTCACCGCACTGCCGGGAGGTGGTCATCAGATAACAGATGTGCAGTATTGCACTTGGGCCCCAGCAGGGGCTCGCTTCTCCTCTCTGCCCCTCCAGGCGCTAAGGTGCGGGAGCCCCTGATTCCGTGTGCTAGGCCGGCTGGCCCCTCATTCACTTCAGGGTTGTGACACTCTTTTACCCCATCTCTGGGGAGTCGGGGTGCATCCCTTCCCTGGCCGGCATGGCCTCCTCAGAGACTGCATCCCCAGGGCCTGAGGAACTGTGGTCAGCAGGGCCGGACAGCACCCCTGGTGATCCCCACTGCTGCTGAAAGTGTGGCCAAGCCTCCACCCTGGGCCCCTGACCTGGGCTTGCATGCCACCCAATGGTGACCCCACTGTCTTCCCTGCTGCTCACACCAGCGAGCACCCATGATGGAGGGGTGGGATAAGCCATTTATCCTGGAGTCTGGATCCCTGGGCTGAGGGCGCAGACAGACCGGGACTCTGGGCCACCCCCTCTCCAGGTAGAGAACGGAGCCGAGTACATCCTGGAGACCATCGACTCACTGCAGAAGCACTCATGGGTGGCTGACATCCAGGGCTGCGTGGACCCCGGGTGAGTACCCAGGTGGCCTTCGGATGGGTAGATGGGGTGGGGGCCTTGCCAGGGGGTGCCCTTGGTCCCCCTTTCCAGGGTGAGGTTTCAGCAGGGGCTGAGCTCGGAAGCTGGGCTTTGCTCATGGCAGTCCTGTCCGTGTTGGTGCTGCTGGCCAGGCTCATCCCATCCCCCAACCCCAACAGGCTCTTTGAGGCCTGCTGCACAGGCAGTCTAGGGACCTGGAAGAAGGTTAGACTGACATTTTTCTTCACTCCAGGGGAGTCTGAGACCACGAGGGGCTGGGCAGTGATGGGGAGAGCCCAAAGGGCCAGGGGTCGGGGGGACAGGGTCAAGGCCCTGCACCCAGCCCTGGGGCTGAGAAGGTGTGCTGGCAGAAGTACTCACCTCTTCTGAAACTTAAAGGAAAAGCAGGCCCGAGCCAGGCAGAGGGGACCGGCTCAGTCAAAGGTGTGTGGTATGTGAGTGCCTGGGACTCGCAGGGAATGTCGAGGCCTCTGGGTAGCTAGAAGCAGAGCTGAGGGAGACTTTGGTGAGAGCCTGGGGAGCCGGTAAGTTGGGGGCAGTGGGGAGCCATGGCTAGTAACAAGCAGAGGGCAGCTGCGTGGGAAGGAGCAGCAGGGAGGCTGGCCGCAGGATCCAGGGGAGCGTCTGAGGCCAGGAGTGGGAGGGGCAGGCTGGCCAGCAGCGGAGCACTTGACAGCAGCCCTTCTGGCTAATGGGGTGAGCCAGGCCCGGGGGGAGGGGCTGCTGCCTTCTAATTAACAGATTCATTTGAAGAAGCGCAATTAAAGGCCTGAGTGCCTCCCAGGCCCCCCGATCCCCAAAGTGGCTGTAATCCCTCCCTTGCTGCCGTCCCAGCCATCTGCTCTGCCAACTCTTCCCCCAGCCCCTGTGAAGGTGAACCTCACTTTGCAGCATTTTCGAGCTGGCAGGGTCCCAGACACCTCCTGTCACGGACAGGGAGACAAAGGCCAGGGCAGGGGGGCAGGGAAGGGAGCCACCCGGGCCCCGCCTACCACCATGCCCTGCCATCATCTGACAGACACCCCCCCGGGTCCCAGGAGAAAGGCTGCACCCATTTAGCGAGCCCTCCATACGGCCCAGTCGTGTACATGGTGGCCAGACAGCGAGCTGACGGTGTGTGACACAGGGACGTGGAGGCAGAGGGACCCAGGGGAGCAGGAAAGGGCTGCCGCTGTCAGCCGGGGCATGGCTCCCTGAGCAGCCGGGTGGCTGGGGTCCGAGGGCCGTGGCAGGACACAGTTGTGCTTTCCTGCCTCCGCAGGGACAGCGAGGAAGACGCTGAGCTCTCCTGCGCCCGGGGAGGCTGTCTGGCCAGCCGAGTAGCCTCCTGCAGCTGCGAGCTCCTGACTGACGGTAGGTGGGGGCTGAGCTGGCTGGGGTCGCGGAGGGCAGGGCCAGAGGGGGTGGTGGTTCCCGGATGGCCACTTCTCTCCAGCAGCGGACCTGCCCCGGCCCCCAGAGACAACGGCAGCCGTGGTGACAGCTCCACACAGCCGAGCTCGAGATGGCGTTGGCGAGTCCCTGGTCCACGTCCCGCTGGAGACCTTCCTAGAGACCCTGGAATCCCCGGGTGGCAGCGGCAGGGACAGCAATAACACAGGTGCAGTGGGCGTGGGGTTCTGTCCCCAGCCCTCCTTCCTGGGCCCCCGCCCCAGGCCGCAGAGGCCCTTGGACTCCCTCTGAGGCCCTTCCTGAGCCTCAGAAGTCATGACATTTGACCCCTCCCACAAGCCCTGGAACATGCTTGGAGGAAGGAGTGGAGTGTAAAGGGTTGGAACCAGGGGTGGGGGACAAGGAGACTTGGCTTGTTCCCAGGTTTGTTGTTGACTTACAGAGTGACTCCAGGATAGTCGGTTGCCCTTGCCTCAGTTTACCCCATGTGCTGGACTAGCCGGTTGGGTTGGTGCCCTGCCCTGTTCTACGATCATTCAAACAGCATTTTATGTGCAAATAGCCAGCAAGCTGTTGCATCCCCTCTCTCATTTACTTACCCCCGGCCACCCCTCACTCCCCTCATGCTGTCATCCTCTTCCAGGGGAGGAGGGAGCAGAGGCGGAGCCTGAGGCTGAGCCTGAGCTGGAGCTCTCTGACTACCCCTGGTTCCACGGGACATTGTCGCGGGTCAGGGCAGCTCAGCTGGTGCTAGCGGGTGGACCCCGGAGCCACGGCCTGTTCGTGATCCGCCAGAGCGAGACTCGGCCTGGGGAGTATGTGCTGACCTTCAACTTCCAGGGCAAGGCCAAGGCAAGTCAGGGCGGGGGAGGTGGGGGTGCACAGAGGCCGGGTGGCCAGCTCGGAGGGAAGGGTGCTAAGGAGGTCCCAGGAGCGGCCTCCACGGTACAGGCAGGGCATGACTCCCCACAGGCACACCCTCACCCCACCTGTGCCCCCCCCCACCTCACTGAGGCTACAGTCAGGCCCAGATGTGGCTGCTTCACTGTCCAGATGGGGAAGCCACCCGCTTTTTGGCTGAGCCCACAGGAGGCTGGGCCCTTCTGAGAGTTTAGCTTTGACCCTGTACCTGGGGGATCGCTTACCACTGAGACCTCTGAGGGTCTCCGCCACATTGGTGCAGGGTGGGGGTCGACCAAGGCCCTCCTACCCCACCCACCCCCACACTGTCAGTTCCCCAAGCCCTCCTGGGTGCCAGCTCTGAGCCAGACCTGTGGCAGGCCAGGGCCACAGAACCTCACGCAGGTGGGATACTGTGTGCTAACAATGACCTAAGGTGCAAAGGAAAATATGACAGAATGTTGGCGGTTACAGTGTGACCAGACTGGGCAGGAACCCCAACCGCTCCCCCCACCGTCCCAAGTTTCCGATAAGGAAACAGACCCAGCCCCGGCTCCTCCTAGGACTCCGTTCCCATCAGTCCTTGCTGGAGGAGGGGGCACCCCAGGACTGCTGCTCCAGGCCTGCACTGGTGGTCAGTGCCCCAGCCCCTGGTGCGCCTGGCACAGGCCCTCCCCCGGCTCCTTGGGCATCTCTCCTTGGCAGCGCTGGCCCCGCCATGAAAGAGACAGCGCCTCCCCGGGGACACCTCCTTGGAAAGCAGCTGCCCTTCCCAGTTCCTCTGGCAACCAGGCACTTAATGCTGTCCCTGGCAGCCTGAAGTTTACCTTCTGGGCCAGCACTGCCCCCATGGCCTCCCTGGAGGGCCTGGATCTGACTCCTCCCCAAGCCGGAGGCCAGGACTGTGCCCAGCCCTCTGTGGGGCATCAGTAGGGGGAGTTGGTTGAGGGGTGGTGAAGCAGGGTGGGAGACTCCTCTCCTTCTGAGAGCACCACCCAGCCTTGAACTCACCCCAGCTACTGCCCTGTGAGGGCAGGGGGGCTGTCCGGTGTTTGACAAGTTAGTCATGGGATAGAGCAGGACCGGGGCCTCCTAGGAAGAAAGAACTCTGTCTTCCCAGCCAGCAGTTTTCCCCTTCAGATAATACACGTCTGAAAGGTTTTCCTGAAAACTGAGATGCGCCTGGGCCTCTGCCCCCTCCATAGGCCCTGCCCAGACTTGAGGCTATGGTAGGACCCCACTGTGCTTTTCCTCTCCTGGGCGCAGGGTCATGTGCATACCCCGAAACCCTCCTGTCTCTGGCTCTCTTGCTATACACGCCGCAGAGACAACCACTCTTCTTCCAGTAATACACACATAGAGCAGAGTAAGGCTGAAGCCACAGGCCTGTGGCTCCTCTCCCTGGGGCACCTGTCACATGTGGGCTCTGGAGACCCAGGGAGGAACCAGCCCTATCCCTCGTGCTTCAGGTGCTCCTGCTAGAGCACACTTGGGAGGCAACCGTGGTCGCCCCTCCCCAGCTGGCCTCAGGGCTGTTTCTACCCCTCTGGGCTTGGACTTTGCAGGAATAGCAGGCAGATTCCTCCCTGCTGGGGTGGGAGAATCACACCAACGACCTCTCTTCCCAGCTCGGTGCTGTGACTGTGGGCGAGTCACTCCCTCCCTGTGCCTCAGTTTCCCCATCTCTAACATGGTCTGAAACCCCGACCTCCGAGGGCTAGTGGAGACTGGAGTTGGGGGTGTGAAGGGCATGATGTGGGTGCTTCTAGCACAGGGACGAATGCATGGCTCCCTTCGGTCCCAGCCTGGCTCTGTTCCCCTCCTTTCCCATCCTCACTACAGGAGTAACCCCCTAAGAGGGGGCTCATGTGTGAGGTGTCCCTGCTCTGACACAGCCCCCCTCTTTGAGACCCGATGCCCCCTAAAGGAGTTTGCAAAGCAGCTGGCTAGTCCAGGACCCTACCACTGACCACACCCACCTGTGCCCACAGCACCTGCGCCTGTCCTTGAACAGCCACGGGCAGTGCCACGTGCAGCACCTGTGGTTCCAGTCTGTGCTTGACATGCTGCGCCACTTCCACACCCACCCGATCCCCCTGGAGTCAGGGGGCTCTGCAGATATCACTCTACGCAGCTACGTGCGGGCTCAGGGGCCCCCACCCGGTAAGACTACCCCCGTGGGCCTGTGTGGACAGGTGGGAGGTGGGGGGAGGGAGTCACCCACAGGTGCGCGCCGCACTGCTAGGCCGGGTGGGCCGAGGCCGGGCAGACTGGGCGGTTGTAAGCAATCTGGGCCATCAGGATCGATGGGAGACTGATAGCCCAGGGTCCGGGCCGGGTCCTGGGTGATTCAGGGCTGGCGGCGCTTCGGCATTCCCTAGCTGCCTGCGCAGGTGGGGCTCAGCGCACCTGAAGGAAGCGTCGCAGGGGCGGATAAGGGTGGCCGGCACACGCAGGTTTGTGTGTTACCTGGGACATTGGTTATCCAGGATGGGGCGCTGGGACCGGGAGCGCTGAAGGCGGGTCCTGGCTCCGGGAGTGATCCCCGGCTACCCCGCTCCGCCGGGGCTGGGGAGAANCAGCGGACCCGGCCGGCCCCAGCCCGGCGCTGGGTGGGAAAAGCGAAGCTCTTCAGTGAAGACATAAATGTTATTAAAGAGCCTGTTTTAGGGACTGCACTTGGCTCTCCTGTCGTCCTTCCTCCTGTCCCGGCCTCGGACACCGCTTCTCTGGGCCTGCGGGCAAGGGCTGGGGATACCACACGCGGCAGCCCCACCTCCTACACCCACCCCTCCCCATCCAAGCCCACAGTGGCCTGGCACCTGCCTGGCCCCCATCCAGCTCTTAGGGGATTCTCCGGGGAGGAGACAACTTGAAGGAGACACCGCGATAAAGCACTAGGCCCCACAGCAGGGCTCAGGGACACTGCCCAGGGGAAAGGGATTGGGAGGGGGCTTCAGTGGAAGTATGGGTGAGCTGTGACCTGAGCAGATGCTTGGTGGGGAAGAATGCAGGGTGGTGGTAGAGAAAAGAGGAAAAAGAAGGGGTCCTTTGGTGCAAAGACATGGTGAAGGGGGGGCAAGTCGTGGGGGCCTTGAATGCCAAGATAAGGAGTTGGTCCCTGGTTAAGAGAGAACAAGGGTGTTCTTGGGGATGATGGGGCAGGTTTCTTCCACATTAGCCCAGTGGGGGATTGGGCAATGGGAGGCTGAGTCTCCATCTCTGACCTAGATTCAAACTTGGAAGAGGACTGAGGTCCCTCCCAGCCCCAGCCTGTGCTTCCCCACAGGCGAAGGTCCAGCTGTGGCTCCTGTGTCCCCAGGCACTGGAGGCACAGCCTGCTCATGGTCCTGCACCCCCGCCCTCTGGCAGTACTCCTCTGGGGAGGATCTCCTACCTGCTGAGCCAAAGCACACCCACCTCCCCCAATCCAAACACCTGGGGCCCCAGACCCAAGGTTCCCCCCACCCAGCAGTGTCCTTGCCCAGCCTGCGCCCATGATGTGCCTTGCCCCAGACTGCTGCCCCTGCTGCCGCCCCCCAGAGGGAGGGGTGCAAGGCCGGTGCTCTGGAAAGCAGCCTGTACCTCGGCCTCCCACATCTCCATCCATTTGGCCGGAGCCACTTTGTCCTCTTGCCCCCGCGCCCTGGTGGTTTGGAGTCTGTCCCACCCTGCAGGAGGAGCGGAGATCTGGGGTGAGGCTCAAGCTGGCCAGAGGCCCAGGGGCTGGTGAGAGCTTTGTTTGGCTGCCTTCAGCCTCTCAATCATCTGGAGTCCCAGAACATTCCTCCCTTCCGGCCAGATGCTGAGCCCCAGACATCACCCCAAGCCTGGGCTCCAAACTTGTCCCCTGAGGGGACTGCCCCTTGGAAGTATTCAGAGTGGCCTCAGGGTGGGGTTGAGACGTGAACACAGTGTGTCAGCCTTCAGGCCCCCCTCCTCCTCTCCTGACACAGTGGGCCACTGCGGCGTGCTCCCCGCAGGAACCTGGATCTGGAAGTAGGGCAAAAGGCACGGAAGCCTATCGCCTTTACTGAGCTGGGGGCACATGAGAAAGTGCAGTGGGTCTGCACCAACCAGGCACTGCTCCTGGGTGTTCCTAGGGTAAAATGAATTTGGGGGTGAATAGCAGAGAATGGGGACCACCCTGGGTTCTCCAAGAGGCACCAAGGGCCAGCAGCAGGAGGTCAAGTAGAAAGGGCACTCTCCACCACGGGGTGCCCAGGGCGATACCCTCAGGTCTGCTACTCAAAGGTGCTTCCAGAAAGCCCAGACTCTGCGGGACCCTGAGGAAACTACAGCCGTTGCCCAGTGGTAGGAACATTTCTTGGGGCGGGGCGGTGCCCATGCTGTGCCAGATCGGGCCCACAGGGTAGCAGGGTGGGCGGCCAGGCAGGCCCATTGCAGCATAACAAGCAGTGCCCGAGGCGAGGGCTGGCCCATGCACGGCAGCCACATGGCAGATGTGCCCAGGCTGCCTGCTGGGGGCACTGATGGGGCCGGGGGCCGCAGGGAGTGGTACAGGAGAAGAGCCAGGTGAGAGGGGCTTGAATGCCAGGCCAGAACCAAAGGGCACTGGGGAGCCAGAGCCAGCTTGAAATGGGAGCAGAGATGGTCTGTTTTGCATTTTAGACAGATCACCCTGGGGCCAGAAGGCTGGGGGTAGGGAGTAGGGTGGATTGGAAGGGGCAGAAACAAGGGCAGGGGACCCAGGAGGGCGCTGTAGGTCTGGGGAGGGGCGGTGAGCTGTGTCAGGGCAAAGAGGAGGAAGAGGATCAGAGCTAAGGAAGATCACCCACAGACTGATGGGAGGGAGGGGAGGGGGCGGGGCCAGGGTGGAGGGAGGAGGAGGAGGGCAGGGGATCTCTGGCTTGAGACTTGGAGGCCAGTCGATTCACCTGGAGGGCTCCACCTGCGAGGGGCTGTGGAGAGCTCAGAATCCAATCCCCACACCTAGGAGAGAAGGAAGAAATCTCGCCGAGGCCAGGACACAGTGAGGCCAAATCTCGGCCCATGTGCAACACTCAGGTGACCTGGTCTCAGAGGGCTCCAGGCTAAACCAAGGGTGCAGGGTCTCTCCGGAGGGCACCCAGGCCTGACTATGTGAGGTGGTTTTTCCCTTACTCCGCCACCCACCAGCCAGACCAAGAAGGGAGGTGCTTCCCGTCCAGTCTCCAGACTTGAAGCTGAACTTGCTCCAAGCGGCCGTTGCCATGGGAATGGAGGTATGTGTGCTGGGGAAGGCCAGAGGGTCCGCACCTGTGCCTGCCCCATCCAAATGCAAAGCCAGTATTTGATGGCCCTGGTAGTGAAAATGCTTGCAGAAACAGAGTCGGTGTACCAGCAACTCAAATAAACAGTATCCTCTGCTGGGGGCTCCTAACAGCCAAGTTTGAGACCTTTTTAAATAGAAGATGTAACATTTCCTGGGTCCTGGGGTGGGGGGTGGGGGTTCTTATATGCTCAGATTAAAGGCAGCAAAGCAGTGCTGTAATGCAAATTTTGAGTAATGAATCTCCATCACTCTCCCCAAATCCTTTAAAAATATAAAAAAGATTCATCTGGCCCAAATTGCCATCTTGCAGATAGAAAAGGCCAAGAGTTCTCATCTCTTTTGTGCCTCAGACCTTGTGATAGTCTGATGAAGCCTAAGGCCCCTTGCTCAGAATGATGTTTTAAAACTCATGAAGTATGGCTGGCTCAGTCAGTGGAACGTGTGATGACTCTTGATCTTAGGGTTGTGAGTTCGAGCCCTGCGTTGGGTGTAGAGATTACTTAAACATAAAATCTTAAGTTGGGGCACCTGGGTGGCTCAGTTGGTTAAGCCTCCAACTTCAGCTCAGGTCATGATCTCGAGGCTTGTGAGTTCGAGCCCCACGTTCAGCTCTGTGCTGACAGCTCAGAGCCTAAAGCCTGCTTCGGATTCTGTGTTTCCCTCTCTCTCCGCCCCTCTCTCTCCGCCCCTCTCTCTCCGCGCCTCTCCTGCTCACACATTCTCTCTCTCTTTCTCTCTCTCCTTCAAATATAAATACACACTAAAAAATTTTTTTGAATCTTAAAAAAACTAATGAAGTAAAATGAATAGATTTGCAAAGGAAACAAATTTTACTGGAATTCAGCCAAAATATTAACTATAAAAATATAATTTGGGGTGCCCGGGTGGCTCAGTCGTTTAAGCATTCGATTCCTGATTTCGACTCAGGTCATGATCTCACGGCTCATGAGTCTGAGCCCCTCCTTGGGCTATGCACTGGCATTGCAGAGCCTGCTTGGGATTGTCTCCCTCCCTCTCTCTCTCTCTCTGCCTCTCCCGTGCTCACACATACTCTCTCTCAGAATAAATAAATAAACACTAAAAAAGATTAAAAATCATTCAAATAAAAATTTTAACTTGTGATATGGCAATCTACATGCCTCTTTATTAGCACTTTTTTTTTTTTTAAGTAGGCTCCACGCACAGCACGGAGCCCAATGAGGGGCTTGAACTCATGAACGAGATCAGGACCTGAACTGAGATCGAGTCAAATACTTAACTGACTAAGCCACCCAGGTGCCCCTATTAACACTTTAAATAACAAGCTCTAGCAGTGGCTCTAATAGCTCCGATAATTTCAAAGAATGACTAGTGTAATTGACACTTTGAAGTTTCTGCAACAACTGAGATCTGATATAAAAATATTCCTAATTTCTAGCTGTGGCAAAGCGACAGGTGCTGCTAATTACTGCTGTGGTTTCTCCTTAAATTAAAGAACTGTAGGGGCACCTGGGTGGCTTAGTCGGTTAAGCGTCCGACTTTCGCTTAGGTCATGATCTCACGGTTCGTGGGTTCGGGCCCCGCATCGAGCTCTGTGCTGACTGCCAGCTCAGAGCCTGGAGCCTGTTTCAGTCTGTGAGTCCCTCTCTCTCTGACCCTCCCCTGCTCACGCTGTCTCTCTCTCTCTCTCCTAGAAATAAATAAAACATTAAAAAAAAAAAGAAACCTAAAAAAAAAAATTAAAGAACTGTAACTCTTAGTTAGGCATTAAAGATGTGATTTTATACCCATTCAAGTTCATGGACTTACTAAATGATTTATGCATGAACCATCTCAGAACCTCAGATTAACAACCCTGCTCTAAAGAGTAAAGATAGGAGTTCCTGGCTGGCTGCATCGGTAGAGCATAAAGCTCTTGATCTCAAGGTCATGAGTTCAAGCCCCACACTGAGTATAGAGCTTACTTTAAAAAAAAAAAAAAGTGAAGGCAATTTACATGTATTTGAAATATGTTCACAAGTAGCAGAGAAACAATGGTGTAATAAGAAATCAAAAGCACACTATCCAAAAGGCCCTCTGCATGGTCTCTCATTGACTTTATTCTCCCTGTTTTAGACTGGCTGCAGAGGGCCAATTAAAAGAAAATAAAGGATTTTATGCCCATGTATTTTATGCATTCTAACTTTCAACTCGAAGCTTTGTAAATTGGAAGATAGTTTTGTAACTTCATTGAGATTAAAATCTGGTGCTCAAGAGCTTTAAAGGATACCAGCAAATTCATAGAGACAGAAAGTAGGGGCGCCTGAGTGGCTCAGTCGGTTAAGCATCCAACTTTGGCTCAGGTCATGATCTCACAGTTCGTGGGTTTGAGCCCCACGTCAGGCTCTCTGCTGAAAGCTCAGGCCTAGAGCCTGTCTTTGAATTCTGTGTTTCCCTCTTTCTCTGACCCCTCCCCTGCTCACACTGTCTCTCTCTCTCAAAAATAAACTTAAAAACATTTTAAAAAAATCATAGAGACAGAAAGTAGATGAAGGGTTACCAAGGACTTGGGGGAGAGGAGAAGTTATTGCTTAATGTATATAAAATTCCCATGTGTGGTGACAGAAAAGTTTGGGACATAGATACAGTAATAGTTGCACAACATTGTGAATATCATTAATGTCACTGAATTGTACACTTAAAAATGGCTCAAGTGAAAAAAAAATTGGCTGACACTTTTGGGGATGAGCACTGGGTGTTATATGGAATCCAACTTGACAATAAACTATTTAAAAAATAAATTAATTAAAAATNAAATAAGTTACCATTTATGCACAACAGATTGACAAAAACTACGCTCAGTACCTTCCGTAACCAAAATTGGATCAGTGAGAATTTTTAGTTGAGTAGAAGAAGTATAAATTGGTTTAGCCACTTTGAAAACTTTTTATTTATTTATTTTTTTTTTTTGAGAAAGAGAGAGACAGAGTGTGAGCGGAGGAGGGGCAGAGAGAGAGAGAGAGACAGAGAATCCAAAGCAGGCCCCATGCTGTCAGCACAAAGTCCAGCCTGGGGCTTGAACCCATGAACCCTGAGATCATGACCTGAGCAGAAGTCAGATGCTCAACTGAGTCACCGAGGCACCCCATTAACTGATTTTTTTTTTTTTTAAGAAACAGAAAGTAAAACACAATGCATAGAATGAGAGAAAAGTATTTGCAAATCATCTATCTGATAATAGTCTAGTATCCAGGATATATAAAGAACACTTACAACTCAACTGCAAAAAGATAAAATAACTCAAATTTAAAAATGAGTACAGAGGCACCTGGGTGGCTCAGTTGGTTAAATGTCCGACTTCGGTTCAGGTCATGATCTCACGGTTTGTGGGTTTGAACCCCGTTTCGGGCTCTGTGCTGACAGCCAGCTCAGAGCCTGGAGCCTGTTTTAGATTCTGTGTCTCCCTCTCTCTCTGACCCTCCCCTGCTTATGCTGTCTCTCTGTCTCAAAAATAAATAAAACATTTTTAAAACTGAGTACAAACAGAAATTGGCATTTCTGGGGCTTCTGGGGGGGTGGTCAGTGGGTTAAGCATCTGACACTTGATTTCAGCTCAGGTTATGATCTCTGTCTTGAGATCAAGCCCTGCATTGGGCTCAATGCTGGGCATGGAGCCTCCTTAAGATTCTTTCTCTCCCTCTCCCTCTGCCCCTCCCCCACTTGTGCAGGTGCACAACGCATTTACACACAGTCTCTCTCTCTCTCTCTCTCAAAAAATAGACATTTCTTTCAAGAACATATACAAGTGGTCAATGAGCTCATGAAAAAAATGCTCAACATCGTTAGCCGTTAGGGAAATGCAAATCAAAACCACAATGAGAAACCATTTTACACCCACCAGGCTGTAATAAAAAAAATTGGAAAACAATGTGTGTTGGCAAGAATGTGTAGAAAAGCTGGAACTATTTTATGTTGTTTGTGGGAATGTAAAATGGTGCAGCCACTTTGGGAAACAGCTTAGCAGTTCAAAAAGTTAAACAGAGTTACCAAATAACACGGCAGATCTGCTTCTAGGTATATACCCAAGAGAATTCAAAGCATAGGTTCACACAAAAACGCAAACACGAATGTTCAAAGCAGCACTATTCATAGTAGTCAAAAAGTGATGACAACCAGGGCACCTGGGTGGCTTAGTCGGTTGAGCGTCCGACTTTCGCTTAGGTCATGATCTCGCGGTTCGTGGGTTCGAGCCCCGCGTCGGGCTCTGTGCTGACTGCCAGCTCAGAGCCTGGAGCCTGTTTCAGTCTGTGACTCCCTCTCTCTCTGACCCTCCCCTGCTCATGCTGTCTCTCTCTCTCTCCTAGAAATAAATAAAAACATTAAAAAAAAAAAGTGATGACAACCAAAATACCCATCGGTGGATGAATGGATAAATAAAATATACTCTAACCATACAGTGGAATACTCTTCAGCCACAAAAAGGAAAAGTATTTATACATGATGCAACATGAGCGAACCTTGAAAACATTATGCTAGGTGAAAGAAGTCAGACACAAAATGCCACACATGATAATCGTTCCACATAGTCTGAAATGTCCGGAATAAGCAACTCCACAGAGACAGAAAGTAGATTAGTGGCTGCCAGGGGTTGGCAGGGGGAAGAGGGAAATAGGAAGTGATAGCTAGTGAGTACAGAATCACTTTTGTAGGTGATAAAAATATCCTGGAGTCAGATAATGGTGATGGCTGACCAGCTCGGCGAATATACTGATAACCACCGAACTGGTTACAGTTTAAAAGGGTGAATTTTAGGAGCACCCGGGGGGGCTCAGTCAGTTAAGTGTCCAACTTCTGCTCAGATCATGATCTCACAGTTTGTGAGCTCAAGCCCCCCATCGGGCTCTGTGCTGAAAGCTCAGAGCCTGGAGCCTGCTTCGGATTCTCTCTCCCTTTCTCTGCCCCTCCCCCACCCAACTCTCTCTCTCTCTCTCTCTCTCTCTCTCTCTCTCTCTCTCAAAAATAAATAAACATTAAAAAAAATTCGAATAGATTAAACAGTAAAAAAAATTTAAGGGTGAATTTTAATATAGTTGTAAATATGTGAATTACATGTCAATAACACTACTGAGTTAAATAATTTACAAATGAAGTTATTAGGGGCGCCTGGGTGGCTTAGTCGGTTAAGCGTCCGACTTTCGCTTAGGTCACGATCTCGCGGTTCGTGGGTTCGAGCCCCGCGTCGGGCTCTGTGCTGACTGCCAGCTCAGAGCCTGGAGCCTGTTTCAGTCTGTGACTCCCTCTCTCTCTGACCCTCCCCTGCTCATGCTGTCTCTCTCTCTCTCCTAGAAATAAATAAAACAGTAAAAAAAAAAACAAATGAAGTTATTAAAGAAAACTTCATACAGATCTCAAAAATAATGCTATGCTTAGAAAAGGAAAAATTTACACAAAATTCTTTGAGGAAAACTTCAGGATATACATATATTTAAACTTCTGTTTTTCATTTTTGTGTTTTAAAAAATAAATGTATGATGGTGCCCTGCCAAGGCAAAATATTTATTTTTTTTAAATGTTTCACTCTCAGTGCACAGTCCGACATGGGGCTTGAACCCATGAACCACAAGATCATGAGCCGAAATCAAGAGTCAGATGTTCAACTGACTGAGCCACCCAGGTGCTCCAAGGCAAAATATTTAAATGTCTAAATATAAGTGCTAAAAGCTTTCACTAAAAGCCATCCATTTCTAGGATAGTCCATGGATCCCAATACTTAAAATTAATAAGGCTTTGTAAGGACCCAATAAAGTATAACCATACCTTGAGTTGGTTTATCGATCACTAATCTTTATGTTTCTGGAATCATTTATGGAAAAAGTCTCACTCAGATGAGGTGTTAAACTGATATACAAGAGGACAAGATCCCCCAGACACTGATCAGCAGCAAGTTCTCTACCATGGCTGAGGTCAAATGGGAAGTGGCAAGGTTTCTTTTTGAGTTACTTTAAAATCCTGCCCAGAGGTCATGCATGGGTTTAGATATTTGCACCAAAGTCAAGCTAGGTTATGATGTGTATTCTAGTCACTGTAGCTGCATAATAACTCACCTCAAAGCTTCATGGCATAAAACAACAATCATTTTATTACCTCTCATGGTTGCCGTGCAACAGAAATTCACAAGGGGCTTAGCTGGGTGGTTCTGGCTCAGGTGTTTTTTTTTTTTTTTTAATGTTTTACTTATTTTTGAGAGAGAGAGAGAGAGACAGTGCGAGCAGGGGATGATCAGAGAGAGAGGGAGACACAGAATCCAAAGGAGGCTCCAGGCTCTGAGCTAGCTGTCAGCACAGAGCCCGATGCAGGGCTCAAACCCGCAAACCGTGAGATCATAACCTGAGCCAAAGTCAGACCCTTAACTGATGAGCCACCCAGGCGGCTGGCTGAGGTGTCTTATGCAGTCGCAGATAGATGGTAGGGTGGAGCTGAGCAGCTAGGGCTGGCCCAATATCTCCTACTCTTCCAGTAAGCCTCAGGGCCTCTCCATTCGGGCTGGTTGGGGCTTCCTTACAACATGGCGGCCTTGGGGGCTGTTGGATTGCTTACGAAGTGGCAGAAGGCCTCCAAAGAAAGGAAGAAACTAGAAAGAAAGAAACTGAACTGCATTTTTGTGACCTAAGCTTGAACAACAAATGGTATCACTTCTGCATAGGTGGTTACAAGCCTACCCAGAATTCAAGGGGAAGGGACTCAGACAGCACCTCTTAGTAGTAAAAGTGGTAAGTTTCTCAAAGAGCATATGAGGTGGAAGATATTATTTTTTTAAAGTAATCTCTACACCCAACTTGGGGCTCGAACCCACAACCCTGAGATCAAGAATTGCAGGCTCCACCTTCTGAGCCAACTAGGTGCCCCAAGATGGAAGATATTCTTTAGCCATCACTGGAAGGGAGAATCTGCCACAGTGCCATGGCTGTAACTCTCATTTTTCTCTGCTGCGTCTTATTAAACTCTAAAGAATACCACCAACCAAACTGACATTGTGGAGTTTATAAATAAAATATAAGGGTGGATTGGCAACTAAAATGTATAATAATCAAGGGTGCTGGTAGAATCTTTTTATAAATTGGCTCTTGAGATGACAGTATAAACATTCCATGGACTTATGTAAGTTGTTTCATGTAAGCTTTCTCGATACGGTTTTGTATTTTGGTAAGATATGTATCATACCCAAGGGCGCCTGGGTGGCTCAGTGGTTAAGCTTCCGACCTCGGCTCAGGTCATGATCTCACGGTTCGTGAGTTCGAGCCTCATGTCAGGCTCTGTGCTGACAGGTCAGAGCTGGAGCCTGCTTCTGATTCTGTGTCCCCCTCTCTCTCTGTCCCTCCCTGCCCCTCACTTTCTCTCTCTCTCTCTCAAAAATAAACATTAAAAACATTTTTAAAAGATATGTATAACCTAAAAATTTACCACTTTAACCCTCTTTAAGAATATAATTCAGTGGCATTAAGCATATTCATGTTGTGTTCTATCACCACTCCCTCCAGAACTTTTCCATCACCCCAAACCCAAACTCTATATACCCCGTAAACAATAATTCCCCATTTCCCCCCCTTACCCCAGTCTCGGGATAGTTTGTTTTGTTTTACCTTTTTAAGTAAGCTCCACACCCAGTACGGAGCCCAACGTGAGGTTTGAGTTCAAAATCCTGAGATCAAGACCTGAGCTGAAATCAAGTCAGACAGTTAACCAATTGAGTCCCCCCCCTCCACAGGTGCCCCTTGAGATCATTTTTCAAATGTTATTTCTCTGCTACTTCCTATTAATTGTACTTAACATTAGTGCAGTTGAATCTTTTGACTTTAACTTTTGTAAATATGTATCTGCATTTATCTACAGCCATGGAAACATTACATATAAACACTAAAAGTGCCTATGATAAAAAAAATAAACAGCAAAATGGAAATGAACAGATAAAGGATGATTTAAACATACTTCAAAAAATGTATACCTTGTTCTTAATCATTATTCTTGCTTTTGTTACTTTTTGGGCACCTAACTAGGTGCCTTAGACCTTCCAATTTCCCGGTGTCCCCTTAGAGGAAGGCTAGAACCCCTTTTTCTTTTCAAATAACAAACCTATAGACTTCTATGCCGTAAATCTTATACCAGAGTATTTAGGCTAAAAATAAAATCCGTAGCCAACACACATGCACACACCACGTGCATTCAAACCACCTATTAGATTGCATTAGTTCTTCTAAAGCTTAAAATGAAATGGTAGGGCGCCTGGGTAGCTCATTCGGTTAAGCAACCGACTATAGTTCGAGTCATGATCTCAAGGTTCATAGGTTCGAGCCCTGCTTGGGGTTCTATGCTGACAATGCAGAGCCTACTTCAGAAACACTTTCCCTCTCTTTCTCTCTGCCCCTTCCCAACTTGCGCTCTCTCTCTCTCTCTCTCTCTCTCTCTCTCTCTCAAAAATAAATAAACTAGGGGCACCTGGGTGGTTCAGTTGGTTAAGTGACCGACTCTTAGTTTCGGTCCAGGTCATGCTTTCACAGTTCGTGAGTTCGAACCTCATGTGGGGCTCCATGCTGACAACGCAGAGCCTGCTTGGGATTTTCTGTCTCCCTCTCTCTCTGCCCCTCCCTGGCTCAAGCTCCCTGTCTCAAATAAATAAACATTAAAATTTTTTAATTAAAAATGAAATGATAATGAATGAAAAGGACAAAGCTAAGGTTCTGGACTTCAGTCTCAGTGTGTCAAGATGGGGTAGCATGGACCAAATACACTCTCCATCCTCAAACAATGCCACTAAGAATATTGGACATTGGGAGGGAACAGTGATGTCTGGAAGACGGGAAGCAAATGAGCTGAGCCTCACGAGGGTCCCAGATTACTGCCTCGGAAAGGTTTCCAGGCTGCAGGGGAGGCACGGGGAAGCCAGGAAAAGCCCAGCAGCCTCTGAAAGCTGAGGACACAGAGGCAGAAATCTAGAAAGTAAAATGGCTACAGTCCATAGGGCAAGTAGCAGGAAGTGTGAGCTGCATGGTGACAGAATTACGGAGACCTGCCGAGGCCCCTCCCTGAGTATTCAGTTGAGAATACTGAATGCACGTGCAGTATGTGATGTGAAGAAACTACCAGAGGCTAGGAAGAGAACCATCTGGAAGGATCAGTGGGAACAAGGCCCCGTACTCACAACAGGCCAAAAATAGGGCATAGTTCTAACAGAGTGGGAAACCTCCAAATCCAGCGAACATTGGAGTGCAAGGAAGGGGATTGCCTCAGGAGTGGAGAGAATTAGCCCTGGACCAAACAGCTTTGCCTCCGCTTTAAGTTTAAGAGGAACAAACTGGAGGTGCCTGGGTGGCTCAGTCAGTTAAACATCCGAATTCAGCTCAGGTCATGATCTCATGGTTCGTGGGTTCGAGCCCCAGATTGGGCTTTGTGTTGACAGCACAAAGCAGAGCCTAGAGCCTACTTTAGATTCCGTGTCTCCCTCTCTCTCTCTGCCCCTCCCCTACTCTCACTCTGTCTGTCTCTCTCTCTCAAAAATAAATAAACATTAAAAAGAAAAAGAAAAGGAACAAATTGTCTCCAGGTAGCAGAACAGTATCCCAGAACAAAACTCAAGGACATTTAGAAGAATATAAAAATACCCATGGGGCACCTGGGTGGCTTAGTTGGTTAAGCGTCCAACTTCAGCTCAGGTCATAATCTTGCGGTTTGTGGATTCAAGCCCCACATCCGGCTCTGTGCTGACATCTCAGAGCCTGGAGCCTGCTACAGATTCTGGGTCTCCCTCTCTCTCTGCCCTTCCCCTGCTTGTGCTCTGTCTCTCTCTCAAAAATAAATAAACTTTTTTAAAAAACTTTAAAAAATTAACCAGAGACGCCTGGGTGGCTCAGTTGGTTGTGTCCAACTTTGGCTCAGGTCATGATCTCACAGTCCATGAGTGCAAGCCCCATGTCGGTTTCTGTGCTGACAGCTCGGAGCCTGGAGCCTGCTTCAGATTCTGCATCTCCTTCTCTCTCTGCCCCTCCTCCACTCACACTCTGTCTCTCTTTCTCTCAAAAGTAAATAAATTTAAAAAAAAAAATTTTTTTTAATTACCCAGTATCCAATAAGGTACAGCTCACAGGTCTGGCATCCAGTTAAAAATTAGCAAGCATATGAGGAGAAAAGGAAGTATAACCCATAACAAGGAGGGCAATCAGCCAAAAGTGACCCAGAAATGACACCGGTGGTAGATTAGGAGGCAAAGACATCAGAACCGTTCTTATGCTGAGATTCCACGTGGTCGAGAAGCTGCACGAAGTAGTGAACTCGGTAAGTAGAAGCGTGGAACATAGAGCAAGCAGAGGGCCCAAATCAAGCTTCAAAGAGATGAAAACTACAAGGTCTAAGAAGAAAGATACCCAAGACCTGGGTATTATCAGCTGACTGGGCCTTGCAGAAGAACAGGTTAGGGAACGTGGAGAGAGTGTAACAGAAACTATCCAGAGGTAAATTGAATAAAAATCAACAGACCAGGCGCAAGAAGACAAATATTGTATGATCACACTCATTTGAAATATTTAGAACCGGCAAGTTACACAAAGACAGGAAGTAGATCAGAGTTTACCAGGGGCTGAGTGGAGGAGGGCATGGATTATTGCTGAAGGCTGCGGAGTTTCTGTTTGAGCTGACAAAAAAATTTGGGAACAGCGTGGTGACAGTTGCACAATATCACGAATAGAATTCATGCCACTGACAGTCAAAAAGGTTGAAGTGGCAAATTATATATAGTTATATTCATATTTAAATATAATAGATATATTATTGTTGTATATATATTAAAAAGAATAGATATTATTTATACATACAATGGATATTATTTATATATAAATATATGCCTAAGTGTTTATATATAATTTATATATATTTATATATATAATTGATATACATATGTATAATTTATATATATAAAATAGATGTATCCANTGACTTGTGATCTCAGGGTCATAAATTCAAGCCTCACAGTGGGCATGGAGCCTACTTAAAAAATAAAAATTAAAAATAGATAATAAATAAAATAAAATAAAATAAGTTGTTTTATAAATGAACAGAGCATCAGTGAACTGTAGAAAAACTTCAAGCAGCTAAACACCCATGAAATTGGAGTCCCCAAAGGAGGGGAGAGGAGACAAAGAAGGGGACCAAAACATTGAAGAAATGATGGCTGAAAGTTTTTCCAAATTCATACACACTAAACCTACACATCCGAGAAACTCAGTAAATCCTAAGTGCAAGAAATGTGAAGAAAATTCTATCACAATCTGGGTCTCCTGGCTGGCTCAGTCACTTAAGCGTCTGACTTGGACTCAGCTCATGATTTCACGGTTCATGAGTTCAAGCCCCGCATTGGGCTTGCTGATGTCAGTCTGTCAGCCTGTCAGCACAGAACCCACTTTGGATCCTCTGTCCCCCTCTCTCTGCCCCACTCCTGCTCACATGCATGCTCTCCTTCTCAAAAATAAATAAATAAAAACATCTAAAAAAAAAAGACATATCACAATCAAATTGCAAAGATCAGTAATAAAGAGAAAATCCTAAAAGTAGCCAGAGGCAGGTGTGTGGGGAAAAAATTAGGTGAGAACAACTCAACCCCTCATGTTACACCGCCATCTTTTGTTTTTGGTGTCATCCTGTTGAGCAAGGACGTGAGTTATTGATACTTTTGCCCACCTCACTTTTGCTCTCTATGTAAATGACAACTGTCCAAATCTACAAAGGTCTTGTCATTTCATTACCAGCCAAATCTGTCAGCCTTGCCTGTCACCCCTCAGTGAGTTCAAGGTTGAGCCATATATTCACAGGGACTGAGTCCTGTGACTTTACAGTGACCAGAGGACCCTCGAGGAGCAAGCAAAAGGGACAAAGAGCACCTGTCCAAGTTTCCGGCCATGGAAGGGGAACGATTAGCCACTGGCTAAGGTGGTTTTTTGTTTTTTTGTTGTTGTTGTTGTTATTGTTGTTGTTATTTTTATCATCCTATTCACCTGTCTGCTCTCAGATCTACTAGAGGTTCTCTCTGAAATATGAAAATGATGCTAAATGTTTCAGAAAGTGTGTTTTGCTCTCATGGAACACAGGAGTTTTGTTTTCTGTTTTGCACAGTAATTTTTTTAAGTTTATTATTTATTTTGAGAGAGAGAGCGCGCAGGGGAGAGGCAGAGAGAGAGGGAGAGAGAGAGAATCCCAAGCAGGCTCTGCACCATCATCAGGTAGCCCGACATGGGGCTCCAGCTCACAAATTGTGAGATCATGACCTGAGCGGGAACCAAGAGTGAGGCACTTAAGCAACTGAGCAAGCTACCCAAGCACCCCTGTTTTGCACAATAATTTTGATTCAGCATTGTGTTGGGACCGGAACTAAGTTCTTGTCTCTAATGTTTAAAGTGTTGGGGAAGAGTGCTTCCTCTGTGGAGGACCGTTCAGACCACTAGTTACCGGAAGAAATGGAGCACTGTCCATGGGAATCATGGTCTATGAGACTAGAGCGGCTGTCATGACTGGGATAGCAGTAGACCCACCGAGCCATAAGGCTGGGTGGACACAGTGCAGTCATCAAATGGTGGAGATGGTACATTTGGATCTGACTGAAGCAGGTCCAGAGGACACAAGTAAAGGAAGCACATAGGCAACTCACTTTCCTGCTGGTGCATAAATACCATCAGCGTTACCCTATGGAGACCAGCTTGGGCAGTATCCCGAACTTGCTCATCTTCGCAAACTGAAACTCTGTCCCCATCAAACACTGCTCCCCATTCCCTTCTCCCAGCTCCTGAAAGGTGATTCCACCCTCTCCCAATATGAAAAAATCTCAAGCAGAGTCATGCAACACTTGACTTTTTTGTCTGCCTTGTTTCACTTACCATAGTGTTAATATTTTTTTAAAAATTTTAGTGCTTTTTTATTAAACGAGTGGTCAAGGGGCAGACAGAGAGGGGAACACAGAATCTGAAGCAAGCTCCAGGCTCCGAGCTGTCAGCACAGAGCCCAACATGGGGCTCGAACTCATGAACGGTGAGATCATGACCTAAGCCAAAGTCGGATGCTTAACCGACTGAGCCACCCAGGTGCCCCAGTAAGCCATTATTCTTACTGTTTCCCTGAACTGAAAGTGTCTTTCTCCTCTAGCGTTTAAGAATTTTCTCTGTCTTCAGTCTACTGAAGTTTGACTTAGGTATGCCAAGGCATGGTTTTCTCTGTATTGATCCCATTAAGGTTTACTAAGCGTCTTGAATATGTGGATTCATATCTTCCATCAATTTTAGAAATTTCTCACCCAGTAACTCTTAGTACTCTGGTGCTTTTTCTCCATCTTCTCCTGCTGGCTCTGATTTTCAGCAATGACTTGCCTCCAGCTACTGGAAATGAGAAGTCCCTTTAAGGGTTGCATCTAGGCACTCTCTCCATCCTGGGTTCCATTGACTGTCCTGAGCTTGTTATTTTCTTCCTTCAAATTTTCTAAGGCAGTGAAGAAAAGTCAGCCAACTCCACAATGCATATAATTGCCATTGCCCCCATATCCTTCTGGGTCTAAGACTCACCAATCCAATACAGGTGAGATTCTTGGCAGCCGTCATGCTACCTCCAGGGGAGCAGAGAGACATGGGCAGTCGAGGTGTGTGGCTCTCGGGGCATGTGGTAAACTCAAAGGTCGGCCAAAGAGATGTGGGTTATAGCTTCAATAGCATTATCTCTTCACAATAACCAGATGGGCAATGAGGAAAGCTCTTTAGAGAAAAATACCAGCTAATAAGTGCATAAGGAATGATAAAATTAGAAATTCAACATCTTATAGCACTCAGTGAAATAATGGATGCAGGAACAACCACTACAGGCTGCAAAAACCATTAAGTCAGTTTTTTGGAGCTTTATAATGGATCGATTCGCCTGCCAACTTCTAACCCCCAATCAATCTTATCATGACTAAAAGCAAGACAATCAGTCACAGCAGGGATCCTGAGGTGAGATGATGGAAAGAACACAGAACTTCTTATGAATCAAACAAATAAGCAAAAGAATTGAACCTGAATTCAATCAAGTCTCTAGATCTAACTATGAGTTTATTTTAAAAAATTATTATAATATGGGAATAGATGAACATGTCAAAAAACACTTAAAAGGAGGGGAGGTACCTGAGTGGCTCAGTCGGTTAAGCATCCTAGTAGTGACTTCGGCTCAGGTTATAATCTCACGGTTCGTGGGGCGCCTGGGTGGCTTAGTCGGTTAAGCGTCCGACTTTCGCTTAGGTCATGATCTCGCGGTTCGTGGGTTCGAGCCCCGCGTCGGGCTCTGTGCTGACTGCCAGCTCAGAGCCTGGAGCCTGTTTCAGTCTGTGACTCCCTCTCTCTCTGACCCTCCCCTGCTCACGCTGTCTCTCTCTCTCTCTCTCTCTCCTAGAAATAAATAAAAATTTAAAAAAATAATAATAATCTCACGGTTCGTGAGTTCGAGCCCTGAGTCAGGCTCTGTACTGACAGCACAGAGCCTGCTTGAGATTCTCTCTCTCTCTCTCTCTCTCTGCCCCTCCCCTGCTTGCTCTCTCTCTCAAAATAAATAAAAATGAACTTAAAAAAAAAGAAAAAGAACACATTTAGCCAAACCTAGAACTGAGAAAATCTACAGGAATATGTCCTCTGTTTCTTCAACAAATGATTGTCATGAAAAAGAAAGGGAGGGGAACTGACATAGATAAGATGTAGCACTAAATGTAATCATCCAACTGTAAAAAAAAAACCACCAGCATTTTCGAGACAATTGGGAATATGAAAACATTGGGTATTAGTTATAAAAAAATTCTTGCTAACGCTGTTAGGTGTTATAGTGATATTATGGATTTTGTAAGGTTCTTGTTTCTTAGAGATGCATGCAAAAATATTTAGAAATAAGACAGTATGCTATCCAGAATTTGCCTTACAATAATACTCCAGTGGAGTGGGGGCAGGGAAAGAAATAAAAGTGTTGACAGGTGTTGAAGCTAGGTGATGAGTACGTGGGAATCACTTTGTATTTGCTCTTCTTAAGATTATGTTTTATAACCATAATTAAACTTTTCAAAAAGCACAAGTTTGATGGTGAAGAGGAGAGCCCCTGCACAGGAAGTTTGAATCTGGCGAGATGGAGAGTGTTTATATGCGGATGGATAGACAGAACAACAGAAAAAGAACTCCCCAGTGGAACCAGGTCTGGAGGGTCCCGGGGAAAAAAAGGATGCAAAGCCCAGGTGGCAGGCTTGAGCTTGGTGAGGGTGGCAGTGCCAGTCCAGCCTCCATTAATCGAATGCCAGCTGTGGCCTATTCACACATTTGATCTTAATTGGCCCTTACAGCCATCCCGTGAGATAGTGTCATTATTCCCATTTTAGAGATAAGGAATTGAGACTCTGAAAGGTGGTGACTCACTCAGGGTCAGGTAACTTGTAAATGGCAGATCCTGGATTAAAACCAAAGTTGCTGTACTTTCAAAGCTTGGAGCTGTTAGACGGGATGAAGGAGGTGAAAGGGGACTGTCAACCACTGGAGTGGAAAGAGGGGACGACAGATGCAGCCTGTGTGACTGGCCGCCTCTCTTCTTTGGGCAGCTGGAGGGGAGCTGTTAAGGACAGGGTGCCCTCCCTACTGATCACACCGGGACTGCCAGGGACCTAAAGAGGAATGAGTCACCCTCCTGGTCCAAGCTTATCTGGGCCAACCAGGGAGGCAGAGGTGTCCCCATCAGGCAATCCAGCAGAGAGAATTGTCAGGTGCCTCACGGGGCCCCCTCCCACTCTGCAGCAGCTTCAAGAGACCAAGGTGCAAATACAGAGAGTGTGAGTTGTTGACCTGAGCTGCATATGAATCAGCAAAGAATGGAAGGCTTCCAAATAAAGCCCATGCAAATTCAGCTGCTACCAAGAGCCCCAGGAAGGGGGGGTGATGCCCAAACCTACCCCCATCTCACCATACCCGGATTGCACCTGAACTTCTATTCTCTGCAGTTCTGCCCTGACCCTGAGTAGACACCTGTTTCCGAGCCAATTGCTCAAACACTGGAGTGGCTTCCGACAGAAGCTGGATGACCCACGCTAGAAGAGTCATCTTGTCTACCTGGGGTTCACTATCATTTTGGACGCCTTCTGACTTTCCTAGCCTGCCTTGAGTTCATGGCTGGCCAACCCGAACCTGCATTTTCTTCTTTCAGCCCTTCTGAAGCAGTTAACAGGAAACAGCCAACAACGTAGTTCTTAAGCTTCCCATTGCTCCTAAGCCTTTCAAGTGCCATCAATGCTCAAAAGCAAATGCACCTTCCACCTGTATCTCAGCTCCATCTGTCAAAGGGGAAAGTACGAGCAATCACATTGCTATTGCATGCCATGGGTCATCACCACTCCACTGCCCCCTCCCCCAGCCTTCCCAGTGCACAACCCAATCCCATGTTCCCATCCTGAGGGGCCGCTTTCTTGAGTCACTTCTACTACCAACTGTGTTAGCCTGGGTCCCATCCAGAGGGATGAGTCATTTATTTTGGGAAGCGATCCCAGGGTGACAGAAAGTAGGGGACAAGGAAGAGGAAGAGCCAATCCAAGAGGGATCGATTGAGCTGCTCTCCGCCGTGGGCGTGCTGGGGCTGAAGCCAACTCGGACCCTCTGTGAAGCCACAGAGAGCATATTTCAGAATTTTCCACCCAAGGAGTGGAAGACAGAAGCATTCATCCATCAATTCCTGTCCCCATTGGTCAAGCACTCCACATACAAAGTTAACTCCCTCCCACAGCCATGGGACTTGATCCGTGTGAGTACCAGTGGGTCCCAGGGCATGAAGGAAGAGATGTACCACGCCCCAGGGGTAAGGCCCAGAATAAAAGTCGGGTCGGGAAGATCTGAAGTGAAGAACAGGGAGGAAAGGCAGTTTTTTCAGTAAGTGATTCTGGGGAAACTAGATAATGAAATAACTAGAAAGTGAAATTAGTTCTTGACTTTACCTCAAGCCCCGGAAACAGTTTTAGGTAAATCACAGATCCAAATGGCAAAGGCAAGCTAATAGAATGCTAATAGATAATGTGGGGGGAGTTTCTTTGTAAGCTTGGGGTAAGAAAAGATTTTTTTAAAGTAGGATGCAGAAAGGGACACCTGGGTGGCTCAGTCAGTTAAGCATCCAACTCTTGATTTTGGCTCAGGTCATGGTCTCATGGTTTGTGGGCTCCAGCTCCATGTAGGGGTCTACACTGACAGCTTGGAGCCTTCTTGGAGTTTTCTCTCTCCTCTTCCTCTGCCCCTCCTTTCTCTCTCTCAAAATAAATAAATATTTTTTAAAAATCTTTCAAATATGACACAGGAGACATCCTGATGACTAACAGACACAGGAAAAGATGCTCAACATCACTCATCATCAAAAAGATACAAACCAAAACCACGATGAGATACCACCTTACACCTGTCAGGATGGCTACCATTAACAACACAAGAAGCAACAGGTGTTGGTGAGGATGCAGAGAAAGGGGAACTCTCTTGCACTGTTGGTGGGAATCCAAACTGGTGCAGCCACTCTGGAAAATAGTATGGAGGTTCCTTAAGAAACTAAAAATAGTGGAGCGCCTGGGTGGCTCAGTCGGTTGAGTATCCGACTCTTGGTTTTGGCTTAGGTTCTGATCTCACAGTTTCAGGAGTTCAAGTCCCACATTGGGCTGTGCGGAGCCTTCTTGGGATTCTCTTTCTCTCCCTCTCTCTCTGCCCCTTCCCTACTCAGGCTTTCTCTCTCTGTCCCTTCCCTACTTACACTTTCTTTCTCTCTCTCAAAATAAATAAATAAACTTTTTAAAAAAAGAAGCTAAAAATAGAACTATCCTACAATTCAGCAATTGCACTATTAGGTATTTACCCAAAGGATACAAAAATACAGACTTGAACCCTGATCTTTAAAGCAGCACTATCAACAATAGCCAAACTATGGAGAGAGCCCAAATGTCCATTGATAGATAAATGGAAAAAGATTGGCAGGTATATACAATAGAATATTACTCAGCCATCATAAAGAATGAAATCTTGCCATTTGCAATGACAGGGATGGAGCTATGCTGTATTATGCTAAGCGAAATAAGGCAATCAGAGAAAGAAAGATACCATGTGATTTCACTCATATGTGGAATTTAAGAAACAAAACAGATGAACATATGGAATGGGGTGGGGGGCAATAAAAGAGAAGACAGGGAAACAAACCATAAGAGACACTTAACAATTTTTTTAATGGTCATTTATTTTTGAGACAGAGTGTGAGCAGGGGAGGGGCAGAGAGAGAAGGAGACACAGAATCTGAGGCAGACTCCAGGCTCTGAGCTGTCAGCACGGAGCCTGACGTGGGGCTCGAACTCAGGAACCGTGAGATCATGACCTGAGCCAAAGTCAGGTCAGATGCTCAACCAACGGAGCCACCCAGGTGTCCCCATAAGAGACTCTTAATGACAGAGAACAAACTATGGGTTGATGGAGGAAAGTGGGTGGGGGATGGGCTAAATGGGCGATGGATACTAAGGAGGGCACTTGTTGGGATGAACACTGGGTGTTGTAAGTAAGTGATGAATCACTGAATTCTACTCCTGACACCAACATTGCACTGCATGTTAAGTAAAATTTAAATTTAAGAAAAGGAAAAAAAAATAGGACACAAAAAGCCCTAACCAAAGGAAATGGTGATATATTTGACTACATCAGAATAAAGAGGTGGGGCACCTGGGTGGCTCAGTTGGTTGAACTTCTGATTCTTGATTTTGGCTCAGGTCATGATCTCATGGTTCCTGAAATCGAGCCCCGCATCACCCCTGCAGAGCCTGCCTGGGATGCTCCCTCTCTACCCCTCCCGCGTTCTCAGGCACTCTCTCTTTCTCTCTCAAAATCAAGAAAGAAACATAAAAGGAATCATGTAGAGCTCCTTTTTGACAACTGATACTAGTAAGCAAGTAAACGGGTGAACACAGAGCGGAAGGAAGATATTTAAAATGCATTGTGATGGATTCCGAATACGTAGAGGTTCCAAAACCGGACCGCCCACATGAGTTTTAGAGCTATATGGTTAGATGGGGAAAATATAAAGATATAAAGAAAAGCAAGGAACCCATTACCATTCAAGCCAGGAGAGTGGCTACCTCTGGGGGAAAGAGAGTCGTGATTTGGCTTATTGGGAGTAGCCTGACGGCTGTATTCTTGTCTTTGATGGGAATCATGTCTTACGGGTGTTTGCTTTGTGATCGTTCATCAAGCTGTGTTCTGTTCTCATACGTTTTTCTGTATATATGTTCTATTCCACAATATAAAAGTTTAAGATAGGGGCGCCTGGGTGGCTCAGTCAGTTAAGTCTCTGACTTCGGTTCAGGTCATGATCTCCCGGTTTGTGGGTTTGAGCCCCTCATCGGGCTCTGGGCTGACAGCTAGCTCAGAGCCTGGAGCCTGTCTTCGGATTCTGTGTCTCCCTCTCTCTCTGACCCTCCCCTGCTCATGCTGTCTCTCTCTCAGAAATAAATAAGACATTTAAAAATTTTTAAATAAAAATAAAATAAAATTTAAGTTTAAATAGTGTCTATCCCAGAAGGTTTTTGTGAAGCTTTACGTGAAATAGTGCATAGGACCCCACCACAAAGAGCCTGACGGATGGGAAAGTACCCGCCAAGGTCAGCAACTCTGCTTATCATCGGACTGGGGGTGTTTTGAATGTCACCTGCCCTTGCATGTGGAACTTAGCAGATTTGTGGGCAGTCCACATTTATTCATGGACGATCACCCAGGGAAGGTGTGTGGGACAGAGGTGGGGCAGATAGTGTCAGGAGGTGAGAGATGATGGACCAACCCAGAGAGGGTAACGTGTCTTTCCTATTGGGTCCTTCAACCAGCAGACTGAAGTCCCCTAACCTTGGGGTTCCAAATTCAGGAATAGGAAGGTACTTTAGTAAGTCAGACTGGGAGCTCTGGAGGATGGAGATTGTGCCCTTGCTGCTCTAAGCACCACCTAGCGTTGCTCGGTGTGGCCTGGGTCAGAGACAGCCCTGGCCTCTGGGTATGGGGCTCAGGGGCAGAAGCATGGGGGGCTTCATCCACATTGGCCTCTGGGCTTTGGAAGGCCTATTGCTGCTATCCCACCCCTTAGCCCCACTCTGGACAGGCCAGGGCAGGGCAGATTGACAGGGTCTGAGCTGCCTCGGGTGGGCACAATGGGCTCAAAGATGGCGGTGCTCCCCAAAGCCACCCAGACAATAGGGGGTTGGTACTTCTGTAATCTGGCAGGTGACCTTTGTTTATTATGTCAAGTGTATTGGAGTATAATTATCATACAATTAAATTCACCTTTTAAAATTTTTATTTATTTGTTTCTTTTTTCTTTTTAACATTGATTTATTTAATTAGAGAGAGTAAGCATGAGTAGGGGAGAGGCAGAGACACAGGGAAAGAGAGACTCCCAAGCAGGCTCCACACTGTCAGCGCAGAGCCCTATGAGCTCAAGGGCTCGAACTCTTGAACTGCAAGGTCATGACCTGAACCAAAATCATGAGTCAGATGCTTAAACTGACTAAGCTACCCAGGCGCCCCATAAATTCATCTGTAAAAAAAGTTTCCTGGGGCGCCTGGGTGACTGAGTCGGTTAAGCTTCTGACTTCAGCTCAGGTCATGATCACATGGTTTATGGGTTTGAGCCCCACGTTGGGCTCTGTGCTGACAGCTTGGAGCCTGGAACCTGCTTCAGATTCTGTGTCTCCCTCTCTCTCTGCCCCTCCTGCTTATGCTCTGTCTCTCAAAAATAAATAAACGTTAAAAACATTTTTTTTAAGTTTCCTTATTTATTCTTGAGAGAGAGAGAGAAAGCACAAGCAGGGGAGGGGCAGGAGAGAGAGGGAGACACAGAATCTGAAGCAGCTGTACGCTATGAGCTGTCAGCAGAGAGTCTGATGTAGAGCTTGAACCCACAAACTGTGAGATCATGACCGAGCCAAAGTTAGACACTTAACTGACTGAGCCACCCAGGCACCCCTTAAATTCACTCTTTAAACATTTTTTTAATTTAATTTAATTTAATTTAATTTTAGAGAGAGGGAAAGAGAGAGCAAGCATGAGTGGAGAGAGGAGCAGAGGGGGAGAGAGAGAATCTCAAGCAATTTCCACGCTCAGCACAGAGCCCCACATGGGGTTCGATCCCACAACCCTGGGATCATGACCTGAGCAGAAATCAAGAGTTGGATGCTCAACCAACCGGGCCACCCAGGTGCCCTGAAATTCATGCTTTTTAAGCATATACTTCAATGAGCTTGGCAAATGCGTATGTTCACATAACCACAACCCCAATCCAGACATACACCATGTTCATCACCCCCCAAAGTTCCCTTGGCCCCTTTACAGTCAATCCCCTTCTCCTGCCCTTGGCCCCTGGCATCTACTGGTCCATATTCTGTCACCATTGTTTTGGCTTTCCCAGAATGTCAAGTAATAGAATCATTCAGGTTGTAGCCTTTTGAATCTGGCTTCATTCACTAAGCACAATGCTTTTGAAATTCATCCATGTGGTTGCAAATATCAATAGTTCCTTCCTTTTTATTCCTCAGCAGTGCGTCACTGTATGGATGTATCACATTTTGATGGTCATTTGGGTTGTTTCCAGTTTGAGGCAATTTTGAATCAAGCTACTGTAGGTATTCACATATAGGTCTTTCACTAGACACATACTTTCATTTCTCTAGGGTAATGCCAAGTCATGAGATTTCTTTTTTTTTTTTAATGTTTTAATTTATTTTTGAGAGAGAGAGAGCATGAATAAGCAGGGGAAGGGTGAAACAGAGAAGGAGGATCTGAAGCCAGGCTCTGTACTGACAACAGAGAGCCCAGTCTAGGGTTCGAACTCATGAACCATGAGATTATGACCTTAGCAGAAGTCAGACGCTCAACTGACTGAGCCACCCAGGTGGCCCCCTCTTTAAGAAAAAAAATTAGATGTTTTATTTTTATTTTTAAATATTTATTTTTGAGAGAGAGAGAGAGAGAGTGCAAGCGGGGGAGAAACAGAGGGGGACAGAGGATCTGAAGCAGGCTCCATGCTCACAACAGAGACCCAAAGGTGGGGCTCAAACCCACGAACTGTGAGATCATGACCTGAGCTCAAGTTGGGACACTTAACTGACTGAGCCACGCAGGTGCCCTAGGAGTGAGCTTTCCAGGTTGTATCGTACGTGTATGTTTATCTCGAGAGCAAACTGACAAACCCTTTCCCCAAGTGGGTGTATTCCGCCTTAGTTTTTGTTCCCCTTGGTGGAACTTTCCTCTTGTCAGGGATGGCAGGACCATCACAGAAAGACCACTGACTCACTAGTTCAGTGAGAAACCCAAATTATGGAATAGCTGTAAATATTTTTGCTGTTTTGGTTCTTTAAGTACCAACCACAACTCAAAGGATTAAAAGTAGAAGTGCCCACCCCGCTAGGGTGACTAGCTGTGCCAGTGTGCCCGAGATTCTCCTGGTTTTAACACTGAAAGTCCTGCATCCTGAGAAACCCCTCTGTCCTGGGACCAAGCTGGGATATGTGGGCACCCTAGCATTGAGTGTCAGTGCACTGAATATCCGTCACATCGTTTTATTCACAAGAAAGTGTCAAGGGTGGGTTTGTTTGTCCCCTGACTTGTGCATAAGGAAACAGCCTTCAAGAGGTTAAGTTGCTTACCCAGCCCACACTCCAGAATAGGTGGAGCCAAACTTTGGCACCAGATCTGCCAGACTCCAACCCCCTCCCCACCCCCCACCCCCCAGCTTCAGGGGCCCAGGATAGCAGGTGGACCNAGAAAGGCGCCGCATGGAGGGACCCCACCAAGGCCTGCGGGGGCCCTTGGTCCAGCCATCCACGAGTCACGTGATCAATCAGACCCTCACAGACCTAGGGCCAGAGTTGCTGCGTTTGAGTCTGTGTGACCCTGAGCCAGTCACTCGCCCCTCTGGGCTTCAGTTCCTCCTCTGTAAATCAGGATGATGAGCATGTCGACACACTTAGACTCGGCTTAGACACTGAGGTTGTAATTACCAGCTCTATCACACCCACATGCCCCCCCCGCCCTTGTGCACTCATTCACTTCCTTCGCTGACTTAACTTCCATCCAGCAGCTATCTGCCAAGCACCAGCTCTGTGCCAGACCCGGAGGTGGGGGGTGACAGAGAGACGGCTGCTCTCCTGGCTCTTAGCTCTCTGCTGATCCACTATCTTGTGCGTTCATTCATTCCTTATTTATTGAGTGTTCCTTCATTCTTTTGCAGACTCACTGAAATTCCTTTTTCATTCATTCATCCATCCCTTGGTTATCACATTGACACATCCGTTCTTTCTTTCTTTATTTTTCCAGGCAATTTGTTGACTCTCCATCCCTCCCCCCCCTCCTTCCTTCCCTAATTCCTATTTTGCAAGCATTCTGGAAGCACCACTCTACTCGAGGCCAGGATTAGATGCTGGCATTTGGCTCAACCCTCCTCCCAGACTCATGGGTAGGCAGATGGTGAGGACACGCTGTGCTAACTACCATATGCCAGCCATCAGGACCCGGAGCAGGGAGAGCACCAAGAAGGGAGCAACTAACTGCCTGGAAGAGGGAACAGAGGGGCAATCCGAGGAGGCTTCGTGGAGGAGGTAGCATTTAGACAAAGTTAAGAAGGGTGTAGGGCAGTTCTCCAGGGAGGGAAAGGTACTCCAGGTCAAGTCTTTTTTTGTGTGTGGTACATTTGGGGAAAAGTGAGGTACCTGGGTAGCTGGGGTATATGATGTAGGTCACGTGTCCATGACCACATCCAAGTCAAGCTCTCCCTAGGTTCCAGTGACAGACATAGACCAGTCAGGGACTTCTCCTAATTCATCACCCTTGGTCACTGGAAAACCACCCACTATCAGGGGGGCCAGGAAAGGCCTTAGGACATTGACAAAACACCCTGTCAATGGGTCACCTGGTGGAACCGTGACACTCAGTAGGAGAGCTGCCTGGGCTGAGCAGGCTGTGCAGACAGCTGCAACAGTAGTATGTGAGGTGCCTGGGCCCCAGGATCTCATGGTCATCAGCAAGGGTTAATTGTGTACTTTGCTGAGAGCCAGTCTTTGCCCCAGATGTCAAAATTCAGCAGTGAACAGAATGCCCATTCTTTTTTTTTTTAATTTTTGTAATGTTTATTTATTATTGAGACAGAGAGAAACACAGCATGAGTGGAGGAGGGGCAGAGAGAGAGGGAGACACAGAATCCGAAGCAGGCTCCAGTCTCTGAGCTGTCAGCACAGAGCCTGTCGCAGGTCTCAAACTCAGAGTGAGATCGTGACCTGAGCCAAAGTCAGACGCTCCACCGACTGAGCCACCCAAGCGCCCCCAGAATGCCCATTCTTTAGCTGGTGACAAATGATACACAAGAATCTTGGTGGCTCAAGTCGATTAAGCGTCCGTCTTTGGCTCAAGTCATGATCTCACGGTTTATGGGTTCGAGCCCCGCGTTAGGCTCTATGCTGACAGCCAGCTCAGAGACTGGAGCCTGTTTCAGATACTGTGTCTCCCTCTCTCTGTGACCCTCCCCTGCTCATTCTCTCTCTCTCTCAGAAATAAATAAAACATTAAAAAAATTAAAAAAAAAAGAATACTAGCAAATGTGAAGATCATCAGAAATACCCCTGCAGTTGACCAAAAGTGGTTCTGTTGCCTCTTTTGCGGAGGAAGACTACACTGACTTCAACAATGGGTTGTGAAAGAGAATTTATTACAGGATTTGGGCCTGGGTGAAGCGATTTGGGGGAGGGTTCAAGTAAATGGATTTAACTCTAGATTAGACGCTGTCAGGAGGCAACACAATTCCATGACTGGCTGTCCTAATGAATATTTAAAGTGAACCAGAAAAAAAAAGAGAGAGAAATAAAGTGAACCAAGGTTAATGCTTTAAAGAAGCAGCAGTTACTCATAAGAGCCAGAATGAGGATCCAACAATATTCCTGTTTTCATCTACTTCAGACATGATTACAGAGCAGTCTTGTTTATGCCTGTGTGATGTTGGTGTTCTCGGAAATTGTTTACGCCCAACAGCAGGACATCAAAGCCTAGCTGTGAGTCCAAGCCAGCCCCCAGACAGGAAGGGCCCTTTTCTCTTTCTCATAAGATTGTCAGAAACGGGAGGGAGAGTGGACCAGCCCCCAAGGAACGGCCAGGACAAAGGCCCAGGGGCAGAAGGGGATGCTGAGAGCCATTAGCAGGGCTCCCGGAGGCGCCACGACCCGCCTGCCGACTGGAGAGGGCGACGGGGGTCGCACCCTCGGGCGTGCAAGGCCACCTCTCCTGTAGGAACTTGAGCGCTCGGATGCCCTGCTCTGTACAAACAGGAAACGAAAGCAAACGGCTTTCAAGACAGCCCACCCGGCCACGACCTCATGAATATTCAGCAGGATGCTTCCGGCTGACGACTCCGCCCCAGCCCCGCCCCGCAAGAAGACTGCGCTTGCGCTGCTTGCGCGCGGCTCAATCGTCATACGTACGCGCCGTCGCCGCTGGGCGGGATAACTGGAAAGCTGTCATGGCGAGTTCGGCTGCTTCCTCGGTGCGACCGCCGAGGCCCAAGAAAGAGCCACAAGCGCTCGTCATCCCCAAGAATGCGGCAGAAGAGCAGAAGCTCAAACTGGAGCGGCTCATGAAGAACCCGGTGAGACGAGGCACTGGTTCGACTCCTCCGAGTCCCTTTCCGTTCCAGCGCTTCTGCGGATTCGCGGGCCCACCTCCCCCATCTCCAAACTTAGGAACTCAGTGCCCGAACTCCAGGGTCAGCCCTTAGGAAGGAGTAGGCTACCTTGGAGACATTGAGCTTCTTCTGTCCTTATGTTGGAGCCCAGCCTGGATGAGGGTGCTGTGGAGCGGCTTCCCGTGCCTTTAGACACTTCTAGTTTAACTTTCTGTGAACAGAAGCGTTGCCTGGAAAAATAAAATTCATGGGTTAGCACAAGGGTTTATTTTCTTCTAAACAGCACCGATTGTTAGAGAGGCATTGGCCAGGCCACCCGGAGCAAGTCCCTCCCTGTGTCGGGGTCTCGATTCCCTCAGTCATAAAAATAATTGGATGAGGTCTCTTACACCTTTGGCTAGAAAGAGTTGACACTACATGTAGTAGAGTTAGGGTTAGAGGTTTCCAGCCATAAGTGGTGACTTACGTTTCTGAATTCTGTTTTGGAAAGTTAAGTGTAGCCTGGCAAGGCCATGGGCCGTGGGAGGCCCCAAAGTATATGGGATGAAGTAAATCTAAGGCAGCGAAGAAAATCAGCTGTAGGTCCAAGAAGCAAAGCAGCCTTTGGATTTCTTCACCAATCCAGTTAAAACTGCTTTGGTTTTAAGAGATATGAATTTGTCAGCAGGTTTGTGCTTAAAAATGCTTTTGTGTTTAAATGTTGCAGGACAAAGCAGTTCCAATTCCAGAAAAAATGAGTGAATGGGCACCCCGGCCACCCCCAGAATTTGTTCGAGATGTAATGGGTAATGTCTTATGTGTGGTTATGGGTAAATACAATTTTTGAAGCGTAGATATGAAAAACCGCAGTTATTATCTGTTAATTAGATCTATAATAGGAAAAAAAAGTTCACTGTTTTAGTAATTTTGTACTTAAAGCAAAAAGGTATTGTTGCTTAGTTTGACATTAGATAATTGTCTTCTGCATTTTTTTTTTTTTTAAGTTTACTTATTTATTTAGAGAGTCCGCGAAAGCAGGGAAGGGGCAGAGAGGGGGAGAGAGAGAGAGAATCCCGAGCAGGCCCTACTCTCGAACCTACGAATTGTGAGATCATGACTGAGCTGAAATCAGAGTCAGGAGCTCAACCGACTGAGCCATCCAGGAGCCCCTTCTGTGTTGTTTAAATAACATGTATTTTTTTTAATCTAACTGGAAATAGTTTTACTATTTTGGGGGTTGAAAGTTAACATACTGGGGCGCCTGGGTGGCTCATCGGTTAAGCATCCGACTTCGGCTCAGGTCATGATCTCACGGTTTGTGGGTTTGAGCCCTGCATGGGGCTCTGTGCTGACAGCTCAGAGCCCGGAGCCTGCTGCAGATTCTGTGTCTCCCTCTCTCTCTGACCCTCCCGTGCTCACACTGTCTCTCTCTCTCTCTCTCTCAGAAATAAATAAAACATTAAAAGAAAAAAAAAAAGAAAGTTAACGTCCTGATTATAAAGAGTAATAACAGAGGTATGAAAAATTTTGAAGCCCCATAATTCCATCTTTCCCCTTGTAACATTCTGCTATAGCCTTCTAAACACCCATAGTCAAAACCACTCATGTTTAAGAAAAAATGATTTTTTAAAATATGGCTATTCTACACATACTATTTAATAACCTACTTTTTTACTTTAATGTACACGGACGTCTTTTCAGCCCAGTAGAAATTTAGTGTGTCAAGTGTGAAATCATCTGGCTGGGGAGGGAAAAGTCTGAAGCTATCTTCTAGGTTTCTAGTCACTTAACTGCAGACTCTTAACTACTATGTTAGAGTGGAATTTTTAATGACTTCACCTTCAACATTCATGCAACAATTATTTAATGATGCCTACACTATGCAAATCACTGCCACATTCTGGAGTTCGATGGGGCATGGGCCTTTCCATTACTTCCAGTTTCTTTTTTTGGTCCCTTTTGATTCAGGGCAGCCTGTGTCGGTAACTGGATTTCATTAAGAACTCTGGACTCTTCCTGGCTATAGGTTCAAGCGCTGGGGCTGGCAGTGGAGAGTTCCATGTGTACAGGCATCTGCGCCGGAGAGAGTACCAGCGGCAGGACTACATGGATGCCATGGCTGAGAAGGTCAGTGAGTGAAGAGGCTGGCGGGGCCGAGGTTTGGGCAATGTGCACCTGGGACTTTTAGGAAAAAGCTGCTGTTCTTTGTTTGTTTCGAGAAAGAGAGAGTCTGCGGGGGAGGGGCAGAGAGAATCCCAAGTAGGCTCCTGGCTGTCAGCACAGAGCCTGATGTGGGGCTCAATCTCAGGAACCATAAGATCATGACCTAAGGTGGGCGCTTAACTGAGCCACCCAGGCGCCCCTGGAAAGGGCTGTAAAGAAGAGGAGATACACCTGGCTCCTGACTTTTCTGACGGCTGCCTTTGTAAGTCAGCATGAGAAGAAGACCTCAGGTAAATCCATGTTGCTCCTGGGTCAGATTCAGCACATCTGGATGGGAGATATATGAGAGGAGGGAGTCTTCCCTGTGGGTCCAAGGGACAGCAGAGTCCCCTCTCCCTTCCAGGCCATTTGCTGTGAAATGGAATAGAAAGCAGGCTCTCTCGCATCATTTGAGTTATTCTCATTCTGTTTTTCTCTTTTTGGCTGAATGCCTATAATTCCATTCAGCTGTGTGTTTGGTCTGACTAGTGTGTGTGCCTATGTCTACTTTGAGTTGTCTAGCATAGAGATTGGAATTTCTTCATGACGGGTGTCAAATAATTAAGAATGAGGAATGGCTTTAGAAATTGAGGGGTACCTGGGTGGCTCAGTCGGTTAAGCGTCCAATTTAGGCTCAGGTTATGATCTCACGGTTCGTGGTTTTGAGCCCCATGTCAGGCTCTGTGCTGACAGCTCAGAGCCTGGAGCCTGCTTCTATTCCCTGTCTCTCTCTCTCTCTCTCTCTCTCTCTCTCTCTCTCTCTCTCTCTCTCTGCCTCTCCCCCACTCATGCTCTGTGTGTCTCTTTTTCAAAAATAAAGTTAGAAATTGTATTATAAGAACTATTAAGCGGGGTGCCTGGGTGGCTTAGTCGGTTAAGCGTCCGACTTTCACTTAGGTCATGATCTCGCGGTTTGCGGGTTCGAGCTCCGCATCGGGCTCTGTGCTGACTGCCACCTCAGAGCCTGGAGCCTATTTCAGAGTCTGTATCTCCCTCTCTCTCCTAGAAATAAATAAAAATATTTTTTAAAAAATTAAATAAAAAAAAATTTAAAAAAAGAACTATTAAGCTTTTTATTACCTGACTGGAAGGTCCAGAAATGTCTTTCTGATTGTTCTTTAAAAATGCTCTTTGGACATTTCGCTTGTTTTATTTTTCAGAGAGAATTTTGGAGTTATTTTATCCACACCAGAAACCGTGTTGGATTTTTGTTGTTGTTACTAGAATTGAGTTGAATCTGTCACTTAAACTGAATGAGAATGGATGTTATAGTGTTATTCCCTCTAAAAACTTTTATCGTTTTTGTTTAAGTCTTTCTGTGTCTCTCAATGATGATTTATCGAGATTTGATATTTATCTCACTATGTTTGTTCATAGATTTTAAGTTTGAGGAGGGTTTGTTTTTAAGTAGGTCCCATGCCCAATGTGAGGCTCAAACTCACAACCCTGAGATCAAGAGTTGCGAGGTCTACTCACTGAGCCAGCTAGGCACCCCAAAGATTTTAAGTTGTTTTTTTTTTTAATTTGTTTATTTGGAGAGAGAGAAAGTGCCAAGTTGGGGAGGGACAGAGAGAGAAAGATAATCCCAAGCAGGCTCCACACTGTCACTGCAGAGGTTGGTGCAGGACTTGAACCCATGAACCGTGAGATCATGACTTGAGCCAAAGGCAGACACTTAGCCTACTGAGCCACCCAAGGGCCCCCAAGATTTTAAGTTGGTTTTTTTTTTTATTGCAATGGTTGTAGATGCTCCTTTATATTTTATTCTTAATTTTATTTATTAGTAAAAATCAGAAAAAAAATACTGATATTTCAGTGCTCTTCTCTTTTCTCACCTGGCTATTAATATAAAAACCAAATATTATTTGGCGAATTCTTTGTGACTCCCACATTTGATTTCTCCTTTTACCATGCATTAGAGATTGCCCCTCATTCTTAATCTTACAACATGCACTGGAAAAGACCTTTTCCTCAGTCTGACTATGGTGCCTTTTTTTCATGGAATACATTTGTGTGTTTTAGAGAGATTCACATACTTTACAATGATATGTATTTGTGTTGTGAACTCACCACCTTGAGATCAAGACCTGAGCTGAGATAAAGAGTCAGACACTTAACTGACTGAGCCACCCAGGCACCCCTTAGTTGCTTTTTATAAAGGAGGAAACCACTTTAGCCAGTAGCATGTGATTTTCTAATAATTCACTTCAAAAAAAATTAGACTAACTGTAGGACTTCTTCCTATGTTTCAAATAATCATTCACAAGGGGCACCTGGGTGGCTCAGTCAGTTAAACGTCCGACTTCGGCTCAGGTCATGATCTCACAGTTTGTGAGTTAAAGCCCTGCATCTGGCTCTGCACTGACAGCTCAGAGCTAAGAACCTGCTTCAGATTCTGTGTCTTCCTCTGTCTCTGCCCCTCCCCAGCCTGTCTCTCTCTCAAAAATAAACAAACATTAAAATAATCATTCACAAAAATAGAATACTACTTAGCAATAAAAAGGAACAAACTACTGATATATGCAATAACGTGGATGATTCTTAAAATGTATGTTGAGTGAAAGAAGCCTTGCATAAAAGAGACCACATTGTATAATCCTATTTACATGAAGTTCTACTTGAGGCAAAACTAATCTATGTTAAAAAAAAAAAGGCAGGAGCTCCTGGGAGTGGGATCAACAGTGTGGGATCAAGCCCTGCACCTGCTCTGCACTAACAGCAAAGCCTGCTTGGGATTCGCTCTCACTCTTGTTCTGTCAAAGTAAAATAAACATTTTTTAAAAAATCAGAATAATAGTAGTTTCTGAGAGTTGGATAGGAAGAGGTATGAGGGAACTTTCTGGTGTGATCACATTGTACCAGCTCCAGATTTGATCATTTTGGTGTATGTATTACCTTAAATGGAAAAAAAATAGAAAAACCGTTAACAGATATTAAATTCTAGTTAATGATACGCATGTTTAAGTCTTTAGAGGTGAAATGTCCTAGTGTCTGCAGCTTACTTTGAAATGCGTTAAAAAGAAATAGGATGAATTGATGGACGAATAGAGGTGTAGAGAGGTGGACTCTCGTGTGCTAGCGCATGTCGCAAAATGTCCCCTGTAGGATCCTGGCAGTGGTTATATAGACTATAGAATTTCTTCAGCTTTTCTATGTTTGAAATTTTCTGACATAAAACACAAGGAAAGAATTAAAGGGATAGACATGATAACAGAAGAAAATAGGTAAAAATGTACTGGAACGGCCAAAATTGAGTTTGAAAAATATCTTTACGACTGGAACGGAATGGATTCACTGCCGTGGTGGTTTTCACCTGTTGTTTGCTTGTCCTGCGGCCTCTCTTGGCCCCCAGTGTTGGTGGCGCTTCTCCAGCTCCTCCCATCCTCTGGAGGTGACATTCCCCATTCAGGGTGGGGAGGTTTTGGTGGCAGGTCACACCTCTACCTGGTCACCGTAGTGGGTTTTCCACTACCAGGAATAAACAAAACTCTGTGTAGAAACTATCAGAAGCACTGTTTCCATGTTGAAACTACTTTAGGGGGAAGGAAACAGCAGGCTCTTGGCTCAGCTACCATCAGCTAGTCTGGGTTTTATATATTGATTGAAGACCCAGAGAAAATACAGAAACTGTTTCACAAAACTTGAATCCACACAGACACACAGGTTCTTTATTTCACACGGTGAAAGACAGGCTCTGAGGTTAGAAGAAACAGAGAGGCGAGAGTGTCCTCACCTTACACGGGGCGCCGCCACCGGAAGTCGTGCGGTGGCTCCCAGCCAGCAGGGCTGGTGGTTCCCTCCTCAGCTCAGCTGCTCCGTGGCAGTGAGACAGGCCATGTGCTTTTCCTTTTAAGTCGTGTGCTTTCTGGTGCTCTAATGGGAGCTGACTTCCTTGAAAGGAGTCCCAACTTGGGGCTCGATCCCTCAACTGACTGAGCCACCCAGGCACCCCTATTTTATTTTTTTAGTGATGTCTATACCCAGTGAGGGGCTGGAACTCACCACCCCAAGATCAAGAGTCACACATTCTTCTGACTGAGCCAGCCATGCATCCTGACCCCTCTTTCTTACTTCATGATTTCTGCTCTTAGAGAGTTTCTGTGTCACTCTAAGCAGAGCCACATAGCCCTGGCAGTACAGACCCGCAGAGGTGTTGAAGCCACCTTGTCCTCTGCTGGCCCCTTATTTACCCCACTGACCTTTAAGACTTTGACTAGAAGAAAGAGATGAGATTTTTATTTTTCTTTTCTTTCTTTTTTTTTTTTTTTTTTGAGCAATAGAGCATGAGTGGGGGAGGGGCAGAGAGAGAGACAGACAGACAGAATCTGAAGCAGGCTCCAGGCTCTGAGCTGGATGCGGGACTCGAACTCCTGAGCCGTGAGATCATGACTTGAGCTAAAGTCAGACGTTTAACCGACAGAGCCACCCAGGCACCCCAGAGACAGCATTTTAGATCATTGTATCTTTGTGGTTTACAAGTGGTTTCTAGTAAGTCATCAAATGTCATTCTTCCTGAAGCCTCTGGAAGAGAGGAATTGGTCTTTCCCCCATTTTATAGGTGAGAAAACTAAGGCTTAGAGACAGGGAGCTGCTAGGAAGGAATCATACAAGGGTTGGGTATGTACAGATGTGTGTACACTTGCATGTGCCTGTATTACACATGTGTGTGCTTAGTGGGGGGGATGGCACTGGGGCTTGTCCTGCTGTGGAGTCTGTCACCTGATAACCGTCATCAGTTAGGGCTTGAAAATTCCACGGTTCCACCTCTCTGGCCCTTCTGTCTGTTGAGCCCAGGTCACCAGGCGGAAAGAACGTGTTCCTGTGTGTCTTCTCTACTCTCAGTTCTCTACTCTTCTGACACTTATGGTCACCAAATATGTGGGGATTTCTCTCACACCAAGCAATTCTGGGACTCTAGCTGAGTGTCCTACAATGTAACTCAATCCTGATGTCATCCACCAGGCCATCCCATCCAATACTACATGTTCAGGGCTCAGTCCCATGAGCCTGCCTCCCTGCCCCCAACCACCCCAAAGGCCAATCCCAGGCCCAGGCATTGTTCCCCGTGTTTCTGACTGACTGGTTGTGAATTAGAGGTTTCCCGTGACTCCCTCTGGTTCAGTTACTTTGCTCAGAGGGGCTCACAGAACTCAGGAGAAGCCAGGTGGAAGAAGCAGTCCCAGAGCTTCCATCCCCTCCCAGTACCTCCACATGTTCACCAACTCAGAAGCCATCTGAACCCCATCTTTTTGGAGTTTTGGAGGCATTACTACCAAGGCATGATTGATTAGATCATTGGCATTTGGCATGTCAGCCTGCAGCTCCTCTTCCTCCCTGGAGCCCAGGAGGTGGGGCTAAGAGTTACTGTGGTGACCAGTCCTGTTCCTTAAGCGCTTTCTAGAAGTCCCTTGTTAACTTAAAACTCCTGTGGTTGAAAAGGGGCTTGTTATAAAAAAGACACCATTTCACCTTTCTCTCTGGACTTATTCCAGGAACTGGGAATGTAATTAAGTATTATAATAAAAAATGCCCCTGTGGCTCTTATATAGGAAATTTATAAGAGTTTTTGGAACCATGTTCCAGAAGTAATGGATAAAAACCAAATACAGTTGACTCTTTTTTTTTTTAATTTTTTCTTTTTTTAAATTTTATTTCTGAGAGAGACCGTGTGAGCAGGGGAGGGTCAGAGAGAGAGGGAGACACAGAATCTGAAGCAGGCTCCAGGCTCTGAGCTGTCGGCACAGAACCCGACGTGGGGCTCGAACCCACAAACCGTGAGATCATGACCTGAGCCGAAGTCAAACGCTTAACTGACTGAGCCACCCAGGTGCCCCTACAGTTGACTCTTGAACAGTGAGGTGATTAGGGGCACCAACCCCCTTACCATACAGTAAAAAAATCTGTATATAACTTTTGACTTTCCTAAAACTCTTCATAACCTTAACTATTAAATTGTTTTAACGTTTATTTATTTATTTTTGAGAGAGTGAGACAGACCATGAACGGAGGAGGGGCAGAGAGAGGGAGACACAGAATCCGAAGCAGGCTCCAGTCTCCAATCTGTCAACACAGAGCTTGGTGCCGGGCTCAAACTCATGAACTGTGAGATCATGACCTGAACTGAAGTCAGACGCTCCACAGACTAAGCCACCCAGGCACCCCCTAATAGCCTTAACTATTGACCTAAAGCCTACTGATAATATGAATAGCCAATTAACACCTATTTTTTGTTACATATATTCATATTATATACTGTATTCTTATAATAAAGTGAGAGAAAAGAATGTTAAGAAAATACTGAGGATTTACAGGAGAGAAAAGAGGAAGGAAGGATGAATTAAGGACTGTTTGTCTTTTCAGAGAAGAGAGAAAATACATTTACAGTACTAGACTATATTTATTGAAAAAAATCCACATGTAGGTGGACCTGCATAATTCAAACCTGTGTTGTTCAAAGATCAGCTGTGTATATTTCTTATTATAAATGACAGTATCCCACTAGCCAAGGCCCTGGCTGTATAGGTAGTAATTCTGCCTCTGCCCTCAGGGAATGCACAGTGTGCACCTTCTCCTCTCCTATTTTGTTGTGCATGACTGTTACCTCACTGAACGGATGGAGTAACTTTGGCCATCGGAGAGCCAGATCCTGTTGGGCAACCTCTTATGGTTAAGGTGGCCCTGGAGACCTGGATGTGCCTTTGGCACCCCCCAGTGATGTGACATCCAGAGCTGTCTTCCCCAGCCCAGAGTGTGTCTAAATGATGTGGTTTTTTTCACAGCAAAAATTGGATGCAGAGTTTCAGAAGAGACTGGAAAGGAATAAAATTGCTGCAGAGGAGCAGACAGCAAAGCGTCGAAAAAAGCGGTAAGGGCTTTGTGGCTTCTCATAACCAATGAAACCTAAAGGCAGGAAATGTGAAAGCTGGTAAAGGAGTTGTCCTTGCGGTCAGCAGTTCACCTTTCAACCTGTCAAGGTCTTACGTGTTACCCAGTAGAGGAATCGCCTTTCTTTCAGTAACTGAGAAGAGGTTAAGTCACTGACTACCGCTGCATCCCCCCTCCCCCTACAGATTCTCCATAGCTCAGGTCAGCACTTTGGTGAGCACTTGGATTTCTGGGTCTCCTCACCTTCTGTATTTTAACACCAAGTTTAATAATATGTTGTGAATAAACTTTCCTTAGCTTGTTCCTTAAATTAGGATGTGTGACTTCCCTCAGTGACATTACGTGAGCGCGTAAACTACATGTGTATATGTTTTAATAAATACTCCCTCGACCTTTAGAGAGCTGAGCAGGATTCTGAAAACAGTCCTTAATTCTTCCTTCCTTCCTTCCTTCCTTCCTTCCTTCTAGCAAGCTTATTTATTTACTTTGAGAGAGAGCATGAGCAGAGTAGGGGCAGAAAGGGGGGAGAGAGAGAGAATCCTAAGCAGGCTCCACACTGTTGGTACAGAGCCCTATGCAGGACTGGAACTCACTAACTGTGAGATTATGACCTGTGCTGAAATCAAGAGTCAGATGCCTCACCAACTGAGTACCCAGGCATCCCTGAACAGTCCTTAATTCTTAGTCTGTTTCTGGCAATCTGTTAATTTACTGGGAGAGTCCTTTTTCATTTGCTTTCCAATTGGCATAGTAAATGTAGTTAAAGAGCACATCTATATGCTACAACTTGATTCCATCTCTTTTTCTGTTTTATATGTTTTCTTTTACCATGTTCCAGTTTCTACATGTAGAATTAAATAAAAAATAAAACTTGTAAAGCTGTAACATTTCACGTGGAAATGCTGCCCAGCCTTCACCAGCTTTAGAAATCTGACCTTTGCTGATGGCTGCAACAAAGCATCACCTAAAATACATACATACATACAGTCCCTAAATATCTTGGAATGAAAAAATCTCTAATGTTTCTGAGATTGTTTTAATCACCTCAGGACTCTGAAAGGTTGTTTATTTATTTATTTTTTTTTTTATGTTTTATTTATTTCTGAGAGAGAGAGACAGTGTGAGCAGGGGAGGGTCAGAGAGAGAGGGAGACACTGAGTCCGAAACAGGCTCCAGGCTCTGAGCTGTCAGCACAGAGCCCGACATGGGGCTCGAACTCACAAACCGTGAGATCATGACCTGAGCCGAAGTCGGATGCCCAACCGACTGAGCCCCCCAGGCGCCCAAGGTTGTTTCATTTTGATTCAAGAAGAAAACAGCTTGGTAATTCTGATGGTGTTGGAGCTGAATCATGAGAAAGTATTTCTTCCATTTCATTATTGTAGTGTTTGTCTGATTGTAAGGTCTTTAAACATCCTATGAGTAGTTGTTTGTTTTCTAAAATACACAGTAAGGTATTTAGGGAATTAATGTATTGATTTTATATTTGTAGCCAGAAGTTGAAAGAGAAGAAATTATTGGCAAAGAAGATGAAACTTGAACAGAAGAAACAGAAAGAAGGTGAGTGGTAACTGCTTTTATTGGTTGTGACCTTGCTCAGTGTTGGTCCCCAGGGCTGACCTGTCAGGAGTCTGGAGGTGGTTGGTGGCCACTGAAGATGAGAGGACTTCCCTCCGTTAGTTAAGACTCCTTTCATTGCAGGTGTCAGAATGTTAAACTGGTGTGAGCAAAAAGAAGGATACTGGCTGGGTCAAGTCAGGACAGACCGCCCTTCGGGGATGGCTAAGTGGGCTTGGCGATGTCACTGGCATTCTCTGTCTCCCTCTGTCCCTTGGCTCCTTGTCCGCAGTCAGGTGCAGGCCCTCCCTGTGGTTGTGGGGTACCTGGGGCTGTGCCAAGCCTCATTCTTGTCCAGTAGGAGAGACTGAGGGGATGTCCCTAGCAAAAGTGTGTTTGTGTGCTTTTGTCCTTTGATTGAGTCACTTGGGAAGTCAGTTAAGAATGCTCTGGGCTATTAAAAAAAACAACAACAAATCAGAAAAGTAGCAGTAGTTGAACACAGAGGAGTTCATTTCTCTTACATGATAAGAAATCTCTCTTACATGATAAGAATCTGGTGGTAGGGGGCCACCTGTTGCGTTTCAGCAGCTCCGGAGCGGCAGGCCCAGCATCCCCTTCACCTCTATTGGGCCTTTACTTTGTGGGTGTGAGGTGGCTGCTGCATCTCCTGGCATATTACCTGTGTCCAAAGGGGAAAGAAGGGGTACTTGTCTGGTCTGTCTTCTGTTTTAACAGAAGAGCAAAAGATCCCCTAGAAGTGCCCAACAGATGTCATTTTATATTTCATAGGTCACTTTGCCATCCCTTGCTGCTGTTAAGCTAGATGAATAGAAAACCGAATTGTTGTGACTATGTTTAACCTGTCGTGATTGAGCACTGGGGGGTACATTGCCACCCTAGACTGGGGTAAGAGTCTGTTAACAAGGACGAGTGGGGTGAGTCCTGTGTCAGTATCCCTCAGTGCTGCCAGCCATGTCCACCTCTGAGCACACCACGTGGCCAGAGGTGCCGGCCACTCCCTAAGAGTCCCTGAGCTGAGAATCCGGGAAGGAGGGGCCTCAGATGGAAAGGACCAAAGATGCTAAGAGACCAGAATACAACAAATGCATACCCCATTACTGAATTGGTGGTTTTCCCCTGATTAACTAGGCATGTTCCTGGTTGGACAGTTGTAATTTTTGATCTTAAGATAAAGTCAGAGTTTCACTGACATACTCAATATGATCAGTTTCCTTCCAGGATCAGTTTCCTTATGATTTGTAAATATCCTGTGTGACACACTCGATATGGTACAGTTGTAGACTGTTCCGCACCATTTCTTAGAGTAACTTATTTTACAGCACTAAAATGTGATTGCTAGGACCTCATCCCTGAAATAAACGACCTCATTATTTTCCCAGCCCTCTTTCTCCCCACACCACAGAGGAACACGGAAGTACTTGATCCAAGGGATGGAGGATTGGGCACAGAAGCCAGTCTCATGGTTTTTTTTTGTTTGTTTTTCATTTTATTTATTTTAGAGGGGGTGAGCACCTGTGTGTGAGTAGGGGAGAGAGAGAAGGAGAGAGACTCCCAAACAGGCATCACACTCAGTGCAGAGCCCGATGCAGGGCTCAATCCCATGACCCTGGGATCATGACCTGAGCCAAAATCAAGAGTTGGACGTTCAACCAACTAAGCCACCCAGGTGCCCCAAGCCAGTCTCATGTTATGTTGAGGGAGATCTTGTAGTTTGGACCCATAACATCAGCATATAGAAAGGTCCTTGGCTCTGGATGATTTATTTTTCCTTTGTGTTGTCATTGCTGTTATTTAATGTTTAGTGAATTTCTCGAACTAATTTTGTAAAGCCTGCATTCTCTGTTGAGTCTGCTTTGTTAGCTTAGTGGTCAGCTGAAGATTAGAAATTTCCTTGAACTTAGAAGTCTCACAGTCTTTGCTGAGGGTCTCTGTGTATCTATTGGAACATACCTTCAACATCTTGGCAGGCAGTTTACAATTTGCCTTAGCCTTCACGCCCTCCTTGCACAGAGCTTCAGGGTCAGCCACAGGTGAGATCAGGGCCATCACTGGTCTTTCTTAGATGTGTACACAGCTCCACATGTGGCTGTCTAAATTCTCAACTTTTCCTCTTAGGTTTTGATGGATTTCTTGATTGCTTCAACTCTTACCACCTTAGGCAGCTGCAATGTTAAACAGTTGCCACTGGTTGTTTTTGATAGACACCCTTGGGAAAGGGTTGTTTGCACTGAGGTTGAATAAAGATAAGCCTTGGGAGTGGAAGTTTCTGGGGAGCAGCTAGATAGGTCAAATAGGGACAGTGCTCTGGGTATGGAACTTCTGAGGACCTTCCCACACAGTTTTCTTCCTCCAGTGGCTGCCAGGCAGCTGGCTTCCACATTTGCTGTGGTGATGAGGGCAGCCTTGGATATGGTGAGAGAGAGAAGTTGGAATACCACAGAACTTGCTGTACTTACCAAGAGTCAGCCATTTTTCTTGAACAGTCCGAGGAACATTTCTAGAGTTCTGAACAAATTGTTTTTTGACAGTTGTCAATGTTCTTTATTATTTTTATGGAGGAGCAGATTTTTAGAGGTCCTTACTTTGCCATTCTGAAAGTGCTTCCATCCCTTTAAACTTTACCCTATTTTTTCTGAAATGTTTCTTGGGGGCACCTGGGTGGCTCGGTCGGTTGAGCGTCTGACTTCGGCTCAGGTCATGATCTCCAGGTTCGTGAGTTCAAGCCCAACATCAGGCCTGCTGCTGTCAGCGCAGAGCCTACTTCAGATCCCCTGTCCCCATCTCTCTGCCCCTCCCCTGCTTGCACTCTCCCAGAAATAAATAAAACATTTAAAAAATACATGTTTCCTCAGGCACCTGGGTGGCTCAGTAGGTTGGGCATCTGACTTCAGCTCAGGTCATGATCTCACAATTTGTGGGTTCAAGCCTTGTGTCAGGCTCTGCACTGGCAGCTCAGAGCCTGGAGCCTCCTTCAGATTCTGTCTCCCTTTCTCTCTCTTCCCCTCCCCTGCTTGGTCTCTCTCTCAAAAATAAATAAGGAAACATTTAAAAATAAATAAAATGCATTTAAAAACTTTAAAAACAATTTTCTTAAAAAATAGGTTTCATGTAGATATCAGATGATTGAGTAATTTTTTTCCCATTCTGAGAGTCTCTTTTTATATTGATCTGTTTGGATTTTAGGGCTACCATTTTATTTGGGGGTTCTGTGGTTCCTTCTGTATTTCTGTTTCTTTTTCTCTGTCTTTTGTATTATTTGAACATTAAAAAATTTTTTTTAATGTTGTTGTTTTCTGAGAGAGAGAGAGAGCGAGAAAGAGCGTGAGCAAGGGAGGGTCAGAGAGAAGGAGATACAGAATCTGAAACAGGCTCTAGGCTCTGAGCTGGCTGTCAGCACAGAGCCCGACACGGGGCTCGAACCCACAAACCGTGAGATCATGACCTGAGCCAAAGTCGGACGGTCAGCCGACTGAGCCACCCAGGTACCTCTGAACATTTTTATTATCCCGTTTTAATGTGTAATGTTTAATTCTGTTTTTAACTATATCTCTTTGTAGCTTTTTAGTAGTTCCTCTAGAGCTTGCCATATATGTACTGTTTTCACAGTCTACTTAGAACCAGTATTCAAGTAGAGTGTGGAAATTTCTCACCATATAGGCCCCCTGACCTTTTATGTTTATGTGGCTCTTATGTATTACACCTACATACATTGAAAACTCTAGTGGGTAATGTTATTATTTTCATTTTTCAGTCATCCAGTACATTTTAAGGATCTTGAGGAGAATTGTCTAGAATGGTAAATAGTAACCAGATAGTTACCATTTCTGTTCTTCTTCCTTTGTCCCTGATGTTCCACACTTACCTCTGGCATCATTTCCCTTCCGTCTGAAGAACTTCCTTCAGTCATTTGGTTAGAAGAGGTCTGCTGGCTATTAATTTTCTTGGCTTTTCTTCATATGAAGCTGTCTTTATATCACCTTTGTTCCTGAAGGACATTCTCACTAGATGCAAAATTTGGGGGTTACTTGGGTGACTCACTTAGTTAAGTGCCCAACTCTTGATTTTGGCTCAGGTCATGATCTCACTGTTCATGAGTTTGAGCCCCACATCAGGTCATGATTTCCCGGTTTCAGAGTTCGAGCTCCATACTCCTTGCGGAGCCTGCGAGGGATTCTCTCTCTCTCCCTCTCTCTCTTCCCCTCCCCTGCCTGCTCTCACTTGCTCACTCTCAATCTCTCCCTCTGCCCCTCTCTCAAGTAGATAAACTTTAAAAAAAAAAAATTAAGGTTGGTAGTTTTTTCTTTCAGCACTTTAGAAATACCATTCCACTTTCTTTGCCCTGCATGGTTTCTGATGAAAATTTTGTAATCCTTCAAGTTGTTCTATCATTATTTTTCTCTGGCTGCTTTTAATATTTGTATCTTCAATGTCAACAGTTTGATTATGTGTCTGCACATGGATTTGTTTTAATCCTGTTTGGAGTCCACTGAGTTACTCAAATCTATAGTCCTGTATGTCTTTTGTCAAATTTGGAATAAATTTTTTTCAACCTTTCTTGTTTCTGTTCTTCCTATTGGATAATTCCTACTGATCTGACTTGAGACTATGTCTTTCCCATGCCATCTCTCTTCTGCTGTTGATCCTATACTATGTTTTTTTCAGAAAAGTTCTAAAATTTCCACTAGATTCTTCTTTATATGCAGCCTTCTATTCGCTGCAGTTTTCTATCTTTCCATTCATTTCAAGGGTGTTCACTCTTCCTGGAAAAATTTCTAAGTAGCTGCTTTAAAGTATTTGTTAACTCCAGCATCTAAGTCATCTTAGCATCAGCATTTGTTGATTATCTTTCCCCATGCAAGTCGAGATTTTCCTGATTTTTCATATGCCTGGTAATTTTCTTTCTTTTTTTTAATGTGTATTTATTCCTGAGAGAGAGAGTGTATGTGAGCAGGGAGAGTCAGAGAGAGAGGGAGATACAGAATCTGAAGCAGGCTCCAGGCTCTGAGCTAGCTGTCAGCACAGAGCCCTACACGGGGCTCGAACCCATGTACCGTGAGATCATGACCTGAGCCGAAGTCGGAGGCTTAACCGACTAACCCACCCAGGTGCTCCTGTCTGGTAATTTTCTACTGTATCCTGGGCATTTTGCATATTCTGTCATGAGGCTTTGGTCATGCTCATGCTTGGCTTAGCAGGCAGGCAGCCTAGTTGTGTTCCGAACACAAGTTCTCGCCAGCCGCCTGTAGGCTGTAATTGTGATTCCAGCGTCGGTTGGGTTTTCCAAGCTTTGCTGTGCTCCAGGTGTGTCTTGTATGTGCCACCCAGGGGCCAGGTGGCATTTAGTTCTTTGAGTTGGGATCTCAGAGCGCTGGGTATGATGATTAGGGCCACATCCCTGCACGGGCTGTCCGGGTGAGCCCAGGGATTCAGAAACTTCTGATCTTTTCCTCCGTGACCGCTCCTGTACTTCCCGATTTCCCGGGACACTCCTTTTCAGAACTCCAGGCAGAAAGCTGGGGCCTTAGTTACCACTCTGGTGCATCCTTCCTCCAGCCGCCTCTGCATCCAGGGCGGAGGAGGAGAGCAGCAGGCTTGCCCTGCCATCTCAGGACCCACCACTCCCGTGATCCAAGAGGAAGGTTCCCTTCTTTTGAGGTGTTGTGCCTGCAGGTCCCCATTGCCGCCACAGTTGCTGTTGCCGCTGTGACTCTGGTAGGATTGCCTGGGCACGAGGATGTGAGAGAACGAAGGAGAAAAGCAGACACACAGAATTTCCCTTACTCTGAGCATTAGGAATCCCCTTTCTTACTTCTCAAACTAGAAGTAGAGGGTTTCCTGTGTTCTGTCTGTGCCCAGGCCTCACTTCTGCATGTTGGATCATCCTGAGTCTGGGCTGGGAGAGCTTGGAGGGGGGAAGACCCCAGGAATTCAAAACTGTTCCAGCGGCACTTTGTATGCTGGCCTTTTTCCGCAGTCTGCTCACTTCTCCAGAGTCCGTCAGTCCCGGTCCTGTCTCTATATGCAGTGGAGAGAAGGAATCCGTGAGCTTGCTCTGTCTTACCTGGAACTTTCTATTTGTTTTTTGTTTTTGTTTTGTTTTTCAATTCAAACACTGGACTTTAGCTCTTTTGCATTTTAACTTGGTGCTCTTGGCTCTGTTGATTCAGGTTACAAAATCTTTTGAATTCAGATTCTGAAATTCAGCATGCTGCCTGCCATGTCTTTCTGATGTTGTCATGGGCAGATTTGATAAGCCTAATTCCCTTGTCATTGATAAAAATGTTGAACCAGCCTGGGCTTGGGTCAAGCCAGAGCCCTTTAGCCTCCACAGCACAGTTTCTCCGTGTAGGCTGAGAGGAAGGTTTGCTAAAGCTCTTAGCAGGGAGTTAATTCTCTAGCCAAGAATCAACCAGACTCCCTCTTCTTTTTTCTTACCCACAGACATGTCGTAAGAAACTAAGTGGTAATATGAGATCACGGAGTGAGTACCATAGACATTAGTTCTAGACTTAGCTCTGCCTCTGGCTCACCCTGACCTCAAACACCTGACTTCTCTTATTTGAGGTTTCTTTTTTAGCTTATAACTGATAGGCTCTTTCTAGATCTAAAATTCTGCTGTTTGGTAACTTTGCCAAATGCCTTGCTGTAATTACCATATTGGGGAGGGAGGCCCCTCACCAGTGAGTCTAAAACTCTTTCAGAACAAGAAACAGGTTAGTTTGCACTTAATGAACCTGTTTTGGGTCTTTGGGATGGCATATTAACTTTTTAGTAATCAGTTCTATAATTGAAGGGGACCAGCGGCACCATCACAGAGTGGGGCCTCTTGAATCCTGCTTTTCTAACCTCTTCTAGACATTCGGTGCACCTGACCATATGGTATTCCGTCATCTTCCTTTAATTTGCCCGAGGCTGTAAAGTATATTTGAGATCGTACAGCAGGCTTTAGTATTTTCGGGGAGATTGTGCCCTCCCCCTAGGTCTCCTGCTGTCTTGAGCTTCAGTTCTATCAAGAAGACAGAGGTTTGTTGGGGCGCCTGGGTGGCTTAGTTGGTTAAGCGTCTGACTTTCGCTTGGGTCATGATCTCGCGGTTCATGGGTTTGAGCCCCGCGTCGGGCTCTGTGCTGACAGCCAGCTCAGAGCCCTGGAGCCTATTTCAGAGTCTGTATCTCCCTCTCTCTCTGACCCTCCCCTGCTCATGCTTGCTCGCTCGCTCTCTCCTAGAAATAAATAAAAATATTAAAAAAAAAAAAAAAGACAGGTTTGTCCTCATGCCACATCCTGGAGTCAAACCATAGTAACGTGGTGTTTTCTCAAGCCGAGGGTGTGATCTTCGCCCGCTAGGTCATGCAGTCAGTTTTGAGGCTGTGGCTGTCGTTTTTCCAGACATGAATAGAACAGACTAGAAATTGTCAGAGTTCATCACACTGCGGTTCAGTATTTTGTGAAGTTTTCTTTCACTGTGTCAGCTACGGGCTACAGTCCAACCAATTTGAAAATGATTGTTCCGATATGTGGGCCCTGCTCTTCTACTCAGTTGTGAAGTTAGCACCAATACATACTAAACTGCGATCAGTCATAATTCATGGATGCGCGTGCTTTGTGCCAGTGAGCAGCACAGTGTGCTGGTCATAAAGATGGTGTGCGTGCCTCTTACTGCGCCTTCTCAGTTTCCTTCCTTATTTTTCATTTCGTGAAAGAGAAAATAGACTTTCTTGTTGTCTGGTTGAAATGACTAGAAACTAGAAATGTGATACTGAGTTGTGCCACAAGGTGGCTTCTGTGCTCCTCTGGGTTGTTGATGGGCTTGCTCGGAAATCTCTCGAGCTCTTTAGGCCCTTCTAAAAAGTAGTGACGGGCAGCTGGCTAGGAGTCCGTTCTGCTGTTAGAGAGGAAATAGCCCCGTTTGCTGTCTTTGCCGGTCCAGTAGTTCATTTGTCTGAACAGCGCCACAGGATGGCATTAAGCCAGTCTGGATTATTTTGTTACCTTGAACTCCCAAAACAATGTATTCTAACACCAGTGTTACTTACCCTGACATAGGCCTGCCTGTGAAAGAAACCCAGGGTGGCCTCAGGTGATTGGTTGTTAAGTAAGTCAAGAGCAGTTTCTTATCCTCCGTGCTATCGACATTTTGGGCTGAAGAATTTTTTGTTGGGAGGGACTGTATCCTGCTCACCGTGGGATGTTTAACTCTACCCACTAGATGCCAGTCAGTAGTATCTACTGTTCCCTAGGTTACTGAAAGTCAAAAATGTCTCCAGATGGGGCGCCTGGGTGGCTCAGTCAGTTAAGCGTCCAACTCTTGATTTCGGCTCAGGTCATGATCTCACGGTTCGTGAGTTCAAGCCCCACATCAGGCTCTGCACTGATGGTGCAAAACCTGCTTGGGATTCTCTGTCTGCCTCTCCCCTACTCGCTGTCTCTCAAAACTAAATAACACTGAAAAAAAAAAGTCTCCAGACATTACCAAATGTTCTTTAGTGAGGAAGGGGGGACAAAATTGCCCCCATCAAGACTCATATCAACTGGTGTGTTCAGAACGAACTCAATATATGTTTTGGATTGAACTGTTTGTTTCAGTGCCAAAATTCTTATACATGCTATGTTGAAAAGTTATTCATATATTTGTGTGTTTTGAGACTAAAGATAATATATGGTCATTTTAGAAATTTTTGGAATATGCAGACAAGTCATGATCTCAAGCTTTGTGAGTTCGAGCCCTGCCCCCACTTTTGCTCACTTGTGCTCACTCGCTCTCTCTCTCTCTCAAAATAATTAATTAAAAAAAAGAAATTTGGGGGCCTGGGTCGCTTAGTCAGTTAAGAGTCTGACTCTTGGTTTCGGCTCAGGTCATGCCCTCACTATTTTGTGAGTTTGAGTCCCATATTGGACTCTGTGCTGACAGTGTAGAACCTGCTTGGGATTCTCTTCCTCTTTCTCTGTCCCTCCTCTGCTCACACTGTCTCTGGATCTCTTTTAAAATAAACAAATAACTTAAAAAAATAAAATTTTTTAGAATATGCAAAAAAGAATAAAGTCAAAACTTTAATCCTGGGATGCTTGGGTGGCTCAGTCGGTTGAGTCTCCGACTTTGGCTCAGGTCATGATCTTGTGGTTTGTGAGTTTGAGCCCCTCATCAGGCTCTGTGCTGACAGCTCAGAGCCTGGAGCCTGCTTTGGATTCTGTGTCTCCCTCTCTCTCTGACCCTCCCCCACTCACGCTCTGGCTCTGGCTCACTCTCTCTTAAAAAATCAATAAACATTAAAAAAAAGATTAAAAAAAGAGAGAGAGGGGCCGCCCAGGTGGCTGAGTCGGTTGGGCATCCAACTTCAGCTCAGGTCTGATCTCACTGTCAGTGGGTTCAAGCCCCACTTCTGGCTTTGTGCTGACAGCTCAGAGCCTGGAACCTGTTTCAGATTCTGTGTCTCCCTCTTTCTCTGATCCTCCCCCACACACTCTGTGTCTCTCTCAAAAATAAATATTAAAAAAGTTTTTTTTTAATGAATATTTTAAAAAAACCTTTATGGCCGCCTGGGTGGCTCAGTCAGTTAAGCGTCGACTTCTGCTCAGGTCATGATCTCACGATTTGTGGGTTCAAGCCCCGCGCGTTGGGCTCTGTGCTGACAGCTAGCTCAGAGCCTGGAGCTTGTTTCAGATTCTGTATCTCCCTCTCTCTCTGACCCTCCCCTGCTCGCTCGCTCTCTCTCTCCCTCTTTCCCTCTCTCCCCCTCAGAAATAAATAAAACATTTAAAAATAAAATAAAATTTTAAAAAATTTAATCCTTACTGAAAATAGTCACTTTAACACTTTAATGACATGTTTTTTCCAATTATTAAGTGTATATTATATAAATCTACTTATATAGATACTATATTTATAGTTATTCTAATTTTATCACATAACATTGACAGATATTTTCCCACATCCTTAGAATTCAGTAGTACAAGGAAGGATTTTCTTTCCTAGTCTATTCTTTCATCTGTTCTTTTAAGAAGTTAATGCCAGGGGCACCTGGGAGGCTCAGTCAGTTAAGCTTCAACTTCAGCCCAAGTCATGATATCACGATTTGTAGGTTTGAGCCCCAGGTCGGGCTCTGTGCTGACAGCTCAGAGCCTGGAGCCTACTTCAGATTCTGTGTCTCCCTGTCTCTGTGTCCCTTCCCCACTCATGCTCTGTCTTTCTCTGTCTCTCAAAACTGAATAAATGTTAAAAATAAATAAATAAATAATAAAAAGTTAATGCCAGTTTTGGGGCATGGCTGGCTCAGTCAAAAGAGCCTGTGGTTCTTGATCTCAGGATCATAAGTTCAAGCCCCACGTTGGATAAAGAGATTACAAAGACAAATAAGTAAATTTTAAAAAAGTAAAGTAAATAAATACGTACAAAATAGGAGCACCTGGGTGGCTCAGTCAGTTAAGCATCTGACTTCAGCTCAGATCATGATCTCACAGTCCATGGGTTCGAGCCCCGCATCAGGCTCTGTGCTGACAGCGACCTCAGAGCCTGGAGCCTGCTTCAGATTCTGTGTCTCCCTCTCTCTCTGACCCTCCCCCGCTCACTCTCTGCTTCTCTCTCTCAAAATAAAATAAAGACATTAAAAAAATTTTTTTTAATAAAATAAATAAGTAAAAAATAAAAAGTATCAGTTTCAGTTACACTCGGCATTTACTTAGTATTCCTAAAATATGTGAATAAAGTCAGATTCTTGTATTTTAAAATATTAAGTAAACAATAGTATAACACGAATGGAAACAGCTCAGATATTATCCTAATAAAGCCTCTTTCTATCCATTTGCCTTTAGTCTCTTGTCACATGCGCGTGTTATTTGTATGTGGTTATAGTGTATAAGCAGTTTTCCATTTGCTTATTTAATATTGTGAGCATTTCTGCTCCTTCCTGATTTTTTCAGTGACTGGTAATATGCAGCAGTTGACATGCTGTGATATGTCTAACCCTTTCCCTTTTGTTAGACATTAGATTGATTCAGTTTTTGTCTTAAAAAGAATCTTCCTCCTTTATGGTTTATTTCTTTAAGGAAAATTTCTAGCAGTGCGAATTACTAGATCATAGAGTATAAAAAGATTTCCTGGTTTTTGAAATACATTTCTTTCCAAAGGAGTAGTACTAGTCATTACTGCCATAGACAGAGTGCAGCAGGGTACACTTCTGCCATGTCCTCACCAGCGCTGGCTTTACACATTGTTCCTTCCAGGGACACCTGGGGGGCTCAGCCAGCTAAGTGTCTGCTTGTTGCTTTTGGCTCAGGTCATGACCTCATGGTTTGTGAGTTCAAGCCTCATGTTGGGCTCTGTGCTGACAGTGCAGAGCCTGCCTCGGATTCTGTCTCTCCCTCTCTCCCTGTCCCTCCCCTGCTTGTTTGCTCTCTCTCTCTCAAAATAAATTTTTTAAAAAGTTTTTTTTTTTAATTGTTCCTCCACATGGAGAAGAATGTGACTTCAGAAGCAGTCGGGGTCTCGTCGAAGATTTAGTGAAAAGCTTACAAAGATCTAGATCTAGATTTGGCAGGACCAGGGTAGCACCCTCCACTCCCTGCCCACCCCACCTCCCACTTCTCCCACCTGGGTACAACCTTCAGAGCTCTGTTTAAAACATAGATTAGACTGTCATTTGTTCTTTTGCTTATTAAAAAGCAAAATTCATCTGAGTAAATTTGAGGATCAAATTGGCTTTATTTTAAGCAATTCAGGAATCTGACAGCATCCCATCCAGCTAGGGAGAGACGCCCTCAGGAGGTGTACAGAATGGAAGGGTTTTGTTCGAAGGAGGGTTGGGCAAGAAGATAAAAGCAAAAGAAAAGAAAGGGTTGTTTCAAGCTGGGAAATATTTGGGGGGCGGGGGCTGTTGGTGAAAGCGAATGGCAGTGTTTTCATCATGCAGATGACCTCTCCTGTGTAGATCTGGAAATTTCAGGTCCACTGTTTAAAAGTCACATTCCTGGCATAGGTTGAAACTGTCATTAAGTATTGGTGTGCTGTGGTTGGGGTGGGGGGTGGGGGGTGGTGACTGACTCCATTTTGGGCTTCTTTTTTCTTTTTTAACATTATGTAATACCAGGAGCACCTGGCTGGCTCAGTCGGTGGTAGCGCATGTGACTCTTGATCTCAGTCACGAGTTCAAGCCCTGGGGGTAGAGTTTACTTAAAAAAAAAAAAAGTTACATAATAACAGTAGCTAATGTTTGTTGAACATTTATTGTGTCCCCCCAGCTGTAAGTGCTTTGTGAATATTAACATTATCTTTCCAATGACCCTGGGAGACAGGCGGTGGTGTTACCCCAGTTTACAGTTGAGGGACCTGAGGCACCGAACAGTGCCAGCATAGTTAGAGGGGGTGGGGGACAGGGCAGGATTGGAACCCACTGTCTGGTATGCTTACCCACAAGGTGACCCTGCTTGAGATTTAGTCGGCAGCTCCCAAAATCCCTGCTCTTGCTTTCCGGCCTCTCCATCGGTTGGATCTGGTCGCTCCCTTCCTGGGGCTCTCTGCTCTCGCCAGGTGTACCCCCCTGTTCTTCCACCTCACTTCACCTGCTCGGGGCTCTGTGCTCTCTCCTTTCTCCTGCTACCTGACTCCCCATTTGCCTAAAGGGCTCCTAGTCACCCTGCACCTTCCTCTTGGAATGTTTTCTCTCTTTGGAAAGCCTAACCTCCCTCCTCAACCTAACCAATCTAGTCTTTCCCTCCACCTTGCTCCCAGAGGGTGCTGCGCGTACTTACTTGGTTTATAGAATCTGCTAAACCGTATAATGGAGTTGTCCCTTGAAGGAGCCAAGGGCAGGCTATCCCAAGGTGGGCCATGTAGGCAGGAACATTATTTTAAGTTTGTTAACCTTAAAAATTGCTAGTTATCTTACCAGCAAAAAGGGGGTCATTTGGGAATAAAAGAGAATTGCAGTCGTGGCAAACAAGCTGCAGCAAAACCAGAGGCAAGTCTAGGGAACAAAGGCGAGGTAATGCTCTCCTAAAGAGAAGGGGTGAGCTGGGAAGGCCGCTACAAACTAAAAGTCCAGTGGAGTCAACTGAGAATTCGAAGTATAGTGGCTTTTGGGTGGTACAAAGAAAGCATTTCTTCCTCTGCCTGGGATATTAGAGTTGTGTCCACATGCAAAGTCAAGCCCATCTCTTCCTGTTGGGTCTGCAACTGACCTTGATTGGTAGGTATGAGAGCTCCCCCTACCAGAACTCCTTGCCTCCATTTTGGTAAGGTTTTCTGTTACTAATTTTCATCGGTTAAAAGCAGTCAAAACACAGCAGATTCAGGAAAAGCTCTTTACCTCCCCCCTCAACTGTCTGCTGTATCAGGAAGAGAGCTATTAATAGAGATTCCTCTTTACCTAAGAAATTATCTGCACAATAGGGCAATCAACCTTTGTTTTCCAGAACGTCTCCTGTTACCTTCCTGCTGATGGTTTTCCGCCTCTTTGTATCCTCAGACTCCTACTCCTCTTCTATGCTCAGGACGTCACTCCAGCCTTCATGTTGTGTGTTCTTGGAACTTTGTATCTGTCAAAACTAAATTAGATTTTCTCCTATTACTGTCTCATGTCAATTTGATTCTTAGTCCAGCTAGAAGGACTTTGAAGAGCAGAGGAAATTCTTCCTCCTGACACGATTCAGCTGTAATCCCAGTTCCATGAGTGTGATACAGTGTCCTCTATTATTTCTTAATAAAAACCTTTTAATGTGGTTTTAGATTTACTGAAAAAGTGCAAAAATAGTACAGGGAATTTCCATATATCCAGCTTCCTTTGTTATTAACAGCTGCAATTAACCATTCCATTCTCACAATTAATGAATCAGTTATTGATAGATGTGTTAGCTAAAGTCCATACTTTGTCCAGACTTACTTAGTTTTTATCTAATGCCTTTTTTGTTCCAGAACCCCATCCAAGATATCACACTACATTCAGTCACCATGTATCCTTAGGCTTCTGTTAACTGTGACAGTTCCTCAGAATTGCTTGTTTTTTGATGCCTTTGAGAGTTTTGAGGGTTGGGTGTCCTGTAGAATGTCCCTCGATTGGGTTTGGTCTGATATTTTTCTCATGATTAGACTGGAGTTATTTATTTTTGGGAGGAAGGCCAGAGAGATAAAGTTCCATTCTTCATCACATTATGTCAAGGCTGTATACTGTCAAGATGACTGACACTACTGATGTGTTGACCTTGATCACCTGGCTGAGGCAGTGCTTGTCAGGATTGCCTACTGTAGATTTACTCCTCCGTCCCCTCCCCCCACCCCGTACGTTTTGGAAGGAAGTCACTATGTGCAGCTCTCACTTAAAGAGTGGAGGGGTTATGCACCCTCTCTGTGAGGGTGGAGTAGCTACGTCAATTATTTGAAATCCTTCACAGATTTGTCTCTTCTTCCCTGTTTGTCTATTTATATCAATATGGACTTGTGGATAGTTATTTTATACTTTAGGTCTAATCTACTACACTTTATTTTGTTACTCAAATCACTGCAGCTTTGGCCTTTGGGGCCACTTTCCTTGGGCTCCTTTGTCCCTTTTACATATTCCCATCATTGTGGGATTTAGGGTAGGTTTTGGTTTTTTGTTTTTTTAGCACTTCCTTACTTGCTGGCACTACCAGCTATTCCAGACTCATCTTGTGTATTTCCTGCCCTAGACCTAGAAGCAGCCATTTCTCTGAGTAGTTTTGGTTCGTTTTATGGGGGAATGGTATTAGAAACCAAGATCCAGGGGTCACGTGTGCTCTCTACTGGGGCGTGGTTGTTGGTAGGCCAAGGAAATGTGTGTGGGTACTGACCAGTGTATTTCTATATGTAACCATCTGTACTGATCTGTATTTCACTCAACTGAGTTTATCCCGATGTCTCCAACCCTAATTCAGTGCCACATGGATCATTCCAGCCTTCTCACTTGTTTGCCTATAACCTCCCACCATGACGCCCCTACCGTCCACCATTCAGTTATTTGGTTGTTCAGTTCCGGTGGGCGTGGATAGTGGCTTCAGAATCGGTAGCCCGTTACCTGTGCGACACAGTTTTTATCAGCCAGTGTGCACTGTTAAGTACAGTTCCTTTGCCCTTGGTCTTACAGACGCCACCATTTCCAGAAGTACTTCAGGGCGGCACCCCACCCCCTTCACAGAGGTCATTTCCTCCGTTTGTTACACAGTTGGATTCAGGTGCCACATTTGCATTCATCCCAGGATCCTGACATCCTGAATAACTTTATGTTTGCATACGTTAGGATTTACTCTTTGTGGGTACTGACCCACAAAGTTCTGTGAGTTTTGACAAAAGCAGGTAGCACATCATGCGTTCACTATTACAGCGTCACACGGAGTAGTTTCCGTGCTGTAGAAGGAATCGCCTGCGCTTCACCTCTGCGGCCCCCTCCCACCCACAGTCCCCGGAACCCTTCCCGCTGGCTTCCTTCACTTAGAAAAATACGACTAAGGTCTATCCACGCTTCTGCCTGGCTCTGCAGCCCCTTCCTTTTTAGTGTGGAACAGTAATCCGCCGCACCGTCGCACGGACACACCGTCGTTGGTTTGTCCACTCACCTGTCACAGGACGTCTTGGTTGCCTTCTGTCTCTGGTGAAACTGCTGCAAACATTTATGTGTGACTTTTGTGTGGATGTGTTTTCAGGTCAGTTGAGTACGTACTGGGGAGGGTGATTGCTGGGTTACAGGACAAGGGCTGTAGCCACACGAGAAGCTGACAGACTGTCCCCGGAACAGCTGTTCTGTGTTGCGCTCCCACCCGCAGGTGAGAGCGGCCCTTGCTCCACAGCCTCGCCAGCAGTCAGCAGCCATTCTGGTGTGTGTGTTGTGGTGTCTTGTTTGCATTTGGGACAGCAGCTTTCTTAATTCTTAGGTTCTGGATATTAAACACGGTAGTAATGAGCACTTCATTCTTTTATTTGTTTATTATGTTGAAAGAATGAGCGAGTGAAATAATTGTATTCAGTTACCAAAGGACTTGAATGTGCACCAGATTCCTAGGTGTCTCCTCTTTGAGACAGATGCTTCAAGGCCCTGACACATGTTTCGCACACATAGGAATCAGTTGTGTTCCTCTTAGGTGAGGTACCACATTCCAGGGGCTTCTCCGTCACAAGGGATGATCCGAGCCCTCCTCTTGTAGTTAGCATCGCTGTCGTCCAAAGCACCCAGTGCACAAGCACCCAGGCTAGTCAGTGTTTCAGTGTTTCTTCAAGATCAGAGTTGAAGGGACGCCTGGGTGGCTCATTTGATTGAGTGTCTCACTCTTGACATCAGCGCTCTCTCATGCCCGCTCGCTTTCTCTCTGTCTTTCCCCCTCCCTTCTGCCCTCTTGCATATGTGTGCTCTCTCTTGTTCTCTCTCTGAAAATAAACTTAAAAAAAAAAAAGGTTTAAAAAGAAAAAAAGGATCAGAGTGGAGGATCAAATCCTGTGCTCCTGTCCTGTGTTCTGACCTGTGCAGGGGTGGGTGGCGGTTCTCAGGGAGCCTTGAGGCAGACAGAGTATGACTAAGGTATGGAACAGAGCAAAGAATCCATTTCCGTGTTGGAGCCCAGGTTCTAGAGCAGGGCTCCCAGCTGGTATATGGGGAACGGGCCACAAGTGGCAAAGACTCTGCCCCCCTCGTTCTTCAGGGTAGAGACCGAGTGCCCAGGGTCTTGGAGCCACCACACCGCGTGCCATAGAAATAACCTTTCCGTGAGTGCTGCGCTCAGAGAGCTGAGGAGTGCTGGCCTGGTGTGCGGGGCTCAGAGCAGGTGTTCAGTCCATGTCTCATTTTTCGTCATCTTTCTGTGGTGTGCGTGTCTCTTCTTTTTTCTTTTTTTTTCTTTTATACTGTGGTAAGATACACATAACATTTACTTTCTTTTTTCTTTTATGAGAGAGAGAGCGTGTGCAAGTGAGCGAGGGCAGAGAGAGAGAAGCGGGGCTCGAGCTCCCCCATTGCAGGACTCAGACTCACAAACCCTGAGATCATGACCTGAGCCGAAGTCAGACGCTTAACCGACTAAGCCACCCAGGTGCCCCGTAACGTTTACCGCCTTAACCAGTTCAGTGGTGTTGAGTATGGCCTCGTGGTGTAGCCATCCATCTGCTTGGGAAGCGGAAACTGTATCTGTTCAGCCCCGATGCCCCTTCTCCCTCCCGCCAGCCCCTGGCAGCCACCCACCGACTCTGTCTCTGTGAGTTGGACTTCTCTGAGTACCTCACGGAAGAGGGCCCGGAAGTATCTTTCTCTCTGTGACTGGCTAATTAGCTTAGTGTGGTATCCTCAAGTTTTATCCACGTTGTGTCTGTCAGATGTCACAATGTCTTTCCCTTTCTAAGGCTGACTGGTATTCCTTGTGTGCATAGACATTGCTTATCCACTCAGTGTGCTCACCTCGTGTCTCCATCTCGTTATTCTTTTGCCTCAGTTTCCTTTTGTGCTTCTGCATACGAGGTAGGCTGAGGCCTAGAGAAACAGGTTGGAGTCCTGGGCCTTCATAATTATGAGGTGCTGAGCAGCAGTTACTTAGTCTCTCTGAACCCCATTCATCATCTGTAAACTGGACCTGTCATTGTGGGACTTGTCTCCGAGACCCTGTTAGAGTGAAGCACGGCGCTGCGTGGAGAGGTGGCCCGTGCTCACTGTTTGTACTTTTGAGACTTCTCGTTCTTTTTGGCAGGAGGTTGAGGAGGAGGAGGAATATCCTAAAGTGATTAAATCTGAGAGGTTTCCACCCACTGCCATGAGTGCCCTTCAGTGTCCCGTCCTGCGGTGTGCAGGTGACTCCTAGGCCGTGCTGTGCCCTGGACACCCTGAGCCTCCTGTGTTGAAGCTCTCTGCGTGACGCTGTGACAACATCGTAGCAAAGCTCTGGGTGCCTTGTGCTCCAGGGGTGCTGGAGTGAGCTCCTGCGTGTCTGCAGGGAGGAGGCCGGTGGGTGGGCCCGGGGAGCCCACTGTGCCCATAAGGGGCCCACCAGCTGCCTCAGTGGGCTCTGGCTCTGCTGTTCCAGCTCTCACCCACTGCCCTGCTTCCAGGGGAGGAGGAGGAGGAGTCAGGAACAAGTCGTCTCCGCTCTGCTGTCGCCCAGCTCAGCTGCACTGTGGGGCCCGGCAGGTGTGCCGTGCCAGGGAGGTGCTGGGCTTCAGAGCTGCGTGTGGAGTGTCAAGAGGAGGTGTCGGATCTGTGGGAAGAGCTGGGAAGCCAGCCTATTGATTGTGGGCAGAGCCCTCTGCCGCACAGCTTTTGAATCCTTTTGTGGGCTGTAGTGAGAGCCCGAGACCTCCACAGGAGTGCAGTCAGCCTCGTGTTAAATGCCGGGGACATCGTGCCGCCACGGTGGCAGACCTGGGGGCAGGCACATAAAAAGCAGTGAGGCCCAGTCGATGGGGTGTTGGGCTCTGTTTATGGATGCTCCTGGACCTTCTTTGCAAAGACGAGACCCACCTGCCAGCAGTGGTAGAGCAGCCCTGTGACCGACCCTGTGTGTCTGGGAAGTGGCGTGAGGGGCTGATGGACATGAGGACGCCCTCTGGCCCCTTGCTCTACTGTGCGGGAACAACTACAGCTGACCCTTGAATAACATGGGTTTGAACTGTGTGGGTCCATGTAAATGTAGACTGTTTTTATAGCACAGCACTATAGATGATTTTCTTATCGTTTTCTTCTCTCTAGCTTTGTTTATTGTAGGAATATGGTGCGCAATGCACATAACATACAAAATATGTTAATGGACTGTTTTATGTTATTGGTAAGGCTTCTAATCAGCAGTGGGCTGTTACTAGTTAAATTTTGGGAGAGTCAAGAGTTATACGAGGATTTTTTTACAGTGGTGGTGGGGGATTGGTGCCCCTAAGCTCTGCATTGTTCAGGGGCAAACTGTAGTTCCTGATTTTTTCTCAGTGCTCCTCCATTTTCAAAGTGCCCTTTGGTTCTCTGGGTGAATTTGTATGTCTCTAATCAAATGTCATGTGATTACAGGGTCCAGTCTGTCCCAGGAGCAGCCATCCAGTAGCTCTGAGGAAGCGTCTGGAACAGAGGAGGAGGAGGAAGAGCAGCCCAGCTTTATCACGGGGCGGTGACAGCATTTGCTCCGGTGACCCTCTCCAGCCTGGCCCGTGCTGTGACCAGGGCCTCAGGAAACCGTCCACACAACCTGAGGGAGAAGGAGTCTGTGTTTCAACTTAGTTACCCCCTCCCCACAGCACCTTGCTGGGAAGAAGCAAGTGGGAGCCCCTCCCGATTGTTCCCAGCCCCGTCTGTCAGCAGGACTCTGAGCCTGTGGGGCAGAGAGGACCGTCTCTTGGACACTTGGGGCCTTGCCAAGCAGAGTGCATCCATGTTCCTGCTGATGGGGGACACATAATACCTTCTTCCCCTGGTCCCTGTTCTGATACTTGGACAGTGATGAGTTTAAGCTGGTTTCTCTGAAAGAAAAGTTTAGTAAAGAACAGAAACATTTTAGGTTTTGTTCAGACCTCTGAAGTGTTCTTCAGAGGCTGTAGGGAAGGCTGGGAAATAGTGTGACAGCGATGGTCCTGTAACATGGAGCTGTTTTCCAGGCTGAAGGAAGTGGCCTTGGCTCTGGGGCCAGCAACGCACGGGTGCTTGACCTCCGTTTCCCTCAGCTCAGGGGCAGACCGTACCCTGTAATACATGCTGCTGCCTGGCTGTCCCCCCATCACAGTGTGGATCGGGAAGCCCCACGCTTGTGCAAAGGGAGATGTGAGGCTTAACCCATGGCCGAGCCTTGGGAAGGGCGACTTGGTGTCTAAGAGGGCTTTGGGGAGAACAATGAAATACTAGAAAAATAAGCAGGTTGAGAATCCAGGCTGGGCTGAGCCAGAGCAGAGTATGGGGATCCCTAGCCCAACCAGAAAGTGGGGGGAATTGGCCAAAACCTGCGTCTTCATCCTGCAGGAAAGGAGGGCTAAGTAAAGTGGGAGGGGGCCAGGGGCAGCCTTACAGAGATGGTTTGAATGAGAGCCTTTGCTCCCTTTTTGGATTCTTTATCTCCAATTCCAAGTTTCTAAGTATATTTTGTGCCTTTTATGGAGTTTGATAGAATTAAGCATATAGTGGTTTTGAGTGAAAAACTAAGAAGCATTTGACTTGTTTTTCATTTCTGCGGTATGGATCTTCCTGGCCCCGCCCTGAGCCAGGCAACATCTGTGATAACTTATGTCCTTTAAGCAATTCAGGCCACAGGAACTTTTCCTTCCCGGGAAGCTGAAATGGAAAATCAGCCCCAATAAATTAGCACGCCCTGCGGCTGTGTATTTTGGAACCTGTGTTTCTCTGGTCAGGGACTGGCTGGTTGGTTTTGTGCTGGTTTCTTGTTCTATCTTAGAGCTGTTGGTCTGCTTATCTCCCCACAAGATGTGTGTCACAACTCTCACTTTGAATCTACAGCCTGGATATTGTGGGTGTTCGCTTGCCCTGGAGGTTGTCGAGGGTGCCGGAGCTTGGAGCCCGGAGACCTAAGTATTCTGGTTCTGACGCCGCCTCTACCTAGTACACCTGGCCCAGAGCAGATCATGAGGGATGGGGCCGCACATGCCAGAGCAGGTGGCAGGTGCCAGGCTGGAGGTCTGTGTTCTGCACCTTTACTGCATTTCAGAAGAGGATGTTTAGGTAGGAAATGTCTGTAGCAATTTCTGGCTGTTTTTAAGGGGCTGTCATACCTTAGGTTAAATGACTTTTGGTCTTCGGGGTCTTGTTTGAGAAAACAGAACAGTTAGATGTCATCATTGAGAAGGGAGTGGAAGATTCAGAGAACTCCTCCACCCCCGCCTCAAAAAGCCATGATGAGGGGGGAATCATTCAGTAATGTCCTCGTTAATTGCCTTGTGGGTGGGGAAAAATCGAATTGATCGACGAAGGTGTGCGTAACTTGGTCATTTCAGGAAGCCTCACGTTTAAGAATTCCCACTTCCTCCCCACACTTTTATTGAGCACTGCACCAGACAGTTCTGGGCCAGGCAACGTTACTTGTGTTAAGAATACTTTTTCCTTCCATTAAGGGGCCTTACGGGTTTACCAGACAAGATTTGTAAACACAGAGAGGTCTGGAAACTTGCCCAGGTCCCCCAGCAAGTAGGTGGTAGAGCTGGCATTGAACCCCTAGCAGTGTGACTCCAGAGCCCACCGTTCTAGCCACTGCACCACAGCGCTGTGCTGCTCAGGGGCGAGGCTGGGGGTAGCCCAGACCTGGTGGTGAGCGGTGCCCAGGCACTGCTCTTTTAGTGCCAGAGCTGCAGACTGCAGGCTGCTCCTTCAGTAACCTCTGGGTGCATGCCCACACACGCGCACGTGCGATTATATATCATAGTTTTAAACATAGTTGCCCCTTACTGCCCACAGGTTGTGTTTGTGCACTCACCTGCTCTCTGACACCGATCTGTACCCCAGGGTCAGCGCTTGTGCTTGTGGTGCTTTGTGGTCATTTGGTCATTTGCAAGTGTGCACAGAGGTGAGAAATTGGGAGTTGCCTGAGGCACTGCTCCCAGCTGGGTTAAGAAAAAGCAGCGCTCTTCCTTCTTGTTCAGCTCAAACACATCTATTTAGTAACGGGTTTTTTTGTTTTGTTTTGTTTTTTTGGCGTTTTCTTGATTTTGCCATGTTTAAGTGGCCCCGAACCCTAGTGCTCAAAGTATGTTGTCTGGTGTCCTTTCCTTACATAAGCTTGTCCAGGCACGAGTTGCAGTGCTGTTGGCTACAAGTTCATCGTTAATGAATCAATATAAACAAAAGCTTTTTTATTTTTATCTTTTAAGATTTTATTCTTAAGTAGTCTCTATACCCAGTGTGGGGCTCAAACTCACAACCCCAAGATCGAGTTGCATGCTCTACCAGCCGAGCTAGCCACGCACCCCCAACAGGAGTGCTTTTGAACAAACACACATAAAATAAGCTTGTGTGTTAATTGATTGATGTGACCCAGCCCTGTGCTTCCCCAGACGGCAGCAGCTCCACAGTCGCTAATTAACACTCAGCGCTCACAGTGACTTTGCAGAACAGGCTACCAGGAATGATGAGAACTGGCTGTGCGTGTGTCCAGCGTGAGCGAGCCTGGGCTTCCAGAGAGCGGTGTTTCCTAACACAGGGGATTGGACTTGACTGGTGTGTTCCCTGTGTGAACGGTACTTATCTCCCTGGGCATCAGGAGCTCAACTCCTTAGTCCCACTTGGAATGCAAGACCATAGATGTCAACCCGGGAACCGGCACCCCCCACCCATCCTTAGGTCTTCCCGAACAGGCTCATCTCCCACCATGTCAAGGTGCTTTTACACCCTCCCTCTCTCTCAGCCCTCCCCCTTCAGTGGGTAGCTCTCGTGGAGCAGAGAGCCCCGGAGTTCAGGCCAAGCCTCATGCCCCAGGACTTATGCACCAGCCCTGCTTGCCCTCCAGGTACAGGGCCTGGTGTGCCCTCCCTGTCCCTTGAGCCACTGCCTCCCCCCCACCCCCCGCCCGCCCCAACAACCACAAGCAGTTCTGGGGTCTCCCATTTCCGGCAAAAGAGCAAAGCTCCAGCTCCAGGTTCTCCACCTACTACCCCATTTACCTCCTCCCTTCTCAGTCCAGCTCCCAGAGTTCTCTGTGTTTGCTTCTGCCTCTTCAAGGTTTCACCCCCCAAACTGAAAGCCTTCAGTTTCACCACATCCAGCCCGTGGAGGCATCAAAGCCTAAACTCAGTGTCCCTGACAATACAATACAGCCTCCTGCCTTTCTTCCCGCCTTTCCCTGGCTGGCTTCTCCGCTCAAATTCTCAATGTTAGGGTGACCCAGTACATCGCCTTTTGTCGTCAACACCCAGGCCCCAGGAGATCTTAATCTGACCCTGGGCTTTAAATACCATCCTCACTGATGTCTTGTGGGTTTGTGGCTTCAGCTTCCCTTTGGAGCCTCAGCCGGCATCCATGCCCCCATTCCCCTCACTCTTGCCATGCCTCTTCCTGTGCTGTTGGGCCTCAGCTTTCCACCCACCCTGTTCTGTTCCATTCTCTTCCTAACACCCATCTCTTGTTTACTGGTCTGCACCCTGCCACACCAGCACCCCTCCCCTCCCAGCTCAGCTCTGAGTGTCGTGAGAGCAAGGACCTGCCTGTTCTGTCCACCGCCGTACCTCCAGCTCCAGGACAGTGCTGGGACACCACGGGTGCTTGATAAATGTGGGGTGACTGAACAGATCTATGACTGAAAGCAGGCGGGGAAGTTGCTCAGACCAGAAGAGTGGCCGCTACAGCAGGAAGAGCCTGAGCAGGTGCACTTGGTCGTGTCTGCTGGAGGCCACTAGTGCCATGGCCCAGGCCACAGCGGAGCCTGCCTCCCACATCCAAGGCTCCCTGGCTGCGCCCCAGAGGCCACTGCATGGCAGCTCAGGCATTTGGGACAGTCACCCCAGCAGATTCTGCCATGGGCTCCCCCTGCTCCCCCCCCACCCCCCCGCCTTCAGAAACACTGGTTTAACCTATCAAGGACTCTTGCTAGCTTACTCACCTGTTTTCAACATTTATCTTTCTGGAAAAAGAAATTCTATTCAATTCAACTAATTCAATTGAGTCAGAGGAGCAGTGTTGCTTTTGGGAATAGGAATATCGCCAAATCAGTTTCGGGGTTGCACGGAAGGAGAGCTGTGAGCGCACCACTTCCTTTGGCCGTGGTGTTGGAAACAGGTGTGCCTTCTCCGCTGTGGAAGTTTATGTTTAGTTTTTGGCATACTTGACTAACGTGAGCTACAATTACCATATTTTAATATTTAATATATTTCAGTAAAGAGAACACCCCGGCATGAGTCCTGAGGCAGTGTTCTTTTTCCACAGAATATAGCAGATGTTTATTGAACACTACTAAAAGCTTAATCTGAAGGATTCCTGAGTGTACTTGGCTTAGCAATGGGGATGATAGTGAGCAAGACACAGGCCTTGCTTAACTTTAAGGAGCTCCAGATCTGATAAGACACAGACAAGAAAAAGGTCAGCACAGTTGCACACAGCACAGGGTACAGCATGGCATGTGACCCAGGCCTCGGGGTTGAGGGCAGGGCTGAGCTGAGCTCCTGGGTGGCCCAGTAACGCAGGAGTTGCAAGCTGAGAAGCAAATGCCCTGTCATGGCCTCCTTCACTAAGTGAAGGGGACTGGAGTTGATCTAAGGCCTCAGGGAAAACAGAAGGGCTCAGCGGGGGTGGGGGAGAGATGGGAATTTTCCACTTCGCAGTGTAGAGATTAGATGGGAAGGGGACAGGTGGAAAGTACTTGCAGTAATACAGAGCAGAGGTGATGAGGGCCTGAATTAGTTCGAGACTTGTGGAGACAAATGGGAAACTTCACAGGACTAGATGGGGACAGGAGGAATCATTATTGACAGCAGATCTGTAATGTCACCAGCTGCATAGCTGCTGGGACTGACACAGGTGACCCAGGACATAGAGCAGGCGTGTGAGGAAAGATGAGGAATTCAGCTGTGAACATGGCGAGGTGGGGCCCTTGGGACATGCCCTGCCAGGCTGGGGGTGACCATTTAGAGTCAACAGCCTCCTTGACACAAGGGGAATGGATGAAACCAGTCAGGGGGAAGTGGAGAGACACCCACATCTAGGGGGCAGAAGAGGAGGAGCCTGCACAGAGGTTAAAAAAAAGAGAGGTGAGGTCACCAGAATAAGGAAAGAGAGTTGTTTCTAGCTGGAAGGAGGGGTTCCCAAAGACAGAAAAGGGCACGGCTGAAATCTGTCCCAGAGCCAGCATCACAATGGCAGGCGGCTACAAAGGGGCCGGGAAGGAGATGGTGAGGACGGCTCATGTGAGAAGTTCGGTGAAGTGTGGGAACGTGGAGGAAGGAGAGGTTGGAAGGGTCAGGCTGAGTTGAAAAGGAGGCTGGGGGTGAAAAGCGGGTCTCAGCAGAATCCAGGAAGCAAGGTAGTCAGCTGAAAACTGGGTGAGAAAGGGTCAGAAAGTGAGAGATGTGAACTGAAGATCTCGTAAAGGGTAGGGACAAGGACTCGGCCATAGGAGTCAATGGCCAAGGGGACAGAACTATCCGGACTGGTTACGCAGTCCAGGGCAGCTGAGAGGCCATCTGGATGAAAAGACCCAGGGAAGGGGCCGCAGTCTTCACTGAATAAGGGTGTGCGTTGATGGGGAAGACCAGAGCACACTCGGCCCCCCGGGATGTGCCTCAAAGAACTGGTCATTTTCAAGCTGAGGCCTTAGAGGAGGGAGCAACTTGCTATGGTCAAACAGCTAGGGAAACCACAGCCCAGACTGTCACCCAGACATCCCAACTGGTCGCTGTGAGCCTTTCCCTCACTTCTGTGTAACTCATACTCAACTGCCTGTGCACCTGAGGGGCCCCCCAACTATCAGTATCGTAAGTTGTACCTCCTTTCAGCATGGTGTCGGCGCCTTCCTTACTCTTCTAGGCGGGGGACAAAAGCCATTTTCTGTGTTTGGTTAAAAAGCTGACTCTGAAAAGCACAGGTAATTATGACTTAGATTTCCCTTCTGTCCAGGCCTGCTGGATAAATGTGCATGAGGGTGGAGACCTCACCGACTGGTGCCGGAGGCCTTCTAAAGTATGTGCAGTCACATCAGACTCCGAGGGTGAAAAGTTAAGCAAGTGACTGTGGTAGAAAGAATGTTCATCTGTGATGCAATTACTCTCGTTTACAAAGTGTCTTCTTCCTGTTTTCCACATCATTTTACAAAGAGCTATTGCTTTTTAATGATTTTGCCCTGTGAAATTTTGATGTTCCCTTTCCTATAGCCATCCATACAGTGTGTGTGCTGGGGCGGCGAGGTGGGGGCGGGGGGCGGTAATCAGACCCTGCAATTTCCCTTGGCCGTGGTGTTTTTAAGTGTCTTCCCGAATTAAAAGGTGTCATTCCAGCTCTCAGCAATGGCCTCTAAAATGCATCTTGAGAGATAAATGGATTTGGCCTGACATCTGTTAACCTCTCCGCTTACAATTGTCAGAAAACTTGGACTGGTTGACACGAGTGGAATTTTTCTTTCATTTGGATAAATGTGTCACTGTGGATGCGGTTGTGACAGATGGAAAAATCCTATGTAGGGCACGCAGGACGGACTGTGAGGGGCCGTCTAGCACAGGGGTTGATGCGAACCCATCTTGCCTCTTAGTTAATTCTTCGTGGGCACTTCCTGAAAAACGTTCCTGTTTGCATATCTCAGTATAACAGCTCAGCAGACATCTAACAGGGGCCCATCGAGTTGCACCCAGCTTAGGACCCCAGGTGTCTCCCTGGGTCTGTGTGGGTGGGGGGTGCAGCGGGGTGACCACCTGGCCAGCCCCTGCACACTCTAGGAGTGCCACAGTCCAGTCCATCCCGGCAAGCGGGTTTGGCTGCCTGAACGCTTCCCCAAATAGAGCCTCACCTTCCAGCCCTCTACCGCACCCTCACACCCGCCCGCCCTGTGGCCCGATGATGGGATACCTGTTCCCTCTCCCCACAGGGCATGCCCTTCTGGTCTCCCCAGCCCTCCAGCTGGCCCACGGCCAGTCCTGAGCATCCTTTATGGCTCACCCTGGGGACTCTGCTCCTTTTCTCTACTCGGACCCACACACTCGGGCCGAGCAGGGCTCATCCTGTCCTGGACCTGTTGTCCGGATCCAGGGACCAGAGAAACGCAGCCACATCATTCTGTTGTCATAGCCAGGCACAGGAGCGAGAGCAAGCGAGTGGCTGGGGGGAGAAGGAAGAGGGGGATGGTGAGAGCGAAGGATGCCCAGGCTTCCGGCCCCCTTCGCGGCAGCGCCAATCCGAGTGCGCTGTGGCCCATGGCACGCCCGCCGGGGAACCGGAGAGATGCGCACCTTTTACCGGTTTCCGCTCCCCGGCTTCCGGCCGGGTGGTCTTCGCTAGAGATCCCTGCAGCCAGGGTGTACCCCAGGAGGGGCAGCGAGGCCCGCCCCTCCCCTCCAGGCCAGCCAGGTCACGTGGCCCGTAGCGCCCCCAAGGGCCAGCCACGTGACGGTGGCGCGCCG
>NW_027532208.1:1175731-1185511 GCF_008692635.1 Crocuta crocuta
GAGGGGGCAGTGCTCAGGGCCCTGGCCGGGCCACGGGGCCACAGGGCCACAGGGCAACACGGCCACGCCGCATGCCACAAGCCTGAGTTGGAGCGGAGCCGGCCGGAAGGCAGGGCAGCTCGGTGAGTGCTCGCCGTGGGAGGGGGGGTGGTTGGCGGAGTGGGGGTGGTTACCCCGCCCTGTTGGGGGACCGGAATTGCAACGGGAGAATCGGGAGAATCGACGCGGGGGAGGGGATGGGCTTTCTCCTGGGCTGGTTGGGATGGGGTGGCTGCGGGTTTGGAGGGTGGCCAGGTGACCCCAACCCTAAGGGATCCTCGGGAGGGGGTGCGGCGCAGAAAAGACTCGGAAGTCCGGAACAGGGGCCCGAGTGCGGGTCCTGCGGCTACTGAGGCTTCCCTATGGGAAGGGACAGAGATACAGGTGGACGCCTTTGGGAGACCCCTGTGAAGACTGCGGCTCCCCCCGACCCCCCGCCTCCGTCCCCTGCGGGTGTGACAGAGTCAGGCTCGCCATTGTTTGTGCCCCAGATGTTTAAAGGAAGTTAAGACAGGCAAACCCCAAACCTCCTCCCTAGAAATGTTTCAGACAAGCCTGCCAAGGAGAATAGCTCATCGTTAGAGAGTCACCATTATTCTACAAGAGCTCTTTTCTCTGACTGCCCCTTATATATAAAAACAGACCAAAAAAAACCTCCGTGAAGTTTAGCTAGGAGGGCATCCTTTGGAGCCTCTGTCACCCGGCAGAGATGTCAGTTTCCATCTTGCCCCACCCTACCCCTACCCCAGCCCAGAATGTGAGGACTCTGCCTCTCCTGGGGCAGGGTAGGAGGCCTGGCAGGAGGTAGGACACCTGAGCTGGGAGCTTAGGATGGATATGAATCCAGTCCAGGCTGCTCCCTCAGCAGGAAGTGGCCTCTATCTCCAGGACCCACGGGCCTGCCTCAAGACCAGGTTCCAAGCAGACAGGCAGGCTCCCTTCCTTCCACTCCCTGCCACTCAGAGGACATAGCAGGGATGAGACTGCCCAGCCACTACCCAGAGGCCAGTGTCAGCCCTCACTACCACCAAAGCCCTCCCTCTCCACCCTCCCAACTTGAGCCCAGCCCAGGCCCACTGATGGCCCCTGGGCTTCCCTCTTCTTCACCCCTTTGGAGGCGACCGGGCTCTCCTGCCCTTCCCAGTCAGCCAGCCATTTCAGCGGGCACCCGCCCAGACCACACCGACCCCAGGCTCCTGCTCCCTTCACTCACTCCTTCAAAGCCCCAGCACCACCAGAGTCCAGCACAGCCACACTGCCTGGGCTGCCTCGGGCTCCATATACTTCCCGCATCCTGCCTTTCGCCCACGTTTCCCTGACACCCACTGCAGCCAGCTTTCCTGCCGCGTCCCTCCCTCTCAGAACCCTCCCATATGGGCAGCATCTCGTCTTTGAGGGAGGGTCCCTTTTTGCCCGTGCTGCCTTTACCATCTATGTCCTTGACCCCATCCTTGCTCCTTAGCAGGGACCTTCTCCCTGCCCAAGGCTGCTCCCTTGGCCCTCACACCCCTTCCGCAAAAGCAGCATTTAACTCATGGGGTGAGAATCACTCCCTTATGTTGCTCTCCAATCCTGGGCAGTGAGTTCCTTGAAGGGACTCACAAGATCCTCACCATTTTCACCTTTGATTTCTAAGTACCAAATGCAGTCTGACGTTAAAGCCCAGTAAGCGTCTTTTGGGTGGAGAATGGAAAGACAGATAGTCTGCAGGGGCAAAGGTTGTGCCTTTCACCCATCCACCTGCCATATGCTCACACCTATTGGCTTGCTTCTGTTGCATATGGACAAAAAAAGGAAAAGTCAATTTCCAAATGATGACATTCTAAATTATTTGGAGTTAACTGATGGATTAGTTAGTGAGCAAGGCTTCTCTTAATTTTCCCCAAAGGAAGGGACGTTCCAGTGATTGAAGAGCTGGAAGGCAGTGCTGCTGGCTGCAGACATGGCCGTGGGGCAGTGACCAGGGCTCCCAAGCCAACATTCCTAGAAACGATCTAGTAATGGGTATCCCCTGGCAGAAATAGGAGAGCACAGAACTGTTCCCTAGGGTCCTGTTGGCCAACAAAAGCTGTACCTCTGCAGCCAGGCGGAGGACAAAGAGGAAGGCACCCCAAAAGAGAGAGTTCTTCTCCACCTCCAGGACCTTCCCATAGAACTCTTTTAGAGATTGGTGTGGATAGATCAAGTTTGGTGCATTTCCACAGCCACTGACCCTGGTAAACACCCCTTATACCACCTACCTACCCCCAGCACTGCTCCCTAGGACCTAGAAACACTGATCTATTTGTAATGGCCTTAAGTAGGCTTTTTGTGGGGCCTTACGCAGGCCTGAACATACAAGTTGATATCTGATGCCAAGTGAGCCGCGAAGTGCTGATGCCCTTGAAGTCTGCCCTGCGGATTAATTAGAGCCGATCTCGGCATGCTGTAGCGTGGGCCGGCCCCTTGGGCCACATGAGACCGCCAATCCCCTATTTGGATTAGTGGAGATTTGGGTTTAAAAATTCACAAATCTTGACAGATCGGCCCTTCTGATCTTCATTTCGGGTTACTGTCAAACCTGATATCTACCTGTGATGACCTCAGAGGTCTCTGGTCTCCGTTTCTCTGTAAAATGTGCTCGTGTCAGTTGATGGATTCAGTTTTTCCTTTTGCTCAGGGTTTCCACCGCAGCCTGGACGTGGTTGTGCCTTCAGTTATATAAACCAAGTATTTCTTCAGGTGAACTGCACTGATTAAAATTTAAATTGGATTTGAGAAATTAGCCGCTGCTTGGAATTTTTTTCTTTTTTTCCTCCTGGTTGGACCCTGGACACTGAAAAGTGGTTTTGAGTCTTTGGGCCTACTATTTTGGGGTTTTTTTGTTTTTTGTTTTTGTTTTCAATTTTTTCAATTTTTTAAAATTTATTTCTGAGAGAGAGAGAGAGACAGCATGAGCAGGGGAGGGTCAGAGAGAGAGAGGGAGACACAGAATCCGAAGACAGGCTTCAGACTCTGAGCTAGCTGTCAGCACAGAGCCCAATACAGGGCTTGAACCCACGAACCGTGAGATCATGACCTGAGCCGAAGTCAGACACTTAACCGAGCCCACCAGGCACCCCTGGGCCTGTTACTTTGTTGAAGACCCTTGTGAGAGTGGGGATGTCCCCCGTCCGAAAATGCACACGGGCAGGAAGTTCAATATCATGCTCAGGATCACACAGTAGGGTAAAATCCAGGCCTACAAACTAGGTCCTAGGATCTCTGTAAATGCTTTAGCTCCCTATTCCCTGAAGATAGCAACAGATTGGAGGATTCCTTAGGTGCTTTGGGGCTAACCTTAGAATTTCATTCACCCACCAACCACATTTGTACTGGTGCCTTCCTGATATCGGGATGGAAGGCCAGATTCTAGCTTTGTGGAGGGAGGCACAATGGACACTGGTGGTTCCTGAAAGTGCACTCCTGACCCTATTCCCCCGCAGCTGGTCCCCACGATCCTGTGTTAGGGACCAGGGCCCCATATTCCCACTACCGCCCTGTGTCCAGATTATACAACAGGTCCCAGAGGTTAACTTGCTTGGCTTCTGGCTTTTCCAGGTCCCAGGAGCCCTCTGGGATGCCTGAGAGTATCTGCCCCCTGCCCCCAGCCTGGCTCCCACCATGAGCGCTGAGCTCAACGTGCCTGTGGACCCTTCCACTCCCGCCTGCTCTGAACCCGGGCACAAGGGCATGGATTACCGGGACTGGGTCCGCCGCAGCTACCTGGAACTGGTCACGTCCAACCACCACTCTGTGCAGGCGCTGTCCTGGAGGAAGCTCTACCTGAGCAGAGCCAAGCTGAAGGCCTCCAGCCGGACCTCGGCCCTGCTGTCAGGCTTCGCCATGGTGAGTGCACACACGTGGTGGGGAACACGGCCTGCGAAACGACTTTTGCTGTCGAGATCCTATGATGCTTCAGGGAGCAAAGCACTCCCATCCTAGCCGCACTGGCAGTCAGGCTGGCTGCCAGCGATGGGCCCCAAGCAGTTACCTGGCAAGGAAGTCGAGAGTAATTGAAATAGCTTCAGTGTGCAGGGAGAGAGGTACCCCTGTCTGCCCCCCACCTCGGGCACCACTCAAGACTTTGGGAAGCTGAAGGCTTTAGGCAGGACTGGGATCGATGAGGGGTTGCTCAGTTTGGCCCAGCTCAGGACGCAGATGCCCCCCAAATGTGGCGTCTGGGGTGACGAAGCAGAGCCTCTGATCTGACTCCTGGCTACCCGGCTGCCGCTTTCCTTCTGAGTCATTCCCCACCACAGGAGTCGGTCTCAGGCCAAACCACGGGCCCTGCGAAGGGCCAGGGCCGTGTCACCTGTTGACTCCAAAGCCCCTGACTCATATCCCTTCGGGGAATTGTCCAAGAAGGCAAAGATGGCCAGGACTCAGAGGAAGAACAAGGCACGGGTGGTGGTGGAGGGGAGGAGGGTACGCCTCTTTCTTCTCTTCTCTATGGGGTGGAAATAATTTTTTTCTTTAATGTAAAAACAATTGTCATTTTTCCAAAGCCCAGAGCCTCAGTTGTCAAAGCAGCAGCACAGAAAGTAAGCTATCAGGGTGGCCTGGTGCTTGCTCCCTGGTACAGGCCACCCTTAGAAAACAGACCTGTATAGTCAGAGTGTGACGGAGGTCACCAGGCTTCGGGGCAAAAAATTTGGGTTTAGATCTGTAATTTATCTTATTTTTTTATTTGTTTTTAAACTTTTTAAATATTTATTTATATTTGAGAGAGAGAGAGGCAGGGAGAGAGACAGATCGCAAGCGGGGGAGGGGCAGAGAGATGGGGAGACCGAAGCACAGAGCCCAGTGCGGGGCTCAAATTCATGAGCTGTGAGATCATGACCTGAACTGAACTCAGACGCTTAACTGACTGAGCCACCCAGGCACCCCCACCCCCACCTTTTTTTAAGTTTATTTTTGAGAGAGACAGAACAGACAAACAGTATTAGCAGGGAAGGGGCAGAGAGAGAGAGGGAGACACAGAATCTGAAGCAGGCTCCAGGCTTCGAGCTGTCAGCACAGAGCCCAACATGGGGCTCGAACTCTGAACGGCAAGATCATGATCTAAGCCAAAGTTGAGCCACCAAGGTGTCCCTTTTTAACTTTTTTAAATGTTTATTTATTTTGAGAGAGAAAGTGAACACGTGAGCGGGGGAGGAGCAGAGAGGGACAGAATCCTAAGCAGGCTCCATGCTGACCATCAGCACAGAGTCCAGTGCCGTGCTCCATCCCAGGAACTGTGAGATCATGACCTGAGCCAATATTAAGAGTCACACACTTAATCGGCTGAGCCACCCAGGCACTCCTAGGTCAGTAGTTTAAAGCAAAGGCTTTATCTAGGTGTTGTGTTATATTTATTTATTTATTTTTAACATAATGTCAAAGCGTACAATCACATAGTGCACAACTTTGGCCTATAGTTATTTTCTCCCTGTGGTTTCCATCACATGCAAAAGATAGACGGTTTTCTCAAGCTTAATTGTATGGAATGCGGGTGAGACGTTTAAACAACACTGTGAAGGCTTGTTTTCCACTCGGCAGAAGAATTATAGTCTCACATTATGTTTGTCTGGCCTGCACTTGTGTTTTCAACTCTGGAAAACATACTGTGCGAAGTACTGAGTGACATGATGCAGTAAGACGGCTTCCTTTGTGCCTGGGGCCCAGGTCTCAGAAGTCACTTCCTGTCCATGGCTGTCTTTTTATTTTTTATTTATTTTTTAATTTTTTTTAATGTTTTTATTTCTGAGAGAGACAGTGTGAGCAGGGGAGGGTCAGAGAGAGAAGGAGACACAGAATTGGAAGCAGGCTCCAGGCTCTGAGCTAGCTGTTAGCACAAGCCTGACATGGGGCTCAAACCCATGAACTATGAGCTCGTGACCTGAGCTGAGGTCGGACGCCTAACCGACTGAGCTACCCAGGCGCCCCTGCGGCTGTCTTTTTAGACTCCTGCCTTCCCGACACTCGGGTCTCCAAACTTGGAGAAGCTTTACTTCTTCTCCCGGCCAACGAAAGGCTCACCTAAGTTGAAGCCTCTAAAACTACTCGTTTCAAACTGGAAAACGGGTCCTGTGCATAAGGTTCTTTTTTTTTTTTTTTTTTTATTTCTGGGAGAGAGAGAGAGACAGCGTGAGCAGGGGAGGGTCAGAGAGAGAGGGAGATACAGACTCTGAAATAGGCTCCAGGCTCTGAGCTGGCAGGCAGCACAGAGCCCGACGCGGGGCTCGAACCCACGAACCGCGAGATCATGACCTAAGCGAAAGTCGGACGCTTAACCGACTAAGCCACCCAGGCGCCCCACCTGTGCATAAGGTTCTAAAACCGAGGTCAAATCCTGGAGGACTGGCCTGAGACCCACCGGCAGCCCACAGGGGTGTGAAGTGGTCTTGGGTTGAAAATGGTGACCGCAGACCCCAGGATGGCAGGGCCTGGATGTGTACCACAGTACGCCGCCTGTCCTTAGCTTGGCAATGGCAGTCACACTTACCAGTGATCAGCCGTTCATTCGTTCAGCGTTTATGGGGCGTCTCCTCTACCAGCAAAGGCTTCCTTAAGCACCCTGGGATACGCTTCAGAAGCGCTGCCGGGCCCTCGCCTTCTCTTCTAGAAGGTTCCTCTCATGAAGGCTGCCATAGCCTAATACGCACTGGAGATTCAGTCCTGACAGTGAACACTGGAGAGCAGCAGAAAGAGTGGCATCAAGACCGGGGGTGGGGAAGGCAGCAGTGGGCCCCCTTGACTAGATTAACGGGCCACCAGTGCCCCAGGTGATATTCAGACTGTGGAGCAGCGTGGGGGAAGGAAGACCAGCACAGGCCATCAGCCAGTGTTTCAGCTCTGGAAACCGAGGCAGAACAAGGGCAGGTACAAGAAAGAGTGAAAAGAGGCGGTTTGCTAGGTGGCGGCTCCTCCCTGTTATGTTTCCCCTGATTAGAGTTGCAAAGCTATTCTTTTCCCCAAGGTGAGCACTTGGGCCTAACCTTAAGCCCATTTCTTCATGTTTATTCTTCTGCTAACACACAGAACCAGTGAACCGCGGCCACCTCGTAAAATCGTTGCATAAACACATTGAAAAATGGCCTTTCGGCCTTTTCTCTCCATAAGGCAGAACAAAACGGCTTTCCTACTGCAGGCCCTTTCATTATCTTTGTTTCTTACCTCAATGCCCTCTGTGTTCTACAACATCCTTTTGTGGAGCCATGTCCTTGGTGGTGACAAGAGCCTGCCCAGGCCACGGGGGTCACTGAGAAAAGACCACCCCCTCAACTCGTGTCATATGGCAACTGTATGGAGCAGTGATCACTTCTGAGTTTTGTTTAGCTGTGGTCCACTGGGACTGCCGTCTCTTCTTTTTACCCACCGAACGTTCCCTCTCTGCTGAAAGGAGGAGTCTCTCACTCTAGGAGGCGGTGCTTGCTAGAAGTTGTGAAGTCATCTTTCTTGTAAAATTGGAAAAACAGAATGGCTTAGATCTAGGAAGCAAACACAGTGAGTGGAAAAGCCTTCATCTGGTTTCTCTCCTTCTGCCTCCCTGTCCCCCTTTCTTGACTGGTCTGGTTTCTTACCTATGGGTACCTGAGAGAAGGCCCTTGGTGGGCCCAGGAGTCGTTGCCAGGCCTGGACTATGCCATCCACTGGGTGAGCTCCACGTGCTGAGGGGCAAGGGAGTGCCAGGCCACAGAGGGAGAAGTTCTCCGTAGCCTGGGTCTGCCCTGGGGGAAGTGGCACAGGGCCACGTTCCCCAGCTTGCAGTGTGAATGGCACCTGGGGTGAGCAGGTCCTGCCTAACTGGCTGTAGACATTCACTACCACAGAGCTAGGCTGGGGCTTCTGGTTCCCTCTGTGGGTTTTTTTTGCCTTTTTTAAAAAATTAGTTTGGGGCGCCTGGCTGGCTCAGTCAGTAGAGTGTTTGATTCTTGATCTCAGGGTCATGGATTAAAAAAATTGGGGGGTGGCACTTGCATGGCTCAGTTGGTTAGGCAGGCATCATTCTTGATTTCTGCTCAGGTCATGATCTCATGGTTTGTGGGTTCAAGGCCTGCGTTGGGTTCTGCACTGACAGTGTGGAGCCTGCTTGGGATTCTCTCTTCCTCCCTCCCTCTCTGTTCCTTCCCCACTTGCGCTCTCTCTCTCCCTTTTTCTCTGTTCCTACCTCACTTGTGTGCTCTCTCTCTTTCAAAAAAATTAAAATTTTTTTAATAAAAGTTTTTATTTTATCAAAACAAATATGTGCACCCAGTTGAAAACTGAAGTCACTGCTGCAGGGCATGCAAGCCACNGCCTCCAGGCCTCTGAAAAACCTTCTCCAGACTGCTATTTCACGATTTATCCATCTCAGGCATCACCTATTGGCTTGGGCTTCCTGTGACTGCGGTTGATGACTCAGCTCTTTTCTCAGCCCAGCCCCCTGCCCACAGCCTCCCCCCCCACCCTTTCCCTCATTTTTGTTCCCATTCCTGGCCTTTGAGATGCGGGCTTCTCCCCCAGGGCTTCTGAGGCTGTGAGCCACACCCTGTGGCCTGGGGGACCCAGGGAGCCTCCACAATTTCTTTTCCTTTTTTTTTTTTTTTTAACTTTTTGAAAGGTTAGCTTTTAGTTTCTGAAAAACAGCCATTGTCTTGAAGCCACCTGTTCCTGGGGGAGGGGTGGCCTCCGAGCTGGGTCAGAGCTCAGCACCCGGGGCATATTCTGCACTCGGCCATATTCTGCACTGTGTTCTGGGCTGGGAAGGCCTTCGGTGGGAAGTGAGCCCCACCACTCCCCACCCTGTGCTTTAAACTCCGCTGCACTGTCTAAATTTTTTTAAATGTTTTATTTATTTTTGAGAGAGATAGAGACAGCATGAGCAGGGGAGGGTCAGAGAGAGAGGGAGACACAGAATCCAAAGACAGGCTCCAGACTGTGAGCCGTCAGCACGGCTCGAATCCACGAACTGTGAGATCATGACCTGAGCCGAAGTCACACGCTTAACTGACTGAGCCACCCAGGCACCCCTTGCCTGCACTTTCTAGATTCTTCCTTAGTGAGATGTCCTTTAGCTCATCAGAAAGCAGGAGAATTGGGAAATCTGTGGACAGCTAGGTGGGCGCCCGGTACCCCATGTGGGCCTGTGGGCGCCCCGGCCCACTCGTCCGCTCTGCGTTGCAGGTGGCCATGGTGGAGGTGCAGCTGGAGACGCAGTACCAGTACCCGCGGCCGCTGCTCATCGCCTTCAGCGCCTGCACCACGGTTCTGGTGGCCGTGCACCTCTTCGCCCTGCTCATCAGCACGTGCATCCTGCCCAACGTGGAGGCCGTGAGCAATATCCACAACCTCAACTCCATCAGCGAGTCGCCACACGAGCGCATGCACCCCTACATCGAGCTGGCCTGGGGCTTCTCGACTGTGCTGGGGATCCTGCTCTTCCTGGCCGAGGTGGTGCTGCTCTGCTGGATCAAGTTCCTGCCTGTGGACGCGCGCCGCCAGCCTGGCCCCCCGCCCGGCCCCGGGGGCCACACGGGCTGGCAGGCTGCGCTCGTGTCCACCATCATTATGGTGCCCGTGGGCCTCATCTTTGTGGTCTTCACCATCCACTTCTACCGATCGCTGGTGCGTCACAAAACCGAGCGGCATAACCGCGAGATCGAGGAGCTGCACAAGCTCAAGGTGCAGCTGGACGGCCACGAACGCAGCCTGCAGGTTGTGTGAGGACGTGGCACCCCCCCCCCCCCCCCCCCCCCCCCC
>NW_027532208.1:1185567-1188589 GCF_008692635.1 Crocuta crocuta
CCTGGAAGCCAGCAATGAGTGCCCTGCCTTCCGGGGAACATCACACACGGGGACGTGGGGATTCCCGGCAAGGCTGCCTGGACGCTGCCCGAGAGTTCCAGACCCAAGTCTTGTCCCGCTTCCATGCTGGAACACATGACTGCAGGATGCTCCTGTAGAAAGTGGAAATCTGTCATTAAAAGAGAGACTCTGTTGCCAAGAGCTGAGAGAGAGAAAAAAAAAAAACCAACAAAAAACAAAGCCTGAGTCCTTGGGCCTGGGGATTCTCTGCGGCAGGGGACAGGGCTCCAGGCAGCACCCAGGGTCACGGGCAAGGGCAATCTCAGACATGTGGAGCTGGTGGCCAGCAGAGGCGGAGAGAGGCAGGGGAGGGGTGGAGGGTTTCAGAGAAGGAAGGGATTGCCCCGTGACACACGACTTGTGAGGTGGGTCTCCTGGCAGCCGGGAGCTGTGTCTGATGAGATGGGGTACAGGCCCACAGCTTGGCCTGGTGCTTCCCTCCGCTGCCCTGGGGGGAATCGGTGGCCTGGCCCACAGGGGTAGGGCAGGAGCCTGGGGCCCGGGTCCACTCAGCAGGTGCTCAGCCGGCCATGAGGAAGGCGTCCCCGGGGGAGGCATGTCTGGGCATCCCACATGAGAGGCCTCTCGGGGAGACTTTTAGCTGGGGGGTGCCCTGAGGCACAACTGGCCCAGATTCTCTCCTCCTAGCCAGCCTGGAGCCCAGTCACAATGACCCAGCAAAGCCACCAGCTTGGGGAAAGGGCCCAGAGTCCTCCGTGTTTGGGCTATAAAATGGCCTTGGAGCCCAAGTCAGCTGCCCCTCCAGGCCATGGTTGCCAAAGTCACTTGCTCAGGAAGCAGAGCCTGCTTCCTGTTTCCCTGTGACCCCAGCAGGCAGGAGGGGGCAGCCCGGGGGACTTTTGTCCAGACAAGGCCTTTGGCTGGACCTGGCCAAATGCGGGTCCCAGTTGTAACGGAAGGTGGGTCCCCACATTGTGCTCCCCTGCAGGGACCCCCAGTCCTCCCGGCCACAGGCAGGGGCCCAGCTCCCACATGTCCATGGCCGTGTGCAGGATGCGTTCTGCTGTTTCCGCTAGACCAGAGCACGGGTTCTTGGGTGGTGCACGTACATACTACAGCTCAGCTCAGGGGTGAGCATGCCACGTCCTGAGCTGCTTTTGAAGACCAGGCTTACCTCACGGGCCAGCAGCCACTAGAGAGGGAGCCTTTTTTTTTTATTTCATAGTCCTCGGACATCATGCTCCAGTGGCATTTCTGTGGACAGCTTACTCTCTGTGTGGTCTGGGTCGCCCGCACCGAGAAACCCTGGCTGGCCTGGCGGAGGTTGCTGGGAATGTGACATACTGTTGAGGACACAAACCTCAACACACAACCAGAATGCCAAGGGGCAGCCTGGGAGCTCTGCCGAGAAGCACCGCTGTAAGTCAGGACATTGTGGGAGCCTGGGCAGGAGCCTGGAGTCTTCCAGAGGGCGTGTTCCTCGTGTCCTGCAGATGTCTGTCGGTACTTGCCTGCTCTCTGGTGCATGTCTGTTCTTTCTCGGAGCCTTGTGGAAAAGGCTTGTCTGGCTTACTCTGTATTTTCTTTGTGTCCGTGTCTGTAAGCCCGCCACTCTGTGTCCTGGATGAGACAGGCTGGCTTCTCCCCACAGCTGGGGGTGGGCAGTAGGCCCTTCCTCTAGCCCGGGCCTTTCAAGAGGGGCCATGCAGGCCTCACTGTCCTGGGCCATCTGGTGCCTCTGCCCCAAGTGTGCCAGATGTGCCAAGCTCCCTAGACTGGAAGACACCCCCTGGTGCCACATGGGCACGACAGGTGCCACATCTCGTGTTTTTAACAATGATTGGAAGAATGTAATTCTTGTTCTCATTCATCCAGAGTGTTCTCCCAGCTCCCGGGGGCAGGGGGCCAAGCAGAGGAGTTTCCGTGGGGACAGAGAGGACCATGGGTCTGGGGACTGGTGGTCAGAGGGGAACCTTCAGGGTGGCCCCAGAGCCTCTGGGAGATGGATGATCAGCTGCTATTTGGAGCTGCAGGCAGGACTCAGCAGGCTGGGCTGGGGGGAGGGGAAGGCACGTTACAAGCTAGAAAGTCGATTTCTGGAGGTTTAACCTGATTGTGAAGCGTTCCAAGTGCAGCGGCCACTCAGTGGTGAGGCCGCGCGGGCCGCCCCAGAGGCAGTGTGGGCTTGCCCTATTTTCCTCTGAGCAGAAACCCCCCACCCCCCACAGATATGCCGGGGCCCTTTCCAGAGCGGAGCACGGTCTCCACTTGGTACCTGACCAGAAGTTTCAAAACTCCAAGTGTTTCTATTCTAGAAACTGCGAGGGCAGGACGTATTCTAGTGTCTTCTAGGAAAGTCTGCCAAGGCTAAAACCGTGTGAGCCCGGATATCGGCAGCTGCTCCCTGTCTTGCGCTGATTAACTCATTATGCATGATGCCGCGGAGATCATGTGCGGTGTGTAACCCCCGTCCCGTGTGTGGGTTTTTAAAACAGTCGCCCTGGAGTGAGCTGAATAAACAGGTAAAGCTACGAAGCTCCTGGCTCTTCCCTAGCATCTGCTGTATCCTGGAAGACTGACTGCTCCCGAATCCCCTCCTGCCTCTTCCTAAGTGCTGGTCACCAGCCACGTGTCTCCAAAGGTGAGAACGGTGGACTGTTCTGGAATGGGCAAGTGGGATGCCTGGACACAGGGAGGTTTGCGAGGCTCCCTCCAGATGGGGCCCCTGGAGAACGGGGCATCTCTGCCTGCTGCTTCCCTTCTCCAGCGGGGCCCTCCCTTTCCAGAAACACAGCAAGGCGACAGCCCCCAGGGCTGAGTGCTGTCAGGACTCATCCGAACAGGATCGGCTCAAAGATCCCCCAGATGAAAACGGAGCCGCTGAAGCTGTGGTCCCATGGCACCTTCTCCATCCCAGGTACCTGTGGCTCTGGGGTCAGGAGCAGGATCCAGCCAGCCAGGCAGCAGGAGTCCTCCCCATCCCCCCCCCCCCCCCCCCCCC
>NW_027532208.1:1188667-1213263 GCF_008692635.1 Crocuta crocuta
CACCCCCCCCCCCCCCACAGCCCAGTGACACTCATGAGGACGCTCCCATTCTGTTTTGTAACTGTTAGCCACCGAAGGCCCCACCTAGGGAAGGATGTCGTTTATTTTATTTAACTTGCAGGCACTTGAACCTAGAGGCTCCTAGGAAACAGGTGTGCAAAGCAGCCAACGCCGCTGTATGGACAGGTCCTGCCAGTGCAGGGGGGCCCTGCCCCTGCAACCCAGGAGGACTTCGAGGCCCCCGGATCTAAAGCCTGTGTCCAGTGAGCCCACTCCACGGACCATTTCCCAGTGAGTGCAGCCAACCCACAGTCTTGACTCCGTGCCCCCAGTAGGTGGAAAGGCAGGGTCCACAGAGCCCGGGTTAGGGGCTCCGTGGGGTGAGTGGCACAGGACTGAGCCGGGATTCCTTGTTAGACCCTTATAGAACCTGCTGAACCCTCTTTCCAGCCCCTGATGTCTGCAGTGCCCCCATGGTCCCTGGGGACACGGTACAGAGCGGCCCTACATAAATCTCAACAGGGATAAGCCAGAGGATGCTTCCTGGACTGAGCTCAGCGTCCTCCTGCCCATCAGGACCAGCCTGGGTCTCCCAGCCCCCAGGTCCAAACAAATAAATGGCCCTGAGCTTCTTTAGCATGTTTCCAAACAAGCCGGGCTGAGGCGTATCAGCTGAGCTCTCCCTGACTTACTCTGGAAGGGAGTGCAGGAAGCCGCCCTCAGAGTGGATGCTTCCACAGGAGTGTCTTCCCGTATGGCCCATCCCTTCTCGTAGCCGGACACTGTGAGAGCATTACAGCAGACACAAGCGTCTGCGCAACACACGAGTGGTGCTTGAGAGCGCACTGGATGCAGAAACGGACACCCAAAACACAGGGTTAGCACCCCTCAGGCAGTGGCTGAACCATGCCAACCTGGCCTTCTCCCAGCCCCATCCTGGCTGGGGACACAAGGAATGGATGCTTAGGTGGATACACTGAACCGGATGGTCTTCATGGTGCAGTTTCGAGAACAAACCCAACACAGGGTCACCGATTTGAACGTGACCTGATGCAGCATGTCCTGAGGTGGGCTCCGTGGACTGTGCGGACCAGTGCACGGGATGCGATCTCAGGTGTGCTCTATAGGGCTGTCGGAAGGGCCCACCGTCAGAGGTCCGGCAAGCATGAGTGATGCTAGGGGAAACGGGCTCTCCCGGCCCTAACGGGCCCCTCCCCGGCAGGCCTGGGCGTGCAGTGTCCCAGGCATACATCTCCCGTGGAGCCCTTCACTGGCAGAGCACCTTGCAGGCTCCACGCACAGGGTGTTCCGAGGCCCAGCCTGTCAGGGCGAAGGCCCCACAGCCCCCGTGGAGTAGACCACTCAGCCTACAGCCCACTATCTAAATGCCCAGTTGGGGTCTGGGAGGGTCATGGCCTTGGGAAGAAGCCGTCCTCCACCCCCCTGCTCCAAGTGAGCTCAGGGAGCCCCCCGCCCTGCAGCCAGGCTCATTCAGTCACTAGAAACTCAGCAGCATCTCCGTGGGTCTCCAGACCATTGTCACTTCACAGACAGTGCATAGTGGCCAGTGACTCCCCCAGCTGACAGCTCATAGAAAGTTCCAGAATGATTGAAGACTAGTGCCGACCATGAACTTTTCTGGGCTGTGATAGGGCCCTAGCCCCAAAGTCTGGCACCAAGCACGTGGCTGACGACTGTATTTTGTCTCATAAGCAGCAGAAGAGGGCGGGCCGGGCATCCAAGGTGAGCACCCCACAAAACCCCACTGTCAGGAAGTGAACTACACTGTGCCTTCCCCTACTTTTTAACAGCATGGGGTGGGGAGGTGGGACCAGACTTTCCGGAGACCTCTCTGTCCTCATTGCATCCCCCACCTCCCTGGGGTCAAGCACAACCCTGGCCGAGCCTGGCTCAGAGGCCGTCACCAGCTCTGAAGTGGGACATGATAACTTCAGATGTCCTGTCAATTCTCTTCAACTTGCTTCCCCAATGAAAGGAGTGGAGAATGGGCTGTCAGGGAACTTCATTAAGAGACAGGGATAAAGGAGAAAACAGTTTCAGGTGGTACCAACATGTTTAAGCTCAAATGACCCCACTTCCCTCAGACTGTGACAAGCCACACAGGTGGCCGCAGTGCAGGTCAAACAGGACTGACCCGAGGCACATTCCCATCACACCAGCCCCCGGGCAGGGCTTCCCCACTGCTGTGATGTCAGGGTGCTGAGCAGTCTTCTCTGAAAAGCTAAGAAGCTGGGGAGAAAGCCCCTTGTGCTGGGCTTCCCGCCCCTCCATCCTGGCAGGCAGCCAACCCTGGAGCCAGCGCCCCCGCCAGGCCCAGCGCCAGCTCCCAGCCCTGGGGACGTGGCTCACATAGGTCTCCCTTGAAAGGAGAGAGAGATCTGCAGGAGTTCCTGCCCCAGTTCTTGCTGCCTCCCGCCGGGACGGAACTCGGCTGACAGCTCCCTGAAGGTGGCACACACGCGGCGGGCCTCGACGTGTCTGCGGTGGATGGCGTGTTTCCACTGGTGCCGCGCGGCGCCCGTGAGCACGAGCAGAGAGCGGCGGGGCAAGGGGACGGCCACCTCCACCTCCTGGCATAGGACGGACCTGCTGGGGGCCATCACACCCTCCACCAAGGCCTCCGGGAAGCCGGACGGGGCCAGACAGAGCAGCAGGCTGCCGGGCGCCTCCCGGGACATGGACAGCACAGTCGGGGACAGGAGGTTGAGGCTCACCAGCCGCTCCCCCCACAGCCAGGCGTCGTCCAGGTGGGGGTCGATGGCTGAGCCCCGCTCAGGGCAGTAGTCCAGGTTACACTGCTCCACAGGCCGGAAGTCCTCCAGAATGGGGTACAGGCCCATCCTCCGCACCACCTCCCGGCTGAAACTGGGGAGGCCTCTGAAGCCAGCAGTCTTGAGCTTCTGTTTCCTGAAGTTGACTTTGGGGCCGTAGTCCTGAAGGGGGAGGACAAAAAAGCAGAGAAGCATCTGAGTTCACAGGAATGGCTATTGCAGACCAGGGCTGAAGAAGCCGATCGTGGTGACCAAGACGAGCAAAATCTCCTGACTCCGTGGACTAGGATCCGGCTCTCCAGCGGGAGGCGCCGGCAGCAACGACAATAAACAGCCAACACTCACACGCTGGTAAACGCTAAGGGAGAAAATAAAGCCGGGAAATGGGACATGATGTGCTGGGGGGATGTGTGAGACCATGCGCCCCCCAAAGCAGAGTTGGAGACAGAAGGCCCATATACAGCAGTGTGTTCCAGAACGTGAGGCCCAGGAGTCGGCAAGTGAAAAGAAGGAGCAGCGAGGGCGGGGGCCCAGCCCAAGGATGCCTCATCACGCTGATCAAAGCTGGGGGTCAGAACCACAAGCGAGAAGTTAGCGTGTGGCCCAGCTATCAGCCTTCCAGCCACACGCCCAGCCCCGAGAACACAGCTGCGCAGACGCTTGCCACGTGGGTGTTCACGGCAGCACTAGGGCACAGTGGCCAGAAAGCGGAAACAACCCAGTGTCCACGATCGGACAAACGGATGAAGTGATGCTGGCAGATCCACACCACGCAATACTATCCGGCCGCAGACACAGCGGAGCTCCGCCACAGGCTGACAACGCTGTGGTCAGTAAGGGAAGCTGACACAAAGGGCCACATGTGATATAATCCCATTTGCGTGAAACGTCCAGAACAGGCAAATCCAGAGAGACAGAAAGTAGATTAGTAGTTGCCAGGGGACAGGGGAAGGGGGAGCGACTGCCAGTGGGTGCAGGTTTCCTTTGGGGTGATGGGCACATTCCGGAAGTAAGGCAGTGGAGACAGCTGTGCAACATCATGAATATACGAAAACAAATTGTTTGTACACGTCAAATGGGCAGATTTTACAGTGTGTGGATTCATCTAAAAAAACACAAAACCAATGATTGTTAGACAGGAGCCTTTTAGAAGACACCTCAGACTTGTGGCCCAAGGGATGAGCATTTATCCACTGCCTCCTGCCCCCGGGGGTCCCCTCTAGTGGAGGGTGGCGCTGTCTGATGGAAATGGCTTTCTCCTTCCTTCTCCTTCCGGCTTTGGCATGTCTCAGGGTGGCTGGGCACCCCCAGGCGGTGGCAGGCTAGAAAGGAGGGCTTGCTGATGGGGCATCTCAGAAGCAACAAGCAGCAGGGAAAGCCGGGGCTGGGATGGAAGGCCTGGCGGGCTTGTAGCAGAGCAGTGAGCCATCTGAGGCGGCATCAATGACGTCACCTTCCTCTCCAGTGGAAAGTGACAAAGAGGGGTGAGGGCCACAGGAAGCTCCTATGGGAATCCCAGCAACAGAACTGGGGACTGGGACCTAAGATGGGGGCAGTGATGGGGGTGCTGTGTTCTCAGATCCCATTTGAAGGAAGAAAGCTGACAGGGATTACCAATGAAACAGAGAGAGGAATCTGGAAAGCTCCATGGCTGCTGGCCTGAGCAGATGGAAGCTAGAATTTGCCGGGGACACTGCAGGGGTGCAGAGAGGGGGTGGATCAAGACCCAAAGCTCAGTTCAGGCCTGAGAAATATGAGAAGCCAGCCAGAGACATGAATGTGGGAGTCGCCAATACACGCTCGGTGTCAGAGCCGTGACTCATGGAGAGCAGCAAGGTGGGGTGTCCGGGAGGGAAGAAGCCCAAGGACTGAGCCTGAAAACTGGCCACAGAGGCCAGGATGGAAGCGCTGAGTACAGTGAGTGGGAACAGGAGGGGAGGAACTGAAGACCGAATAAACAACTCTTCTGAGCAATCGGCTGCAGAGGCGAGAGATGGAGCTTACTGGCAGCCTGGTAGAAAAGATCCAGTTGAGGCAAAACTAATGTGAGGAAGAGAGGGGAGCAATCCTCATCAGCTCCTTGAGTCAGAGGGCGGAGGGTGCTCGGCGGAGAGCCAGCAGGGGGGAAGGAGAGTGAAGGGGCCACCTTGGGGGAGACCGGCATGACCTCTGGAACAGGACGGCCCAGCTCAGGGCTGGAGAGCCAGAGCCAGGAGACCCCCCAGCGAGAGGAGCCGGACTTGACCAGGGCTGTGGTTTAGCAGAAGGAGGAAGACACCGAAGGGCGAAAGGACACGGGAGCAGCAGAGGAAGTGGTGTCATTACTGGCCAAGGCACTGAAGTGGGGAAGGAAAAGACCACAGGAAGGGGGAAGGAAAGAGAAGGCGGCCGATGGCTGGCTCGCAGGTCCTGGCCAACAAGCCTGCAGAAAAGAGAGGCTGTCATCCCTGACAAAGGGGAGGTCCAGGACTCAGAGGCTCAAGTATCTCTTAACAGATGGGAAGAGGACTTCAGTGGGAAGGCTTTCCAGAAACTCTGAGCTGAGCACCGGCTGCCTTACAGCCCCGCCTCCCCAAGTCTGGTGTGTCTGAGGAAGCCGAGCAGGCCGGGCTCTGCCCCTCCCAGCAGCAGCACGCCCACACGCGGCTCCCCAGCTGCCCAAGCCCCAAGGTCAGGGGCGCTCGCCCCCTAGCGGCTCTGGTGAGGGGGTGTCATGGGCTGTGGCTGCAGAGAGAGGCGCTGTGAGGGAGGTGAGCAAGGTGCAGGGCAAGGAGTCTGCAGGGGCCCAGCAGGGTGACTCCTCTCTGAGCAGCCGGCCTGGCCCTACCTGCTTCCTCCGCCCAGACTGGGAGAGCTTCCAAGGCTCCCGGTCCATCAGCTGTACCATCTCGGCCTCTTCCTCCCGGGTCACGAAGTCCTCTATCAGCGTCACCCCAGGGAAGGGGAAGGCCCAGCCTTCGAAGTCAGACTCCTCAGCCCCCACGGCCCAGCCAGTGTCAGAGTAGTAAATGAAGCGGTGCGTTTTCTGCAAAAGAAAAGATGAGGGACCCGGAGCCACTGAAGCCCTTTGTCACACCACATGTGCGCCTTCTGGAGGCCCCACTTGGGAGCAGCCCCTGCCCAGAGCTTCTCCCTCCCCTGCGGCCACTTTGGAAAGCAGTTGGGACTAGGGGGTGGGAGGCCTCCCTGGGGCCCTTTCCTTTCTCACTTTCTTCGGCTGCAGGTGGGAAGAGGATCGACAGAACCATTTTCGGTTCTCTGTTTCAAAGGTGGGGTGACCCAGGACGAACAAAGTTAAGGAACCAGACGAAGGCTGCCCAGCCCGAAGCTGCCTGCGAGTTCACACTGTTCCAGCGTCCAGACACAATGGGGTGTCACCTGCCATCCCCAGCCTCTAAACAAAAAGACCCTGGGGCTGTCCAGACGGTGAGTACGCTGGGCAGCTAGAGGGAGAGGTGGGGGGGACTCTGGGCCCTGCCCTCCTCTGTGGCTGCACAGGCACTGCCCAAATGTCCCTTCAAAAGAGAGAACTTGCCAGTCATCCTGGAGGAGTGCCCAGCTGACCATCTCCTGCTGCAGTGCCTTTAGAATCTGCCCCAGGTTTTGGTCACAAGCCATCCTGGTCCCAGGCAGTCTCCAGTCAATGACCCAGCGCAGGTCTGGCTTTTCATACCCAACATGGGACTCCTCTACCAGTCAGTCTGCTCCGGAGCTCCCAGCTGGGTTGGCCACGACTTTGTCATGGCGGCGGTGTGGCAGCCTGAGGTCTTCCCTGCGCAGTTAATTCTGCTCCCTCCCCTTTTACATTTCATGGCCACTGCTACCCGCCCCATCTGTGAGCCACCCCCATCTGTGAGCCACCGTGTCCTCTGTCTTCTGGCACTTCACACGGGATATGTTACAATTAGGGAGTCATCCTGGACCTTCTGCTCCTCCCACAGCCATCAAGTTGAGCAAGTGCTTTACCACCACAGGGCCCTGTCTCCACACCCACGGTCACAGGCAAAGCTCAGACTTTTGGCACTTTTCAAGCTTTAATGGTGGTAAGGTGTGTGTATGTGTGTGTGTGTATCTACCTTCGTCACCATACCTTCACATTGTGCACCCACCTCCAGTGCTTTTTCATCTCGCAAAATGAAAACTCTATACCCATTAAACCACAACTCCTTCTTTCCCCCCAGCCCCAGGCACCCATCTTTCTATTTTCTGACTCTAAGGATCTGACTCCTCTCCTGACCTCATATAAGTGGAATCCTCCAATATTTATCCTTTTGTGACTGACAGTTCACTCAGTATAATGACCTCAGGATTCATTCATGTTGTAGCAGGTGTTAGAACGCCCTTCCCTTTTAAGGCGCATAATTTTCCAGCTTACATATCTGCCACATTTTGTTTATCCACTCAACCGTGGATAGATGCTTACATCACTTTCACTTTTTAGCTACTAGGAATAAGGCTGCTGTGAATGTGGGTGTACAAATATCTCTTCAAGTGTCTGCTTTCAATTCTTTTGCCATGTATACCCAGAATTGCTGGATCACACAGTAATTCTACTCCTAATTTACTGAGGAATCACCGTACTGTTTCCCACAGACCCTTCCAAGCTTATACCAGGGGCACTGTGACAGTTTCTTCATTGGCTTCCCAGACTCCATACTTTCCCATCCGCCCCTCCCCCTCCCAGGATCTTTCTAAAACTCACGTGTTAACTTACTTTAAAACCCTCAGCAGCTCTCCATGGCCCTCAGGACAAGTCCAGCCTACGCAGCGGCCACACACCGAACTCTCTGTGATCAGACCCTACCGACCCCTCCCCTCAAGCATCACCCTCCTTCCAAGCACACGCACCTACCCCAGGCCTTTATCTAACTAAGCAGCTCCCCCAGCGGGCATGCCCTCGCCCACTTCAAAGGTTCTAAGTCCCTTTTCATGAATTAACTGGAATTAATTTCCTCCTTGCCCACTTCTGCTCACTGGTTTCTAGGACACTTTGCTCTGCTTGGTGTTAGGCGTCCTTTCCTCTTTCCGGGTCGTCTCCCCACTCCGTGACGCTCCTGGACAGGGGCTACCTGGAAGTCCGCTGTCATACTACCCCTACCCCCAGGGCTGAGGGGAGTTGCGGTCGGGTGGCATCTACTCCAGCCCCCTCCCCAATCCAAACCCCTCTCAAAGCGCTCATCTCACCCTGCAACGCCCCCACGGCGAGAGCCCCGGACACAGGTTGATCCGGGGCCCGTCTTCGTAGCCAGTTTGGGCCTCAGTTTCCCCATCTGAAGAAGGGAGTTATGGCACGGTCCCTCTCCCAACCCTCACCTGCGGGGGGTGCTGCCAGGGCGGGTCACCTCCGCGCTGCCGCTCGCAGATCAGACAGGTCCGGATGCCCTTGCAGCCGCATTCCCGGAGGACTTCGGGGGCCGCCACCGCCGCAGCCGCCATTGCCGCGTCCTGGCGGCCAGAGCGCAGGCGCGAGGCCGCGGGGGCCGCTGGGAGTCGTAGTCAGCCCGCGAGGCACGAGGTCCGCTGGGCCGCTTCCTTCCGGTCGTCGCCAGCGACTNGGACGCCGGTGCCGCCGACCGGCCAGCGGGGGTCGCGTCTCCTCGCCATGGGCCCCCTTTCGGCGCGGCTGCTCATGCAGCGGGGACGCCCCAAGAGCGACCGGCTGGGGAAAATCCGGAGCCTGGAGTAAGAGACGGGCCGGGGGCGACAGGGATGCGCCGGGCCGGGGCCACAAGAGAGCCAGCCAGGCTTGCGTCGCCTGCTGGGCGTGAAGAAAGTCTGGGTCCCATGCCCACTCCCTCCCTGGCCCCGTTATCGCCTTGTCGGTAAGGCGGAGTCTGAGCACTCGGGCCAAACGCCGGGCTGCTGTTAGGAGAGGGGCCGGCTGGGCCTTTAGTGGCCTCTTCCCCGAAGGGAGCCTGAGCTGCAGGGGAGACAGTCCTGCGGGAAGGGTGTTGAGCAACCTGTGGAGCTAATTCCCGAGGCACAGGGCTGCACAGAGGAGCTGCACAGAGGAGCTCCCCTAGAGGGAAAGCGTTCTAGCGGCACCAGCTGTACCCAGTTGTAAAGTGGTTACAAGATTTTAAGAAGGAAAAGCTGTGCACGCAGGCCATCCTCTAGTAAAAAAGTCTTCAGAGGCACCCTGGACTGCCCGGGGTGGGAAGGTGGGAGCCCTGCCCCCCTGAGCCCTCGCTGTCTGCCCCCACCCAGCTTGTCAGGGCTGAAGCTGCTCTCGGAGCACTTGGACCCCAAGCTCCTGAGCCGCCTGACGCAGCTGCAAGAGCTGGACCTCTCCAACAACCAGCTGGAGACGCTGCCCGCCAACCTGGGCCTGTCCCACCTGCGCGTCCTCCGCTGCGCCAACAACCAGCTGGGCGACGTCACCGCCTTGTGCCAGTTCCCGCAGCTCGAGGAGCTGAGCCTGGAGGGCAACCCCTTTCTGACCGTAAGTAGGGGTCCCCACCTGCCCCGGACCCAGGGCCAGCAGGCTTGGGCTGACCCACAGGTTGACACTGAGCCACTCTCCCTCGTCCCCCAGGTCAGTGACAACCTGAAAGTCTCCTTTCTTCTGCCCAAGCTCCGTAAGGTCAATGGCAAGGATGCTTCCTCTGCTTCCTCTCAGGTGGAGAACCTGAACCGGGAGCTAACCAGCAGGGTAAGGGGGCTGGCAGGCTTCTCTGGTGTTTGGAAGCACGCGGGGTCCCTGATGAATGAGCAGCGCTGGGGAGAGCCTGAGCAAGGGTTACAGGGGTGCTCTGCCCTGATACTGAGTGGCCCTTACCTCCTACTCTGACGTGTGGCTGAGCCTGGCTGTGGGGCTTGGTCTGTTGTCCTGAAAGGTCGGGGTCTCCAGGTGTGCAGGCAGGGCCCGGCCAGGGGGGTGAGACATTTTTGCGGTAACTTTACCCAGGGACAGCTCCTCTTCCTCAGGGCTGTTTCTCACGTGGGGTTGTTTAAGGACTGCATACGCTGCAGCTAAGAAGGCCGTGGTTCAGGGGGGCTCCCAGGAGGCGGTGAGCTAGGGACAACTGGGGCCAGAAGATTGGAGGCAGAGGTGCCACACAGGGTCCAGGAGATCTGGGGTGGGTGGGCTTGATTCTGGTCCCTCTTGTGCCAGGTCACCGCTCACTGGGAGAAATTCATGGCCGCGCGGAGCCCAGAGGAGGAAGCAGAGAAGGCCCAGGCTGACTTTGTGAAGTCAGCAGTCAGGAACATCCACTATGGGCCTGAGTCGCTCAGCGAGTTCACCCAGTGGCGGGTATGACCTCACCCTGCTGTGCTGGGAGTCGGTTCTCCCAGCTCCTCTGTGGCTCCCATGCCTTTGGCTGCCCTGGAAGCCTTTGGCCATGGTGGGGGTGTGGGGCGGGTCAGGGAAGGCTGACTTAGTGGTAGCATGGGAAGTACAGGCTCCCTTTGTCCCGGCCTTGGGGAGGGGCTGGGGGTGGAGCCCCCTAGGACTGCATGAACCCAGTTTCCTGATGCCCCGGCCCCACATAGGTGCGGATGATTTCTGAGGCGCTAGTGGCCTCTGGTGGAACCCAGGTGCATGAGACAGGCATCCCGAAGAGGCCTTCAAAAGCCGCAGCCACCCAGGAGCCCAGGGTAGGTGTGGTACCACGCAGCTCTCAAGGCTCTAAAGGCCTGTCTTGGCCTTTCCCAACCATGGGAGACTATAGAGGAGGGGAGGGGAGGGGCCCTGGAAATGAGCCCAGGAGATGGCCTCTGATGCCTGAGCTAGTTGGAGCAGACCTCCGGCCACCCCCGGCTTTCCACACCCATGAGAGGGCGACGCAGAGGAAGGAAGCCCTGGGCAGACAGGCCCGTGGTCTCCAGGCGCTCTTAGCCTAGCCTCAACCCCCTCCGCAGGCCAGGCCGAGGGCCTTGAAACGGTCGGGTGACATCTCTCTCAGCCTGTCTCCCACCAAGCGGGTGTGCACCTCCCCACTGGCCCACGTGGAGGGCCGCCCCGTGGGTGCTGATGGCAGCCGGGTAAGCTGGCAAGGGGGGCAGGAAGCAGCTGGCAGGGAGTGGGGGCTGGGGCGGCTGTGAACCCCACCTCTGCCCCCACAGCCCAGCCCGGACCTGGAGCCCCTGCACTTCCTGCAGTGCCACAGCAAGAACAACAGCCCGCGGGACCTGGAGACCCAGCTCTGGGCCTGCGCCTTCGAGCCGGCCTGGGAGGAGGGTACATCCTTGCGGGCAGGCAGGGCCAGGGCGACAGCCACGGGGGACAAGCAGGAACGAGCTTCCTAGTCAGGGGGCCGCCTTGGTGGATGGGGGACCTGAGACAGCTTATGAAGTGTCATCAAGGCCAGGAAGGAGGAGCTGCCGGGGCAACCTTCACAGAAAGCGTTTTTACTTAGGCTGACCCCTCAAAACAGGGCAGGCAGGGGCCACCTCGCAGACCGTGGCCACGTGTGGTGGGGAGGCCGTGTGTGTGATAGACTGCCAGACAGGCATCGTGCTGCACAAGTACAAGGCGCCCGGCGAGGTGAGTGCGGGGTCTGGATCGTGCGGGGCCGTCAGCAGAGTGCCAGGCTCAGCCACCTGCTCGCTAGGTGACCCTGCCCTGCTGGGCCACAGGCCACCTTACAGGCTCGTGCACCCTGCTCCTTAGTGATGGCACCCCCCACTCCCCACAGGAGTTCTTCTCAGTGGCCTGGACAGCCCTGACAGTGGTCACGCAGGCGGGCCACAAGAAGCGCTGGAGTGTGCTGGCGGCTGCAGGCCTACGGGGCCTGGTCCGGCTGCTGCATGTGCGTGCCGGCTTCTGCTGTGGGGTCATCCGGGCCCACAAGAAGGCCATCGCTACCCTCTGCTTCAGCCCCACCCACGAGACCCAGCTCTTCAGTAAGACCCTCTCCCACACCTCCGAGGTGTTCCCAGCACCCTGATGCCTCAGTGCACCCTCCCTGGGATGGTAGGGAGCTCCCGCGGCCGCCACGGTCTGCTCTGGCTGTGGTAGCAGCAGCGTGGCTTTGTGGACGCCTGATGGGGCTTCAGATCCTGGCTTCCCCCCCAAGGTGCTCCATGGCCTTGAAGCTTTCCGACAGCCTGGGCCGCTCTGTGCCCGGAGTGGGGGGGTAGCCCTGTCCCCCAAGCGTCGTTAAGCCCGACATGGGTGATCTGTGAGCAGAGGCCTGCTAAGATGACTGCCTGCTGGGGCCATGTTAGGTTAGGGCCACATAGGGATCATAGGCCCTCGAGTCCTGGTCTCCCAGCGGTGTCCTGGCCTGCCTTGGGCTGGCCTCGTGACCGCAGCCTCTGCCTGGAATGAAGCCTGCAGGAGGGGGCAGGGCGTCTTCAGAGCCACCTCTCCCCTTCCCATCCCTGCTCAGCGGCCTCCTATGACAAGCGGATCATCCTCTGGGACATCGGGGTGCCTAACCATGATTATGAGTTCCAGGCCAGGTGATGATCCTGGGGGGCGGGGTGGGGGAGGGGCGGGCAGNCGATACCACCTCCATCCCCTTGCGCCTCTGCCCTGTGGCGTCCTGCCCGGATGCCTACCTGCTGGCCGGCTGCGAGGGCGGCTGCTGCTGCTGGGACGTACGGCTGGACCAGCCTCAGAAGAGGAGGTAAGGTCGGCCAGGGAGGCCTTGATGTCTGACCCCAAGCATGTCTGCCAGTGGTGGTGCCCAAGCCATTCTCTGTCCTGGGCAGCCAGAAGCAGTTTTCAGGGGCCTCTTCCCAAAGCTGGACTGTCTGTCCCCACCTTCTGCCATTCCTTCCCCAATGTTCAGCGGTGGGACCAGGGCGGGTCACTGAGCTGTTTTATCACCTCACCTCTGAGGGCATCCCTGCCCTTGTGGGGCCCTCAGCCTTGTGGCGGAGACAGGCATTAAAAAAGATGGCCCCGTTGAATGCCAAGGTGTAAGGTCAGGTACAGAGGAAGACTAAGGCATTCATGAGGAAGTGACCAGTGGCAGATAGGGTCCCCACATGAGCCTGCAAGGAGGCAGACAGGGAGGGGCTCGCACAGAAGCAGCAGTGAGAGCACAGGGCAGGGACAGCTGGCTGACCTGGGAGGTCTGGCCCAGCTTGGAAAGCTGGAGGAAAGGGCACAGGAGGTGGCGAGATTCTGTGGGCTGGGGACTCCAGCTGTCAGCCCCAGTAAGATTGTGATTTTTGTCCTAAATGCAGTGAATGGCTTGGGAAGAACTTTAGGGGTGGGTGACCGGAGTTAAGGCAGCTGCTACCTCGAGGCAAATACCAGAAGCCTCAGCACAGGCTGGGGCAGGTGTCCAGCCCAGTGCCTGTGGTGGCCCTGTGCCACACCTGGAGTTCAGCCCTGGGCCTGCCTCCTACCCTCTGCCCACCCATGTCTGCGTGCGGTCTGAGCCCACACTGGGGCCTGGCCACACTGACTGCCTGCCCTACCCCTGCCTCTCCAGACCCTTCTGCCCATGCCTCCACTCTGGGAGAACCAGCGCTCCTGAGTTCCTGCCACTTGTGGCTGCATGCCCAGAGGGGCTGGCTCCCCTTCCCAGGCCAAGCCAAACCCCTCCAGGGCTTGGAACAGATCTTTCTGGTCACTTGTCCTAGTTGAGGCAGAGGGCAGGCCCAGAGGAGGTGCCTGGCCCCCCCTCTCCTGTCTGTGCAGGGGTAGCTGACTGACTGTCTGCTGCTGCCCCGCAGGGTGTGTGAGGTGGAGTTTGTCTTCTCTGAGGGCTCGGATGCACCAGTGCGGAGAGTGGACGGGCTGGCATTTGTGAACGAGGATGTCGTGGGTGAGTAAGCCCCGCTCAGGGACAGCCTGGCCTCCTGAGAGCAAGACAGGCCCTGGTAAGGCCTTTGTGGGTCACTTCTCCCTGGGCTTTTTGGTTTAAAACAGTATTTATTTTAGGAGAGGGAATCTGCACTGATGGTGCAGAGTCTGATGTGGGGCTCAAACTGTAAGATCATCACTTGAGCCGAGATCAAAAGCCAGACACTTAACCAACTAAGCCGCTCAGGCGCCCCTTCCTGGGCTGGGGTTTAGCACGAGCCCCCCCTGTGCAACAGGAAGTGTCTGTGGAGAGGGTCCCTGCCCCCCAACCACAGCTCTCCCCCACAGCCTCCAAGGGGAACGGCCTGGGCACCATCTGCCTGTGGAGCTGGAGCCAGACGTGGCTGGGCCGGGGCAAGCAGTCCACGCTGGCCGTGGTGGTCCTGGCTCGGCTGCAGTGGTCACCCACCAAGCTGGCCTACTTCTCACTCAGCACCTGTCCCGGTGAGCCACCCCCACCCCACCCTGCCCTCCAGCTCCCAGAACTCCACCGAACCTGAGCTCAATGTGTATGTCCTGGCAGATGAGGGCATCGTGCTGTGCGGAGACGAGGAGGGCAACGTGTGGGTCTACGACGTCAGGCACCTCCTGACCCAGCAGCCTCCGCTGCCTACCACGCCGCAGGCCCCAACGCAGGTAGGCAGCGCGTGCCCCTCTCCCACCGCCGGGGCTGCCCTCTAGGAAGCAGGAGCCCAGCACCCCTCTCTCTTCCCCCCAGATCCTTAAGTGGCCCCAGCCCTGGGCCCTCGGCCAGATGGTGACCAAGACCATGGTGAACACGGTGGTGGCCAACCCCACCTTTACCTACCTCACCGCTCTGACAGACTCCAACATCGTGGCCATCTGGAAGAGACAGTAGCCAGAGCAGGGCCTCCTGCCTGGGGCAGACTTAACTTCTTCAGCTTGGGAGCTGACGATACAGAACTTTTTTTCACTGAATATTTTTATTAAAGTCTCTACTATTTAAGAGAAGGCTGGAGAGCAGTCTGTGGCCCTGTCTGACATTCCTAGTCTGAGGCAAGCAGGCCGGGAGCAGGGGCTCCTGGAAGTGCCGCCTCCCTGGCTGCCCCCCAGGTTTGCACTTGTCTAGAACGAGTGGTCACGCCACCTCCTCAGACAGAAATCAGAGTCTTCCCCTCAGAAATACGGCCCCCAGGTAACCGTGAAAGGGTCATCTACCTCCTGGAGCCTCGCAGTCCACGTGCTGGGAAGTCTCCTCTGCTTTAGCCCACAGCCGGGTCTCTTCCTGCCGCACTTTTATTAGGAAGGTAAAACAGGCTCTGTGTACAGACACATCAGCTCTGGGGGAGAGCGGCTCACCAAAGCTGGGGAAGCTGCTCTTTTCTACTTGGGGCCTGGAGAAGGTTCCAGTGCAGGGTACGAACTGGCCGAGCAAGACTCCTCCAGCCGACTATTCAATGCCTTCTTGCTTGTCTTTGATGGCCACCTGAGCAGAGAGCGGTGCAGCGCACTTAGCCAGAAGGGCCGGAGGCAGGGAACTCCCCCATGGCCCCCCTCCTGACTGTGGCCCCACCCCATCCGCCCGAGGTGCAGAGAACACACACGTTGAGATGTGACAAGCCGTAGATCTCTCCCGCTCTATCTCTGAGCCCCTCTGCAGGGACAGGTGTGACTATCCCCTTTCGGCCTCCTTAACTAGGGGACCTCCACCCCACTAACAAACACCCTGGAAGCAGGACCAGGCCTCACAAACCAGAGTCGTCAGCACTGCAGACAGCTGGGGGAGGGGCCGCGAGGGCACGTGAGGAGAGCCTGGAGCACCTAGTAAGGTCCCACCCGCACGTGCAGTGCAGACAGCAGGCTCCAGGCCTCCTCCCAGTGACCCGCTCAGTCTGGGCTCGCTCGAGGCTGTAATCACAGCCCTGCTGTCACCATCTGCCCCCAATAAACCAGAAGACCAGCCAGGGTCGTCCCGGATGGGGGCAGAACACCCCCACTCACCCGGAATCGCTCTTCCAGCAGCGACAGCTCACTGATGAGGTCTGTGATGGCGTTGGTGAAGGCCTCCTGGGGGCTGTAGTCCGGGGTGGTCTGCACCCGGATGATGATCTTGTGCTCCAAGGGGTGAGGGACTTTGTAGCCCGCAAACAGCACCTGGGGGTCCTTCAGCAGCTGTCTGGGACACAAAGACGGCCAGTGTGACGCAGGGAGACTGAGCCTAGCACCCTGGGGACTCACTACCAGGCCCATGACCGAGGAGCCTCCCCACTGGGTAGAGGCCTACAAGCAAACACAGCCAGGGGCCGACCCCAGGTGCCTCCCTGAGCTTGGTTTCCCAAAAAGTTCAAGGGAAACCACATGGGGGCACCTCCCCCAAACACCTACACCTGCAGGGCTCCTAGCTAGCTGGCAGGATTTCCAGCAAACTCCCCTCGGAAGTCACAAGGGCCTTCCCTCAGCAGCCAGTGTTCAGTAAACACTGAACCGGGCACAAGGCCTGGTTCCGGGCACAAGGCCTGGTTCCCGGCCCGGTAAGAGTAGTAAAGGCGGCAGCGGGGGAATGGAGGTCCTCCGGGCCACACGGGCTGGCAGCTGCTGTCCACACATGGGGCCCCATGCTGCGAGGCTGAGCGGAAGTAACTCGGAGCCTGCGTGACACACTAGGCCCTGGGTGCGCAGGGGTTTCTCCAGAACAGCTCTGCCGCCAGCGGCGAGAGGGAGGAGCCCTGCACAGGTGGGGCCGTGCCTCACCCAGCAGGGGAGCGGCAGGGCCCCAGGTGGGCCCGGGTGCACCACTACTTGGCTCAGGGAGGCCAGAGAGAAGACAGGTGGTGGCCACGTCCACCTCCTCCTCTCAGCCAGGCAGGCTCCTGCCCCCAGCCTTAAACCTGCAAACCTCGGAAAGACCCGGCTTCACTGATGGTGCTTTTCAGCAGCGCACCAAGTCCTGGGTCCAGAACGGCAACCGCGTGAGGCCAGGAGTTCCCGGGCGTAAACAGCCACCCAGCCACCCCATCAGCTCTCAGGCACCAGGGGCGCCAGATGACCGAAGCCTTGCTCCCACACTGTCCGTTACAACCTCCGGCACGTATTCTCTTTGCGTGCCGGCTGTCACTGACGTCACTGTCACAAACAGGGCTGGGGGGGAGCTAATCCCAGCCGCTGCTCCGCGCTCAGCAGGCGCACACAAGTAGGTCTACTTTCCTCTGGCTGCCCATTTGCTTCCCTCCGTCAGCTACATAAGCCAACGCAGACGCACCGTCGTGTGCAGAGACACAGGTCTGTGTCACTCCGGATGAAACATACGGGAACGTGTGAGCTGCTAGAGCAGGCACCCAGATCTTCCTGTAGCTCAGGACAACTGAAGGAATCTTCTCGAATTTGCACTTTGCCTCAGAGAGCCCCCTTAAACAATGCCCAAGAGCCTCTGACTTGGAACTTACGATTTAATGATGTTTCCTAGCGTGTGGTCTTCTTTGTTGATGGTGAACAAACAGGCATTGGGCACCTTGGTGTCCTTGTTAATGGTAATCCTGGGGAGAGACCGGAGCAACAGATGGGGTACAGGGGCTCCCCTCCTTCACCCAAGTCTAAACCCTGCCCTTCAACTCTGGCTCAAGTGCCACCTCCTCCTGGAAACCTTCCTCAATGTCTTCAACCAGAAAGCCCTCTAACTCAGAGCAGCCGGGTGACTATGCCCTGATTCTGCGGGACCCTCACCGACTCTGGACTGTTGTTTCTAAAGCAGAGTTCCTCAACCACGGCACCACCAGCATCTTAGGGTGGATAATTCATTTTTGTAGGAGGCTGTCTTGTACACTGTAGGACACAACCAGTAGCCCCTGTCCCTACTCATTAGTGCCAGGAGCACCCCCTTTATGAAACCAAACGTGTTTGCAGACTTTGCCAACGCCCCTTGGGGAACAAAATGGCCCCCAGTTGACAACCCCTGCTCCCAAGGGAGAGTGGCTGGCAAGGGCTAGACCACAAAGCCCTGCCTACCAAGCTGTTAAGGAAAAGCCAATGTTAAGGGTTTTCTGTGTATGGAGACCTGGCCTAAGCCCTTGTCGTAAATTACCTCATCAACCTTCCCTAAGAGAAAATCCTGTGATTGAATGCGGCAAGCAGCCAATTTTCCGGAGGAGGAAAGGGGACCTCAGCAGACTGTCACTTGCCCAAAAGGTATGGAGACCTTAAGCGGGGGATCCAGGAGCCAAGCCCAGGCTGGGGCCACGAAACACCATGCTCCCTCACGCTGCAGGCAAGGAGTCACCCAGGGCTAAGAGCCATCACTCTGGCTGCAGCGGGAGGGTGAAAGCGGCGGCCAGGAAGAGGAATGAGGAGGCTGCTGGATCCCAGAGGAAAAGCGCTGTGGCGTCAAGTACTCTGGGTTCCGATACAGACCCCCACTTCCTGTGGGCCGGGGCAGTTACTTAGCCTCTGAGCCTCAGTTTCCTCCTCTGCAGAATGGGGTCACTCACCACCGCCTGGCAGGGCAGTCTCAAGTTTGGCAGACACAGGACGGAGCGGACGCCCAGTTCCGTCCTCCCGGCAGTGGACTAGCCGGAGGAGCCCCAGACTTTGCCCGCGACACGCGACCTCCGGCCCGCCTCAACCCCCACCCCCCCCGGCCCGGCTCCACTTACTTCTTCTCGCCCTCGAAGAGCAAGAACGATTCGAAGGCGGGAGGGGCGTTCATCCTAGCGCTGCAGCCGCCTCCAAAGTCGCAGCAGCCGCCACCACCGCCGGCGGAATCCTATTAACACCACCTCTTCCGGGTTAGCGGCTGCTTCCGGGTTACTCCGGCCGGGCCGAACCCGTGTGAAGAAGGCGGCTGGCTGCTCTCTGTCGGCCGGGAGGATGTAGCGCAGGCACGAGAAGAGCCCGTGGGGCCGAGGACAGCTGGTGGTTCTGCGCATGCGTAAACCCGGAGTTCGCGCCCTGTGCCCGTTTTCCCGTGGGCGCTTCGGCCCCGGTTCGCAGTGCTGGGAACTACTCTGTTCCTACGGAGACGGCCTCACCGGGCTAAGCGGGAATGTGCCCCCTCCGCTCCCCATGCCCCTCGATACTTCTGTTTATTTTGGGCGGGGTGGGGGGCAGGATTCAAAGCAGGCTCTGTGCTGACAGCAGAGAGCCCCACGTGGGGCTTGAACTCGGGAGCCTGGAGATCACGACCCTAGCCAAAGTCGGAAGCTTAGAAGTCGGAGGCTTAACCCACCCAGCCACCCAGGCGCCCCTACTACAGTTTAGTTTAAAGGCCCTGCCTGAGCTGTCTGAACCAAGGGCCCGGGGCTCGGATAAGCTACAGAAGCCTTAGCAGCTGAATAGCCCCCCAAGGAAACCTAGAGCTTACACACCACTTCCTGGGAGGGGCTGTTTCCTCCTCCAGCCTTGGGACCCTGGGGGTGAGGAAGTGGAGGCCAGCACCAGCCTCCAAGCCAGGCCACACCAGGCTAAGTAGGTGGGGAGCTCCTTAGCTGGCTAGAAATGGAAGGCAATGAGGGTGACAGTGCACTGGGGCTGTAACCCCCACCCTTCTGGGCCATCCTGGGAAAGTTTGGACCAAGAATGCTACTTAACTGGGCTGGGTGGGGGGAAAGGGAGAGAGGCTGTCATTTTTACCCAAACGGTACCTCATTCCCTGCCTGAGAGAACCTGAAGGCATGGGGGTACACGGGCAGTGTGGACAGTGCCAGGCACTTCGTTATAACCCCCATCGGGCTGCAGCAGCTGCCCCACCAAGGCAGTGGGTGACCCCACCAGGCAGTGTGTATGCTGTTAGCTTCTTCTTGTGGCAGCGCCTTATGTGCACACCTCTTTCCCCTTCATTCTGTGTTAGGGCACAGCAGACCCTGGGGTCCATCCTTCCTGACCAGGAGGTTCTTGAAACCTAAGGAGATTCAGCAGGTATGAGGACTTGTGTGAAGCCCTAAGGAAGTAGCCAGAGAACAAGGGGCTGCTGGGGGGGAGGGCGGCGCAGGCTCAGCACCCCGTGCACCAAGAAGGGAAGGGGAGACTGACCCGTCAGGCTCTGGAGCCTTGGGGGATGGAGCACTGGACCCAGGGGTGTGGTGGGGACGGCATTTGTGGGGAGAAGGGAATCCCCCCAGGATGTGGGGGTGGGGGGCACAGGGGATACACAAAGGCTTTCCTGGTGGCCCCAGTCCTTGGCCACCTGCAAGGCACCACCAGAGTCCCCAGGCCCACTCTCTCCCCCGACCCACATCACAAGACACCAGAGCCCAGGCAGTCATAGCAGGTTTATTGTCAGTGACAGCACCGCTAAGCTCTCCCAGGGGGCCCAGGCAGTGGCCGCAGGGGAGCGGGTGGGGGGTGGCCAGGGGCAAAGGGGATGCTGAGGTCAAGGCCTGGCCTCCTAGGCTCCGTGTCCCCTCTCCCACATCTCCGGGGCCAAGGAGCAGCAGTCCACCAGGCAGGGGCCATCCTAGGGGTGGTTTCTGTCTAGGTCTGTCCTGGCAGGCGGGGTCCCTGGGGTCTGGGCCAGCGGCAGCGAGGGCCGCAGCGCCCGTGGGGAGCAGCCAGGCTTCGCAGAGACGTGGGAGCTCTTCAAGTCCCCTAGAGACTTGAGGTGGGCTACCATGGGCCTTCCGGACTCCCTGGTCCCCCCCCCTCCCCCACTCACCCAGCCCAGGAGAGCCCTGAGCCCTGCTCCCCAGGGAGAGGGACTGAAGTGAAGTACAGGAAGCGCACTGGGGGGTCTCCAAGCACCAGGCAGGGGGCTCGGCAGGCAGCGTGGGGCAGGCCTCACGTCTGCAGCTCCAGGAGGCGGCTGGGCTCGGAGGGGGGCGAGCTGGCAGGGCTGGACCTGTGGGCCTCCCGGAGGTCCCGAAGCACCCGCAGCAGCTGGCCCAGTGGGTCCTCAGGGGCTGGAGGTAGATGCGGGGATGAGGGCGGGGCGGGCAGGGCCTCCTGCCCCTGGGAGCGGGGCCCCGCCCACAGCAGCCCCAAAGGGAGCTCAGGCTGCTGCCAGAGTCCAGAAGGGGCGACCTACCTCCGTCAGGGCCTGTGAGCACGGAGCCTGCACTGGTGCCTGTGCTCAGCTCCCGGTGCTTCTCCCTGCGGGGGGAGGGCAGAGTGAGGGCTCCCGGTGCCCTCACCAGGTAGGCTGGGTGACCCAGTGTGGGCCTCCTGAGCTGGAGGGGGGCCTCGGGAGCGGGGGGCTGACCCTTTCAGTCTGTGGGGAAGAAACCGAGGCCCAGGTCTTGGTCCCCTGGTCCCCTGCCACTTTTCCTCTTCCAGCCTCCTCCTCTGGTCCTCCCCACATCCGAAATGGGGGGCGGGGGGGTCAACAGAAGGCACCCCTCCTGTTTCAGAGGGCCCTGGGGAGAAGGGCCAACTGAGCCCTGAGAATCCCCAGTATTAACTGGCCGTGGAAACAGCTTCCTTCTTGTGGGGACAGGAAACTGACAATTCGAGCACGGTTCCTACGCGGGGTCCACCAGAGAATCCCGGGCCCTCTCAGGGGCAATCCTGTGAGCCTGCATGGAGGGAGCACGGGTGGCCACGTGGACCCCACACTTGAAGTTCCTTAGCTGGGAATTGAACTGGCCTGGCCCTTGTGATGGTCTCCCTGATCCTTTCTGGAAGAGATGTGTCCCTGTGCTGAGAGCTAACGGCTCCTCTTACTCAGATGCCTTCCAGGTCCTGGGGGCTCGGTCTGGGCCCTTACCTGCTCCGCCCATTTACTTATTCAACATTTACTGTGGGAGAATTCATCTGCACTGGTTTTGGCCACCAAGCGCCCAGTAATTGGTTACAGCAGCCACGGGAAGCGGGTACAGCAAGGGCTAAGGACAGGCCACCGAGTCAGTGGATCAGAGATGCTGGTGGGGCAGGGGGTCTGGTGGTGTGGGTGACAAGGAGGTGGGCGCAACGAGAGGAAGGTGGCCAAGGTCTGAGGTGGGGCGGGCTCTCCAGGCAGGTGCTGTGGTTGGGACCGTGGGTCCTAGTCCCACAGTGGGACCACCTGAACCAAAGGTGGCTTGGGTTCGAATCTATGCCACTTCCTGGCTTAAATGGGCGATAACTGTGGGTCCCAGGAAAAGAGCAGACAAGGTGGTGGCCTCATCCTGTAGGTGAAGAATGAAGTCACCGAGCAAGGGGGCCAGAGTAGGGGTGGAGAGGGAGCTGGTGACAGGGCCACACCATCAGAAAAGAGGTGGCTGTAGAGTGGCCTGGAGGCTACTGTAGCTCACAGGGGAGCGAGCGGTTCTAATCTGAGTGCATGAGCTTTGAAGGTTTTTGAGGGAGAGAGTAAACCGCTGGAAACCAGGAAAAGTCGCGGAGGAGGAAGGACAGTAGCCACCCCCCCAGTGCCTGGGGACAGGGGTGGGGGAGAGAAAACTGCCCCTTCCCGGCAGACTCAAGGAGGCACTGGGCTCTGAAAACTAGCCCCTGCTGGACGCCTCCTCCAGACGTTCTGAGTCCGTGGGGTAGGGCCACAGCACCCCGTTTTTTCCTGAGCTGGAGCCGGGGCTGAGAACCAGGGCATTAAATAGGTGGCCGAGGACAATCGCTGCACCCCAAGAGCACGACGGGAAAGCTGCACAGGTTAGGAGTCCGGGGCTTCTGCAGCCCATGGACCTTCGTCCTAATGTGAGGCAGTCTCAAGCCGCAGAGACCTACGTGCCCCTCCTCAGGAGTGGCCGCCAAAGGCAGGAACGTGCTAGGCCCAATCTGAAGGGGGACACCGGCCACACAGAGCAGCCCTGAGCCCGAGTCCCAGCTCCGGGCCTCGCCTGCACATTCCCTGGGGCTGCATGGGCCTCCTCACCGCAGGGAGGGCTCCACACCCAGCAGGTGCCGGTAGATGAGCTGGGCCTCCAGGTCATGGTCGAGAGGGTCATTCCACTCCTGTAGGGTCACCCGCGACCGGGTCTTGTCGCAGCCCAGATCTGGGGGCACAGAGAGGGCAGGGTTGTGGGCGGGCCCTGTGAGAGCTTACATCCAACTTTGTGCTGGTGGTCACCAGGCCCAGAGAGGGACAGGAATGGGCTCAGGGGCCCTGGGGTGGGGAGGAGGGCTCCTCTCTCTCAGGTTCAGCTCCTGAGCCCTGGGACACACAAAGGCAGAGCATGGGAAGCTGCACAGGAGACAACTCGGGGGACTGGACAACCTTCTGGAAGGAAGAAGGGAGCGGCCTAGAGCTGTAGGATCGCAAGAAGGGAAGCTGAGGGGTTTGTGCCTTGGAATGAGCTGGCCCTGCCACTTGCTGGCTTTACGACGTTGGCAGAGGTACTAGCCCTTGTTAAGCCTCAGTTTCCGCCTCCATAAAATGGGCTCCCAGACTCTGCAGCCTAGTACCCCAGGGAGCCCCCTTTACCAATGACAAGGGTTATCACCGAGAAGGTCAAAGCCAGTGGCTGCAGGTCAGGCCAACCAACCAGCAACACCCTGGGAAAGACCTGCAGCTGCCCAGTCCCGGCCTGGAGACGGCGGGGGGGACGACTCCAAAGGCTGAGCCTCTTCTGTGACTGGGGAGCAAGAATTTTGTGAAGCAGATGGAGGTTAAGGAGGAAGATCTTCACAGTTCCAGAACTGAGCTGTCTGACAGGGTAGCCACTAGCCTCCTAAGTCCATTTAAGTTTACTTAAAACTACAGAAAATTAGGGGCACTCGGGTGGCTCAGTCTGTTGAGCATCCAACTTCGGCTCAGGTCATGACCTCGCAGTTCGTGGGTTCGAGCTCCACATTGGGCTCTCTGCTGTCAGCAGAGCCTGCCTCAGATCCCCTGTCCTCCTCTCTCTCTGCCCTCCCCTGCTCATGCTCTCTCTCAAATAAACATTTAAAAATAATAAAATAAAATTATATAAAATTAAAACAAACTTTAAAGTCAGTTCCTGGGCCTCGCTAGCCACATTTCAAGCATACGCTCACGACTAGCGCAGGCGCCGTACTGGGCGGCACAGACACACACTCTTTCTGTCATCACGGAAAGTTCTAGCAGAGGCTCCTCCCAGCCAGCCCTCTGGTGCCCCGGGTTCCTCCGCCCACAGCTCCGGTACCCGGCTGCCAGGAGGGAACGTGCAAACTCGGGGGCCCTCTTTCACCCTCGTCAGCAAGGAATTCCTAAAGCGTGCTCCTTGAACATTGGTTCTGCAAAGAACCTCATTCACTGGGCAAGAGCGGGGTTTCCCGTCAAGGGAGTCAGCGAGCCCTGGGTTCCAGGGTGTGAGAAATGGGATCCCAACTGGTGCTCAGGCCTCCTAGGGCCTTCCGTGTACCCACATGCGGCACACACACCACACGGCACGTCCCAAACTACACTGGCACAGAACCCTCCTGGCCCAGAGCGGCCGCAGGGGCTGGCCTGCCTCCAGCAAGTTCCCGCAGACGCAGTTCCCGCCCCCCTTGGAGGTCCCCCCAAGCCGGGGCTCGGGGCCTGGAGCCCTGTGTGGGCAGGTGCAGGGCAGGGGGCCCGGGCCTCCTCTCCCACCTGACTTGTCCTTCTGGTGGCAACAGCTCCACTTGTCCCCGCGGAAGACGCCAGGGTGGTAGGAGCCCAGCAGGCCAGGGTTGCTGATGCTGACCTTCCGCAGCGCCGACAGCCACTGGTTCAGCTCGTTCACGCACTGCATGCGACACCGGGGCAGTCAGAGGTCGCCCCCTCCAGGAAACCCTCCCTCCCTCCCAGGCACACAGGCCAATGAGCAGAGCATGGGCCAGACTGCGGCCGCCACTGGCCCCCTCAGCCATCCCTGGGGCAGTGCACCCCCAGCTGACCGATACGCGGTGGCCCTGCTGTCCCCGTTTCCCCCCGTGGCTCTGGACGGTCATTTCCCGGGACAAGCCAAACCCCTCTGACTTCAGCCTTCCTTCCTGCTCCCTGTGTGCCCCCCTCAATGTTCTGTCCCTTCACAACGGTCCTGCTAAATGCCACCCACTGAACCCTACTTTGTCCCCACCTTCCCTCCCTAAGTCTCCATGTGCCCTTGAAAGCACTGCCACCATCTGACATCTTAAATATTTATTTCACATCCATCTGCTCCCCTGGGACACCCGCTCCACGACGACAAGGCTGCGTTCAGCCTGCCCCTGCCCCCCCAACCCCCCCACCC
>NW_027532208.1:1213325-1215299 GCF_008692635.1 Crocuta crocuta
CACGACGACAGCTGCGTTCAGCCTGCCCCTGCCCCCCCACCCCCCCCCCGCAGAGGACCGCTAGCGAACTTGCAGGTGCTCAACAATCGCTTTTTGGATGAGTGAACGAGGGAATGAGTGAACGAATGAATGAATGAAAGAATACACAAAGAGATGAGAAGGCAGTTTGAGAGCCTGCACTCAGAGCCACACACTTCCATAAACATGTGATTATTACATGTTGGTGACACACGCAAACACACAGGCACCAACACGCAGACTTAGAAGCCCCGTTTCCCACAAACGTGTACAACGTGCAGCTCCAAATGATAGGAACGTACATGTCCATCCGCGGGCCCGCGCACAGGCCTGCGGGTGGCTACCTAGACAGGCCCCGGGAAAGTCGGACATGGCCCCCAGGTCCCCAGAGTCCAGGACACAGACACACAAGACACGCACACGCACACACGCCGGATCTTACACCCTGTTGGACCTGATGTAGCTCACAAAGGGGTAGGAGATTCACTGGGGCCTCCGTCCAGCACCCCCAGGGGGCTATTCCCACAGTGCCCCTCCCCCTCTAGGGCCCCTCGCACACCCCCACCTTGCACTGCAGGTAGACGGTCTGGGGCTTGCCCGCATCGTCCTCGTAGATGACCTGCATGACGTGCGAGCTGCCGAAGCTCTTCTCCTCCACCTTTTCTGCTGCCCGGATGTTGGCTAGCTTGATGAGGGCACTTTTCTGGAATGGGCAGAGCAGGGAGGCTTGGGGGTCCCAGCCAGGGCCCTTCCATTTCCCAGTTCTGGACCTCAGTCTCCCCTTCTGCAGCACCGGGGGTTGGCATAGAGGACCCGGCTCTGGGAGTGACCTCAGCCAGACACAGTGCAGACAGATGGTGACCGAGTACCTGGCCTCTCGAGGGTTCCCAGTGGTCCCGGGAGGTCTGAGCGTTGGAAACGCGTCTGGACTCCCAGCATTTCCCAGGGCTTGAAGGTGGCACCTGCTGGACCAGGCCCTGTGCCTTTTCCCTTATGAATAATTTCCCAACTTGCCTTTACCTCCCCCAGCTCTGAAGTCACAACCCGCCTCCTGGCCCCTTCCCGCTCCACTCCTGCCATCATCCAATACGGTAAAATACAAACGGTAAGGCAAGGAGAAGTTCTGCACCTAACAGATCTACATCCCTGAGGGGCCCCAAGCTGCTGACACTGAGCCTGTGCTCGTGGCCCGAGCCCCTCGTGTCTCCCATCAGAGCTCGCCGGGGCCCTTAGCACACAAATAACCAGTCCCTATGGCCCTCTGGAGAGGACCCACACCCCCCAGCCTGGCATCCAAGCCCACCAACCCCTGCTGACTTCAGTGACCAGCAGAGAAGGGCAGTGCCGTCTCCTGGGAGGAGTGGGGAGACCTGGAGGGGAGCCCTGGGGTCACACATCTGAGCCATCCTGGGGCGGGGACTCCCAAAGGACAGAGGATGGAGGGGCGCCTGGGTGGCTCAGTCAGTTAAGCATCTGACTCTTGGATTTTGGCATCAAAGCCCACTTAAGATTCTTTCTCCCTCTGCCCCTCTCACATGTGCTCTAAAATTTTAAAAAATATTTTTCTTTGTTTTAATTTAATTTTTTTTTTAATGTTTTATTTATCTCTAGGAGAGAGAGAGAGACAATATGAGCAGGGGAGGGTCAGAGAGAGAGGGAGTCACACCCTGAAACAGGCTCCAGGCTCTGAGCTGGCAGTCAGCACAGAGCCCGACGCGGGGCTCGAACCCATGAACCGCGAGATCATGGCCTAAGCGAAAGTCGGACGCTTAACCGACTAAACCACCTAGGCGCCCCTTGTTTTAATTTTAAAACATCTGGGGCGCCTGGGTGGCTCGGTCGGTTAAGCGTCTGACTTCAGCTCAGGTCATGATCTCATGGTTTGTGAGTTCGAGCCCCACGTCGGGCTCTGTGCTGACTGCCAGCTCAGAGCCTGGATCCTGCTTTGGATTCTGT
>NW_027532208.1:1215555-1220322 GCF_008692635.1 Crocuta crocuta
CAGGGGGCGGGCGGGATGTGCCCACAACAGGGCCGAGCTCAATGCCGAGCCCAGAGGGGGATGAGGGAAGGCCCTGCCGGGCCCTGCTGAGGCTGCAGAAAATGCTAAGGGGACTCAGGGGCCAGGCAGCTGCTCGGAGTGGAATAAGCCAGAAAGCGAGAGGCCCGGGCTGAGGGGTCACCCAGGGAGCTCCCTCATCCCCTCAGTTCCCCCATTGGCTGCTCAGGGCCAGATGGGCATCCCCGGCGTTCCCGGGGCCTGACTGCCTGGGGCCCGGGTCAGCCCAGCTCCAGGTCAGCAGGTCCATCCAAGAAGCATGCGCTCCACCCTCCCTGGGAGAAAAGCACTGATGGGAGACCAGCCCAGGGCCGCAGTCACTTCACTGGCCAAGGTCCTGTCCTGTGCTGGGCCCAGGCTCTGCCCCCTCAGAGCGACCATCTGCTCTACCCTTGACAGCTTGGGAAGTAGGGACCAAGGCCAAGGCCCAGGGGGGCTGAGGCGTTTCCTAGGCAGACAGAGATCCTAATTCCATCATCTCCCAGAAGACCCCGCAGCCCCCCCACCCAATTCACGCACCAAGAAGCCAGGACTGACACTGCAGCCGCTGCCTGCCCCTTGCCCCCTGTCCCTGGGGCAGAGAAGATTCTGTCCCATGGGTCTTTAGACTCTGTGGCTGACACCAGAGCCGGGTCCTATCTGGCTTTACTCTCAGATCCCCCTGGACCCTGGGATGGGCTCCAAGGGAGGGACAGGTGCCTCCAGGGTGTCATTAACCCTCAGAGCCCCGCTGGCCCGCCTCCTTCCTCACCCACCTTAGAGCTGGGCGTTTTGGCGAAGCTGAGGGCCTCGGTGGTGAGGGAAAAGTGGAGTTTCTTGAAGGAGGACATGAGAGGACCTTTGCCCTTGGTCCTGTGGATGAAGAGCGGCCCCTCCTTCACTGGCGGTGCCTGCAAGCTCAGCGCCCGCTGCAGGTCCAGCTCTGGCGGGTCAGGGAGGGAGGGCAAAATGTGAGCCCAGAGACCAAGTCCAAGTGGGGCTTTGGGCAGAGCAAACATCAACAGCAGGCAGTGGGCAGGGCCTCGAGGGGCACAGGCGGCAGTGGGCAAGGCCATGGGGCAGGGAGCCGGGCAAACATGACCAAGAGGCTGTGGATGCAACGAAAGCGGCACAGAGGTAGGTGGGGACACGGGATGGGACTGGGATAGAGCAGACAAGACCTGGAAGCTGTGGGCGGGGCCATAGGAGGACCAGGTATGGGCGGGGCCACCAGTCAGGGGCGGAGCAAACGCGTGCCTGGAGCCTTTGCGGAGGGCTGCCTCTTGGGGAGCGCTCACCCTCCTTCTCCTCGATGTCCACCAGCTTGGTGATGAAGTCCTTCAGCTGAGCCACGCCCTGGCGCACGGTGGGCTGCAGCGGCTCCATCCAGGCCTCCTTGGCTCTGGAAGCTGGTGTGTCCATGTTGCCCACGTTCTGAACCGCCTGGGGGTTCAGGCTCTGCTGGGTCAAGGGCCCATCCCTGCAACCTCCCCCGCCCCACCACCAAATCTGTACTACTCCCACTGTAGAAACGGAGACAGAGGCGGCACAAGTGGTGCTCACGGGCCCGTTCCATCCCCACAGGGACTCAGGGCGGAGCACATCATGGGGTCGGAAGCCCTTCGGGACCTGACAGTTGAGGCTACTTGAGCCCAACCTGTTTAATATCAGTAGGTTTAATATCAGCCTGCTCCGCCGGGTATGACGGCCCCAGCCTGCGAATAAGTAGAGCTGGGGGTACAAGGCCCCCATTCACACACCGGATACACAGCCTCAGGTAACCTCTTGCCCGCAGGGACCTGTTTCCTCATCCACATGAGATCGGTGACCATGAAAAGGCTTTGTAAACTGTAAAATGGGTGCTACAGGAGCCGGTGGGGGCCACACTGCTGTCCAGGCCAGCCCTCCCCCCTCCCCGGGGCACCCGGCTGGGCGTCGCGCCAGTGTCCGCGGGCCCGCACCTTGGCCAGCAGGAGCAGGGTGCGGCTGGTGCGGGCGTCCGCGTGCCGCTCCCGCAGGTGGAAGAGCTTGGGCGCCATGATCGCGGGAGAGAAGAAGCGCAGGCACAGGAAGCTGGTGACGGCGATGAACGGCACGTTCTGGGGGGGGTGCGGGAGAGCAGGGGCTGGACTCTCCGACGCCTGGACTCAGAACAGCCCGCTGGGTTCCGGTGCTGTCCCTGCCTCTCCCTCTCCCCACACCCCCGCCAGGCGCTCCTAACCACCACCGCCACAGCGCCCCCTTCCCCACAGCTTTCTTCCCTCCCTCCGCCCGCCCCCACCGGCAGAGGGCGCACCTCGTGCTGGGCGCTGGGGAAGCGCTCGCGCACGCGCCGGAAAAGCTGGCGGAAGGTGGCGCGGATCACGGCGGGGCAGGCGCGAACAGAGCGACTGAGCGCGCTCAGCAGCGCCGCCAGGTGGGTGCGCAGCGTCTGCGCACTCTGCTCCAGCACCTCGGCCTCGGTCTGTGGGCGGTGCAGCCCGGAGCACCTGCGTGGGCCCGCAGGGAACCCGCGAGAGAAGGTCGAGGTCAGCGCCCGTGCACACGACTGCATGGGACTCCTGGAGATAGGTGCAGTAAGGCAACAGCCGAGACGGGGGCACAGAGGCAATGCATAGGTGGGCAGAGCGACGAAGGGTAGACCCAGGCAGAAAAAGCCAAAAAAATGTATTTGCATAAAGGGCCTGACACTCCCGCCCCCAGGAATCACCCCCGGCCTCACCCTACATCCTTGACTTCAACTTTGCTGGGGTCCAGCTCCACGTACTTCTTCTCCTCAAACACTCTGTCAATGATGGGGCCCAGGACTCCGTGCAGATACCGCATCCCAGCCACCTGGGGGCGGCAGTGAGTGGCATCGGTCCTGTCTCCCACCTCCAGCTGCCTGCCCTCTCCCTGCAGCCGACCTCCCAGCCACCCGACCTCCCAGCCACCCGTACACCATCTGCCTGCTGTGTCTACTCAGGATAAAGTGGGGCACACAATGGGGACAGCGTGACAAACTGCTACCACAGGAATGAATGATGAGTGAATGACTGCATGGATGGATGAAGTGCGTTCTTAAAGGGCCCTGGGCACAGGAGACTGGGGGATAAGCCCCACTCTGCCTCTGGGCCCTCCTGAACCTCTGTCTCCTCATCTATGAAACAAAGACCATATATCACTCAACCTCACCTTCAGAAAAGACTCCATGGACTTTGAGGCCAGAGAGTTGCTCCGGAACAGGGTGTTAGCCTCACCTACAAGGAGATGTTCTAGTGGGTAGGGGTTTGAGAGAGGAGGGACGAAGCTTTGGGGAGGACAGAGGACCTTGGGGCTGGGTGACCTAAGCTGGCCCCTCAGCAAAGTACTTCCTTGCCACCTCCCAGCCCACTGCCCCACATCTGCCTTTTGCTCTTTCCTTTGCCCCCCTAATCAGACCCAGCAGCTTCCTCCAGGAAGGCTTCCCAGATTTCTCCCCTCTCAGCATATCTGAAGTCCTTGGCTCCCACCTCCCCTTTCCACTGCACCCTCAGACAGGCCGCACCCTCCCAGGCCTCACTGGTACGACCCAGCTCCAGCTGGAAGAGCAGGTCCAGAAAGTCTCTGGCCAGTCCCTGCCCCAGGAACAGCTTGAGCAGGTTGGTGGCCACGTCCTGGCGGCATTCGGTGCTTGTTGTCTCCTCAATAAGTGCTATCAGCTGCCCTGGGCCCTGAAGGGGGTGGCAAGGAGAGGTAGGTTAGATAAGAGCACAGGGGAACCCAAACCCTACTCTGAGGGCCTCGAGGGACACAGGGGAGGGGGGGCTTCCCCACCAGATGGCGAGGGGCCCTGGGCATTGGTTAGCTCCTCACCATCCTGAGAACTGAGAGTTTTGCTCTTCGAAGCAGGTTTAGAAGGACAGGGATAACAGGCCCGCTGTCCCTGCACCCTCCCGCCTTCCCCCGGGGCCCCCTCACCTGGGTGCCCAGCTTCACCTCCCGGCACAGCAGCTGTACCAGGGGCTGGTAGCAGCCAGAGGGCAGTACCGTCTCGTCCCGCAGCCGCACCTCCAGCTGCAAGGAGCCCAGGTTGCCCCTGGAATGGGCAGCCTGTGACCTCTCCACCAGGGACCCAGGCCACCTGGGCTGTGCCCCCTCCCCCACTGCCTCCATAGTCCTGATGGGCTCTCTGCACATCCCTGCACCCCTCCACCTCGGTGCAGCTCCCTGCACTGTGCCCCTCCCCAAGCTGCTTTCTCTGCTCTGAAAAGCTTCTCCCTGCCTCCAAACCCAGGGTGACTCCACATGTTTTCACAGCCTGGCCCCCTGCCACTTTTAGGCGCCTTGGACTCTGCGCTTGACCCATGCAGACATGCGGGGTTCCCCAGCCTTGAATCTGTAAACTCTCAGAGAATGGCTACTCCACACATATGCTTCATACTGGACGCAAATCCCCAGCTGTCATAACAACCTGCCAGGGGAAACTGAGGCTTGAGCAGGTTAAGCGACTTGCCACAGTGGATCTAACTGCCAAGCTCCCCTGCTCCCACCCCTGCTGGGGATGGTGCTGACCAAGGCTTAACCGTCTGTAAGGCCCCCACGTCCAGAAGCACAGGACAGTCACTAAGTGGTGCCGCTAGCACACGGCCTCGTACACAGCCAAGCGGTCGTCAAAATGGCTGCTTCTATGGAAATGCCTGCTATGGGACCCAGCCCCCCGCCCTGCCCTGCCCTGCCCCGCTGCTGGTGGGAATGGGGGGGGGGGGGGGG
>NW_027532208.1:1220432-1304574 GCF_008692635.1 Crocuta crocuta
GCGGGGGGGGGGGGGGGGGGTGAGTGTCTGGGGTCCTCTGCGGACAGGGTGAACCATCCGAGGTGGGGGAGACACTGCGGATCCTCCACTGTTGGGCTGAGTGGTGTGCAAGGGGGCCAGAAGGCTTCCTGGAGGGGGCTGCCAGATTTACCAGAATAAAAATACAAGACACCCAGTTAAATCTGAATATCTTTAGTAGAAGCCTGGCTCCAACATCGCATGGACATACTTACACTAAAAATCATCCACTGTTTGTCTAAAACTTGGCTTTAAGGGGACAGCTTGTATTTTATCTGGCAACCTTTTTCCTGGAGAATTTGGGGGGAAGAGTCAGAGCTCTGGGGATTCGAACTGTGGTCTGAGGTCTGCAGAGAAACCCTTCAAGGGAAAGGGTTCTGAAGGCCTGTTCCAGAATGTGCCAGAAGGTGAGAACCGGGAGCCCTGCACTGCCTTGGAGGACAGGGCTGAGTCCAAGGCTGTGAGACGCCAGCCAGAGGCGGCAGGACCGACCAGGATAATGGAGCCCCGGGCGCTGGGCAAGCGCGGAAAGAAACCCGGGGCTGCCTCAGCCCCTCCCCCGCACCACGCGGCCCCGCCCCCTGACGGCCGCCTGCNGGCACTCACTCTCCCCGCCGATTCTTCGACTGGTCGGGCTGCAGCCGGAACCAGCCTTCTTCCTTCTGGGCCTCACACAGTTTCTGGACATTGAACACCACCTGGGGTCAAGGCAGAGGCGGGGTGGGGGTGGGGGCCGCTGGATCTGGGATCCTCAGCGCTCTTCCTTTCGGGGGAGTCCCTTCTGGGGGTCCCCGAGCACTGGTGGCTTGTCCTCTGGTGCAGCAGCAGGGTGGGGTGGGGGAAGGAGGGGAGGTGGGGGATGGTGCTGGAATGGAGGCAGGGCCAGGTGCAGCCAGCAGGGGGCAGGGTGCTCACTTTGCCCAAGAAGTCATTCCTGCTGACAAGGTCCCAGTCCCAGGCTTCCACGCACAGCGCCTCCACGGCCCCCTCCTCCAACTCAAACTCAAACGTCTCGTTCCAGCGTGGGTAGCACGATTTCTTCACGATCTGCCCAAAATGGGGTGAGTGGGGGGGCCCCCAAGGCCCAGCCACCCCAGACAGCCTACTCGGGATCCCCGAGGGGCCTTGCAGCAGGAGAGGTATAGACTTCCTGTTCAAATCTTCCCCAAACTGGAAGAAATTGGGGCTGAGTGGGTAAGGCACTTGTCCAAGGCCACACAGCAAAAAGGTAGCAGATTGCACCCAGAAAGCAGGACCCCACCCACTCCCCCTGCCAGGGTTGAGCCCACCGCCCCAGCTATTTCCTGGAGGTGAGGAAGGCCGCGTGGGGAGCCACTGGACTGTGCGGACAGACCCCACTCCGGCTGTCTCGGCCCAGCCTGGCTGGGAGGGAAAGCCAGCTGGGGCTGCAGGGGTTGCTGCCAGAAGGGCTGGGATTTGCTGGGCGCCCTCAGACAGCTCACTCCACTTTTCTAACCCTCTTCTGTGAGACCCAAGTCCCAGACTGACCTCCCAGGTGACGATGGCCCCGGGCCAGACCCTGAGCCTGCCTCCCCCTTCCCAGCCCCTCACCGAGGTCTCCTGTGTCCGGCCGCTGTATCGCACTCGGACAAAGGGGTCAGACGCACCATTCCGGTCCTTCGGGGCCAGGTCCCTGGGGGGGGAGCAGAGCATCCACTTGTCACATGCCCCTCCCCAGACGGTGATCCCCCCACTGGGGGGGTCATCCAGGCCTGCTGGTAACTCTGCACAGCACCTCTCCTTTCTCTGGACCCCAATTCCCACAGTGTTCACCCCACGCCAGGCTAGGGATCCTCTGACTTGGCAGGTGAGGACCAGCTGCTGCTCTGGGAGTGGGGGGGGGGGGCAAGCGTGTCCATGAAACAGCCTGGGCTGCACGCCCCCCCCATCTGTTCCCAGGGCAGGCCTGAGCTGGAACCACCTCTCTGAGCCTCAGTTTCCCTTTCAGTAGAGTGGAGAAGATAACCCCAATAATTGAGATCACAGGCTTCTAGAAGGCCTGTCCTGCAGGGCCAGGGGGGCTGGTAAGCAACCTGGATCAGCCATCCTGCCCTCTCTCCACAGCTGGTCCTTTGCAAGGCCCAGAGCCCTCGGTCACAGCACCTCCGGCTCAGGACCCTTTGTGCAAGAACAAAGCCCACCCTTCTTCCATTTACTGTAAACATTAGCTGCTGCTCTTCCTGGTATTTTCAGCTTAAAACCTCTCACGCCTGCTTTTCTTTCCTCCTCAAAACTGGCTAATAGAACCCAGAGCATGGCCTTGATGATCTGCCCAGAAGGATGAGGAGAAACGTTCTTTCTGCTTCTGCAGCAAAGGCAGCTTCGAAGGCCTCTCAGGATCCCAGCAGGGCCTGAGCAGGGGGCGATGGAGGCCAAGGCCCCTCACACTCTAAAGAGGGGTCTGGACAGACCACTCCCCCCATCCAGGCCCCTGCTAGGTGGACAGGCTGGCCTGGCCGTTATGCCCCTAATCGTGTGTGAGCTAGTGTGCCGGTGTGAGCATGCGTGCAAGCCTGAGCGAGGAAGAAGGGGATGGTGACTGAGCGTGAGGGGTGGGACGGAGCCTCTGCCTGTCCACAGATTTTCCATGTGCTTGTGGCTCTTCCACATCCCAGCCCCGGGACAGAAAATAAAGCCCAGGGGAGCCACAGGCCTCATTTTCGGGACAGAGATCTTCCTCGCAGGGAAGCCGACCACCCACGCGGGGATCCGTTCAGCTCAGCTCCCCGGCTGGGCCCTGCCCTCCCGCCCCGGAGGCGAGCAAGGACCCCGTGGAGGTGGGCTGGAGCCAGAAAGGAAGGCGCTTCTCACGGAGCGTGTGTGACTCACACTCAGGCCCAGACGGGAGGGGAGCCCGCAGCTAAAAATATCCTGGGGGGAGGGGGACCCTGTCACAGGTGACTCAGGCCCACCTTCCCACCCAAGTCACTGTGCCTCCTGGAAAGAACCCGCCCCTCCCATCTGCAGGTTTTCAGCAACTCCTTCCACCCCTCACCCCACTACACATCCACGCCGTATCAGGCCAAGTTCATACTGGAGTTAAAGGCAGCGGAAGCCAGTTCTTGGCACTGGGGTTGCATGTACAGAGTTTGGGGTCCCCTCTATGAGGCCCGAGGCTCCACCATTAGAACATGAGCCCTTCCCCCAAGAGACGCGTGCCATCCTCCTGTGTGGGGCCCTCCGCCCCCCTGCCCCGTCCCTCCCGTCCCGCCTCACCTGGCCTCCAGCACAGAGCAGCGCAGCAGCCGGCAGCCCCGCGGCCCCGGCACCACCTCCAGGCGCAGGTGGATCTCACCCTGCACCTCCTCATCAGGGTCGACCTCTGTCAGGTGCGCCCATCCGCTGAAACCTGTAGGGCCGGCGGCTCAGCCNCTGGCCCTCTCCCTCGGCCCTGCCAGGCACCCCACGGCCCCTCCACCATCCCCCTGGGGTCCTCTCAAGCCCCTCTCAAGCTCTGTGAGGTGGGGGCTGTTGTCCCCGCTGACAGATGGGGAAACAGGTTCAGCAGCTGAGCCACAGCAGTGGGAAGAGGCTTGATGAGCACCCCAACCTGGCGACCCTTATGTCCTTACTATTGTGCCACACGGCATGTGATGGCTCTGACCCCAACTCATGACGGGACCACCTTCTCTGTCCTCAGTTTCTCCATCTTAAAACAGTGGCTCGTGTCTACAGCTGCTGGAGGAGGGGCTAAGCCCAGATGGGGAAGCATCAAGGGACCGGCATTACTTGGGCCCGGGGACCCTGAGGGGCCGGCGGGGGCAGCAGGTGGGAAAGGCCTCTGGCCTGGCAGGGGCCTAGAGGCTCCATGAGTCAGCAAAGTCCCCCCCACCCCCGCACGCCTGCCCCGGCCTCACAGACAGGAGCAGGTGTGTGCCGGGAAGGCGAGCTCCTGGCCCGAACCCTCCCTGGCAGATAGGGACCCAGCCCAGAGGAGGCCCTGGGTCACACAGTGAGGCTGGGGAAGGGCTCACCCCCTGGAAACAATGTCAGCACCCCAAGCAATCGCCGAAGGGGCCTGGCCCAGCCACAGGCTGACCCCTCACAGGCTTAGGACAGAGTGACACTAGACCCAAGCTGGGGGAACCCCAGGGCTACAGAAAGACCCAACCCGATTGGGAGGAGGGGTCTCTACACCTCATAGCAACGGAGCATAGAGAGGCCCCACCTTCTGCCTGCTGAGGCCTTAGGTCCCGCCACTAGCAGCCCCCCTTGGCTCTAGGGGGATGCAGTCCCAACCGGGGGGCAGAATGGGGCCCAGAGCCAAAGGCCAGGGTGCAGGAGACGGTCAGAGGCCCTTCTAGGGAGGGCAGACGCGGCTTTCCCTGAGCACGGGCCCCTGAAGCAGCCTGGAAGAAACATCCGGGAACTGGGGGAAGGCCAGGGACAAGCAGAGCAGAGCAGTGGGGTGAGAGAGGAGGGAGGCCAGGGTGGGGGGGCAGGCAAGAGCCAGCCACGGGCTCCCTCCCGGGGATCTTACCCTTAGGGTGAGCGGCCAGGGTGTCCCTGGTCAGGCAGACCTTCCCGATAACGTCGTCCCGGCTGGAGGAGGGACAGGGAGCCAGAGCTGCGCGGGGCTCTGTGGGGAGCTCAGGACCCCCCCCTCCTGCCCAGTTTGGGGGCCCCGTGGGAAGCAGGGAGGCTGACGCTCCCCTCACTCGCAGGAGCCTACTGGAGCAGGACCCACGACCCTCCCGCAGGCCCTGCCTTCTGGACCCTCTCGTGGGCATGTGCCACGCTTCTGCACATGGATGGACACATGTGCCCGCACCTGCCGAGCAAGCTCTGCGGGTCCTCCAGCTCGCAGCCCCCAGCGCACCTGCGCTTGTATTCCTGCACGCGCATGCATACGGTGCAGGGTGAGCACGGTAAGCTCCCCCGTCCCCACAGACACCCACATGCTCAAACCCTGATCCCTTCCAGACCCTTCTGGACTCCCCCTCGTGCCAGGCCATAAAGAGGATGCAAAGTGACTGGCAGTCCCAGCGGTGAGATGGGCGGGGAGGGGCGGATGGTGGGCCCTGGGCCCCAGCTGAAGAGTGGGGGCCCACCCACCTGAGGGCATCCTCATCCATGACGTAGAAGGCCACCGAGTGGAAGGTGGGCGGCAGGTGCACCTGGTACTCCTCGCCCCAGAATGGGCACAAGGTCTTCCACACAGTGGCTGTCCTACAGCAGAGGACCCTCAGCACCTGTCTGGGCCACCCGCAGGCCCCAGGGTGTGGCAAGACAGGGCCGTGTGACCTAAGTCCACCTTTCTCCACACCCTCTTCCACTCCCCAGGACAAGAGCTCTGCTATCGGATGGTTTCCCTTGTCCAAGATCCCATTGCCCATGATTGATCATTCCCTCCTGACCTTCCTCTCTGCCCTGGGTAGGGCGCAGGCCATTTTCCATTTGGGGGAAACTGAGACCACGGGTGGCCATAACTGGCCTCAGGTCCCATAAGGGGACAGTGGCAGAGCCGGGACCAGAAGCCTGGCTTCCCAACCTCACCCTGGCTCCTGATGCTGAACAGACTCACTGAGGGTAGAAACAGGGGGATGGCCAGGTTGACCCTGGAGCTAGACAGTCTTCCTGGGGAGCCTGGGAACCAGGGCCCAGAGCCTGAACCAGAGAGGTCCTGTGTGGGCAGAGCCTCGCCCAGCTCTGGCCAAACCCCCCAGGGCACAGTTCAGCTCATGGGTCTCAGCAGGGTATGCGGGGGTGGGGTGGGGGCGGGGTGGAGCTGAAACCCCCAGGGACCTGGATGAAGGCTCAGGGTGTCACCTTCACCCCAACCACTTCTCAGGTGACTTGAACTCTGGAGCCTGGGTTTCCCTGTCTGTCAGAGAGACAACCAGAGCCATCCTGCCTGTCCCCCTCTTGGTATCGGGTTTGGAGGGAATGAGGCAAAAGTCTTGGGGTACTGTTTGCAGTGGGGGGGAAGAACCGCAAGTCTGTCAGCCTTGGCTGGCAGTCAGCGATGGGCGATCAGGTGGGCCAAACAGCAGGGCCGCTCTGGCCATGAAGTCCGAGGCAGAGGCCTGTGGTGGGGGGCGGGCACGGGACCCCAAAGACCCTGCCCAGAATCGTGGAGCCCATGGACACGTCCAGGGGAAGTGGCCCTTCTGGGTACAGCCTTTCTGGGCTATAACCACTGTGGAGTGTCTCAGGGAGAGGGATCCCCAAGGAAGAGCAAGGACCAGGGATGGGGGAGGAGCCCTGGCTTCGGGGTCAGCTGGATTTGGGTTCCAGTCTGACTTTGCCACCTCCTAGGTAGGTGACCCTGAGGAAGTGACTTAGTCTGTCTGAGTCTCCGGGCTCCTCATCTGCAAATGCAACTTAAAAATATCACAGCCAGCTCGCTCTAAGTTTCAAATGGGCTGCAAATGGTTTAGCACAGGGTCCAGCAGGCTGTACTCCATAAATGACAGCTGCTGGTACTAATCGTCATCCTCTGTCCCCTCTGAGGGCTGTAAAGATTGTACATGGGGCATCCGGGTGGCTCAGTCAGTTAAGTGGTCGATTTCAGCTCAGGTTATGATCTTGCAGTTTGTGGGTTCAAGTCCCGCATCGGGCTCTGTGCTGACAGCTCAGAGCCTGGAGCCTGCTTCAGATTCTGTGTCGCCCTCTCTTTCTGCCCCTCCCCCTGTTCACGCTCTGTCTCTCAAAAATAAATAAACGTTAAAAAAAAAAAGAGCAGAGGTGGTGAGAAGCCCTTGGATATAATCCCTGGATGGGCATCAAGGTCAGTAATTAGCACGAGGAGTAACAGGTCGTCGGTGTTTCTCACCTCCAAGCAGGTGTGTCAGGGCATTAGCGCAGGGTGGGGGGGCCGGGGATTAGGTGCTCCAAGGCCTCCCTCTCTATACCCCCCACCTCCCCTACCCAGGTTGCAGCCCTACCTGATGATGGGCTCATTGTCCACCTTCACAATGCAGTAGGGGTCGCTGCTGCCGGTGCTGCAAGACAGAAGGCCAGGGAGGGGCAGACTGACGGCCAGCCGCACGCGGGGGGGTGAGGGTAGGGGCTCCCAGGCTGCTCAGCCCTCCCCTCGGTGATCCCAGGAAAGACAATCAAGGCCAAGGTACGGGGTCTTGGGCTGGTGCCTTAAGGTTCCTCAGGCCAAAATGTGTGCCCCACCATCAGTGTGGGAGGCACAAAAGCCCTCCTGCCCAGGTGCAGGGGAAGGGGAGAAACAGCTCACTGCCCCTCCTGCTCAGGAATGGATGCCTCCTCCTGTCACCCCTTCCTCCTGCCCTGCCCTGTGACAGGTAGCGAACAAGGAACAGCCCCAGGCAAGCTGGAGAAACACCCATCCTCAATACCCAAGTCAGCCCCTGTTTTCTCCTCTGAGCCCCTGAACCCTTGCCCCTTGCCACTGCTGCTCCTCCAACCTGGACTGTGTGGCCTACCTCCCAGCCTCCCCTCCCCTCCCCACCCCCAGAGCCCCGCCCACTCCCAGAGGCAGGGAGTAAGATCTCCCCTTGCGTCCCCCTGCCTGCGAATTCTTCATCTTTCTGTCCATCCCAGGCCTGCTGGTGAGGTACTATCCTCAGCTGCCATCCCCACCTGACTCCCTGAGTGCAGGGGCCACTTCTGTGTCCCCCAGGGCCTAGGACAGGGGACCCAGGAATGTTTGCTGGATAAATGAATGAATGAACAAATGTAACAGTCTGCCCCCAAGCTCTTGGCCACCCGGGAAAGAAGGAAGGGGCCACACGCAGGACTGCTCAGGCGCGCCGGTCTCCGTTGGTGGGGGATTTCTGGGGCGGAGGGCAGCCCCAGCCAGGCCTAAGGCTGGTCTCAGTCAAGTAAAGGGGTGAGGCATGTCTTTAGGCCCAGTGTCCGTTAAAAGGAAGTGTTATTTGCGTGCTAGAGGTTGGGGAAATTCCAAGTCCTGCTTCCCTTCTCAAAAGGGGCTCTTCCTGCAGAGGAAGCCACGAGATGCAAAGTACTCCAAAGGTCCTCCTGATGCTGAGCGGAAATGTCTGCCAAGACTCAGTTCCCCACACAGCACAGTGAGGCCATGATGGCGCTCACAGCTGCCCTGATCTTGCATGAGGGCCAGCCCATGGGAGGGGTTCCGCAAACATAGGCACCCCCCTAGACACCCAGCTCTTGGGCCTGGAACCCCGCCCCCTGTCATTTAGGAGCCCCCTCCTTCATAGACCCCCTGAGAACACACCAGCTCGCATCCTACCGCCCCAAAGCCAGGGGACCCCAGGCCTCCAGCAATCTGGGCCCTGTGCGCCCCAGGAGCCAGGCAGAGCTGCAGGGCTCCCGCAGCTGCATGACGTGTATTTGCACCAGGAACTAGGAAGGAGGAGACATGGGTGTGGGCTGAGACCTCTGGGGGTGGACCCCTTCTACCCCGCCTCTACCTCCACCCCTGGTACCCCTGTAGCCCAGCTATGCCCACAGCACAGTTGTCACTCAATGAATGGATCGCTGAATGAACAGTGAGATCTGGGGCTTGTGTTACAGGCAAGGTCGCCGGGTGGGTAAAGGCCAGGAGGCTGGAACAGGCCTGGCTGTGCAGAGGCAGGATGAGCTGGGGGGCTGGGTCACGGCGGGGTGGGGGGCGAAAGGGCCGGTGCCAAGAGTGTGCTGAAGCCAGAGGCCCAACCTGATCGCTGGCCAGCTGTTGCGATCTGGAAGCCCTGCCCAGTGCCCTCTGCCCTGATGAGTCCCCTGGGCTGGTCCCCTGTCTGACTTCTCCTTCCCCAGCCTGGTACTTGCAGGGCCTCTATATTTAGGCCCTTGGCAGTTTCCAGGCTGTGGAAGGGGAAGGATCAAGGCAAACCCTGAAATAGTTCCGGGCCCGTCCCCAGGGCCACTGGGCGTGGGAGCCAGTCAGTCATCAGTCATTATGAGACTTAGCTCCTGTGTGGCTGACCCAGGCACCCAAGGATGGGAGACGATGGAGGGAAACGCAATAGGAACAGGTGGGCTCCAAAAGCTGTCGGTGATGGGGAGCACAGCTGTGCTCTGTGCCCTTAAAAGAACAAAAAGCCCATGAGTGGAGGTGGCGGGGAGGCAGGCAGCAGCTGTGTGATAAGATCTCCCTCCTTAGAAAGGTCTCAGTCAACATGGGCCACTATAAAAGGTAGTGAGCTCCTTGTTCTCAGAAGTGTGCAAGCCCTGACTGGAAGAGATGCCACTCAGGAGACAGGCTGATAAGGCACAGTGAGGCAGGCTCACCACCACCCTGCCTCCAGCACTCAGTGTGGGCCTCCAGTGATCTCCAAACCCACCACCCCCATCCTTGAGCCAAATCATTTGCATGGCATTTGCAAGGCTCAGTCCCCACAGAGCCCCACAACAGGGCTGCAAGCTGGGTCCAGCCGGGATTCTCGACTTGTCAGCAGCAAGAGTGGATCTGAACGCTGACTTCCCTACCTAAATGCGGTGTGGCCTTGGCTAGTGACTTGCACACCCTGATCCTCAGTTTCCCTTTCTACAAACTGAATATCTACTTTATAGGACAAATAAAAGGATTACCTGGGAAGGCCCTCAACACCCCTTATTCTCCCCTACTGTGGGCCAGGAATCGCCCAGAGCCCCTGGAATGCGGAGATGAATGAGTCAAATGGTTCCTATCCTCACCCCCAGGCTCCCCAAGAAGCAGCAATTGCTACCAAGGGCTTCATCCTAACTGCCCCCAAACTGCTGGAGGACACAAAACAGGGGCAAATGAACAATCCTGCTGGAGGGCACTAGGGAAAGCCAGAGCTGAAGTCTGAACGGGGTCCTGAAGGATGAATAGGAGTTTTCTGGAGGACTCTGAAGGGGAGTGTTTGAAGGCAGAAGACCTAAACATGTGCAAAAGCAGGGCCAGGAAGAGCCCAAACCTGAGAGGCTGAGGGGGGGAGGTCACAACTAGATTTAAGGGCCAGATGACAGGTCAGAGCCACTAAAGGGAGGGTGGAGGAAAGGAGGTGAGGAGAGGTGAGTAGGGAGGGGGGCAGGGCTAGGAAAGAGATCCTGGAGGCAAACCAACAGGCCTCGGTGGCCACTCCCCCAGGGATGGAGAGCCAAGGCCCCTGGGTTGGGCAGAGGCGGTGCTGCGCAGAGAAGCCAGCGCCTGGGCTCCCCAGCAGACTGAGCCCACAGCCTCACCATCCAGGGCTGGGGCAGGCCTGCGGCCAGGCACTAGGGCCTGCGGGGATGGGGAGGGAGGTGACAGACGAGGGGACGCTCCTCCCGGCAGCCGCCGGCAGCCATCAGCCGGAGGAGGCCAAGCTGACCTAGTTACCGGTACCAGCGAGGGGGATGGATGCTCAGAGGCTTGGCCTGGAGGCTAAGACCCTCCTCAGAGTTCTTCGTGGCTCTCCCAGAGACCACTCAGCTCCGGGCCCACCTACGCCCCCAGGCACTGAAACCCACCTGGAGAGGTCCCCTACAGCCCCCTCCCTCATCCATTGCCATAGCAACTGCTGAGCCTGGCCTCACCTGGCCCAGGGGGCCTTGAACTAGAACTGCTCAAGGCGCTGAGTGAGCAGGGAAATTCACAAGGGCCACTGCACAGAAGGAAGAGATGCCCTTGCCCCAGCCTCCTACACCCCCCTCCCTGATCACCACCCCTTGGCATCCAGGTGTCTGCTGAAGAGACTGGGTTGGGCAGGAGGGGGGGGGGGCGGCTCCAGACAGTAGACTTTGGACCCAGTGCTGCCTCTGGGCTCCCCTTCCCCCACACCCTGCTCCAGGCAGCCAGCGCACCAGGAGCTTTGTGCTTATGGGATTTTTTTTTTTTTTTTAAGATTTCATTTTTAAGTGCACTCTACACCCAACCTGGGGCTCGAACTCACAATCCCGAGATCAAGAGCCATATGCTTTACCGACTGAGCCAGACAGACACCTGGGTGCTTAAGGGATTCTGACCTCCAGTCTAGAGAAGGGGAAACTGAGGCTTCAGAGATAAAATGCTGCTAAGGCTGTATACGAGGGAGGCAAGGATTGGATGGGGCAACTCAGTTCTGGAACCTACTGAGAAAGGGGCTGGGACAAGGGGCTCCTGAAACCTCCTCAAGTCTGGCGAGGGACCAGGGAAAGCCCTAGATGTTGGCGTTTGTTAGGAGCTCTTGACCCGAGAGGGTGCTCAGCCATTGGAGCCAGCATTTCACGTCTCTGAGCCTCAGTTTCCTTATTTGTAAAATGGAATGATGAGAATTGCCTTGCTGGGTAGTTGTGAGGAGGTAAGGCCACCACACGGCTCAACTACCCCATCTTTGCACGGTACAGGCCTCCCAACCCATAGGTTCACCCTTCATGCCAGCGCACAGCTGGAAGCCCCGGACAGCCCCCGGCCCCCAGAGCCCCCAGGACGCGTTTCAGGTGCACACTCCCGGGTACTAAAGGTTTCGGAACTACTGAGGAAGACCCCTCGTTCCAGGGGGCACCCTCACCTCCTCCAGCCACACCCCCCGCAGTTCACTGAGACATCTCCCTGCGAGGTCTCCCCCACGCTCAGCCCCTGTCCTGTTAAAGCTTTACCCTTCCCGTCATGAGCCGCCGATCGCCCCCTCCCTGGTTACTAAGGCCTGATAGACCCCCGTCCCCTCCCCAGTCCACGGCCCTTCCCTGTCACCCCCTGCCCGGTGCTCGCGACAAATCTTAACCGTCCCCATTTCCCTTCCAGTCCCCCACTGCGACCACACTCGCCACACCCTCGCCGCTGCTCCACTTGTGGGCGGGCCGTGCGGACCCCAGAAAGGTTAGGCACAAGGGGCAGCGCCCCTCCCCAGAAAGTTGAGACCCCCACCCCCGGCGGCGCTCACATGTCCTTGGCGGGCAGGTTCTTCCCCTCCACGATGCGGATGGACAGCGAGCTGCGCTTGGCCATCGCGGGTCCGCGACGCGGGATGCGGGCCCGGGGGAGCGGGACGCCGCTGGGTCGGGTGCAGAGGGCCGCCGGCGCGGGACTGTGCGCCGCGGGGGGCGGGCCGTGCCGGGCGCTGGAGGTAAGCGCGGGGGCGGGGGGATCGCTTCCACNGCCAGCCCCCAGGTGCACGGGGGCTGTGGGCCCTAGTGTGTACTCGTAGGTGCGGGCAAGTGCGGGGACACGCGGGCAGGGGACGTTGGAGAACAGCCCTGGCCACCGGAGCCTGACGCGTGGGACGCCCTGCGTAGGCGTAAGATGAATGAATGAACAATCGGACGAACTTAGCAAACAATATGTGTGTTTATGTTCGAGCCACCTGGACACAGAAGGAGGCAGCGAGAGCCAGGGCGGTCCAGAGCTTTGGGGACAATGCACTTGAGTCTGAAAGACCAGGAATCTTTTTGAGAATCTGCTTGGGAGGAGGGGGCTTTTTTCAGTGATCACTTCACTTAACGCCCCCTCCCTCCCCAGAGGTGGGGATTTGGATGTGGCGCTCAGGTTTCTAGAATTGGCCCCTTCGTGGTTTTCTCCCAGACTTCGAGGTCACAGTCCTGGGACTGGCACAGCCATAACTGGCCCTGGGTAGCTGCCCCTTCCCCCCTCCGCGAGGGCACTGTCTGAAACATCACTGCAGACTTGGGTCCTAGAGCCAGCTTCACCACTCCCTTGCTGGGTGGCTCTGGGTGGCTTTCTGAACTTCCATGAGCTGGTTCCATTTCATCACCAGCAAAGAGGGGCCAGTGATACCTGCCAAGGATGCCCAGGAAACACTGTATGTGTGGGTGCCTGGTACAGGTTCTATTTTCTCTTACCTTCTGTTATCTTTTCCTATTTTGTTATTTATACAACACATGCACACTTTACCAAGTTCAGACATTGAATATTTACAATGCTTCCTTAAAAAAAAAAAAAAAAAAGAGGGTGCCTGGCTGGCTCTGTTGGTAGAGTATGTGACTCTTGGCCTGGGATTTTGAGTTCCAGCCCCACCTTGGGTGTAGAGATTATTTTTTAAAAAATCCTTTCAGGGGCGCCTGGGTGGCTCAGTGGGTTGAGCATCTTCAGCTCAGGTCATGAGCTCATAGTTTGTGAGTCTGAGCCCTGTGTCGTACTCTCTGCTGTCAGCGCAGAGCCTGCTTCAGATATTGTCTCCCTCGTTCTCTGCCCTTTCCCCGCTTGTTCTCTCTTTCTCTCTCCCTCTCTCTCTCTTTTCCTCTCGCAAAAATAAAAAATAAACATTAAAAAAATGTTTTCAGGGTTCCTGGATGGTTTAGTCAGTTAAGCATCGGACTTCAGCTCAGGTAAAGATCTCACGGTTTGTGAGTTCCAGCCCTGCATCCGGCTCTTGCTGACAGCTCAGAGCCTGGAGCCTGCTTCAGATTCTGTGCCTCCTCTCTCTCTGCCCCTCCACGGTTCACACACTGTCTCTCTCTCTCTCCAAAATAAACATAACATAAAACATTTTTTTAATGCTTTCAATGAAAAGTCAGTCTTCTCTCCCAGGCACAAATCCCCTCCCCCAAGGAAGCCACATCCCTAATTCCTTGTACCGCCTACTGGAGACAGTCTCTATTTCAATGGCACAGGACACATATATTCTTCTATATACAAATAGTAGCTTACAGTTTCCACTTACAGTTTCTCCTACATCATCCTGGAAACCCATAGATATTTGTAAGAAAAAGCACTCTTATTCTCTGCCGACTGCCCAGTTTCCCAATGTGTGGATGTACACACTGATGGGTCTCCTGTTAGTAGATGGACTATTGCTTTCACCGAACAATAGCACAGCTCACGGACCATTCTGTGCATGAGCAAATGCAGCCAAGGATGAATTCCTAGAAGCAGAATCCCTGGGCCTGAAGATGTGTGCATGTTGGGACGCACATTTTCTGCTGCTGTGTTGTTCCTGTGTATGCGGCCACCAACCTACAGGGACGGGCTAGCTCCCTCATGTTTTCACCAATATGCCCATCATCGGATGTGTGATCTTTGTCTACCTCATCAGTGGAAACATAATGGCTTCTCAGGGTACTTAGGGCTATTTTTTCAGGTAGTTTATCAGGGCCATTATCAGCCATCGTGGTTACTGAGATTTACCCAAGTCCCACCCCTGACCCTGGAATTGGGCCAGGTCACCTGGAGAGTGAGAAGCTGCTTTGTTGGCTTCTTGGTAGAGAGGGGGCTCACTCCCCCCACTGAGGGCTGTGACTGAGGCCTGGCTTGTGAGTGGGGGGCAGGGAGGGCTTCTGCCAAATCTAGTGTTCTAGGGTTCCTCAAGCCTGGGGGTACACTGGCACAGCTGAGCTGGGAAAGCCAGGCTTCTTCTTCTTCTTCTTTTTTTTTTTTTTTTTCTTTTAGGTTTATTTATTTTTGAGACAGAGAGAGAGACAGAGAGGGAGGGAGGGGCAGAGAGAGAGGGAGACACAGAATCCTTAGCAGGTTCCAGGCTCTGAGCTGTCAGTTCGCAGCCTGATGCGGGGCTAGAACCCACGAACCGCGAGATCATGACCTGAGCCGAAGTCAGAAGTTCAACCGACTGAGCCTCCCAGGCGCCCCGAAACCAGGCTTCTTTTGCCCACTTAAGGATGCAGTCCTTGCTCACCCCCAGGGCTGGGGAGCCTACCTCCTCCAGACGCTATGCTGTGCATCTTCAGACTATTCCAGCTGTGAGCAAGGCCTGGCCCCCCACCCCACCGAGCTGCCAGAAGCCTAAACCATGGCTGTTCTTCCCACCCTCCTCAGCCCCGAGCCAGGCTCCCCTCCCCTGCCATGAGTTCTAGATTCCACACTGCCCTGGTCACTGTCCCTAGAGGGCCTCCAGTTTGTCACAGGCCTTTCTGGAGTGTAGCTTCCAGAGAGGGGCTGGGTCTCCCTGCTGTACTGTGCCACACGGAGCAAACATGAACAGACCAAACCCTCCCTTTGTCTGGGCACGAGATCTTTAATGATCCCACCCACAACCCCCCTTAGCTTTTTGGGGCCGCACTGCCCTGGTTTCTACGTCCAAACAACAGAAACCAGCTCTGACTAATTTAAACAAAAAAGGGATTCCTTAGAAGGCCGTGGAGCGTGTCACAGATTCTCTGGGAGGGCCAGAGAACCAAGCCCAAAGGCCACACTCAGCCAAGAACAACGCCCCACAGCACATGCCAGAAGTGGCTTGGTGCAGACACCGCCGGTGCCGGCCCTGACCACGGACCCCTCATCATGCTGACACAGGATGCCACGGTGTGGCTGTCACAGGTGCTGAACTGTGGCATCTTCCCTGGTGTGAGGCTGGGAAAGCCAGTGACAGCACCATCAGCACCTGTTCTGGGAGGGATCAACTTCAGAAGATGGGGTGGGGGTAGGGAGGGGGCCTGGAGAGAGGAAGGGGGTGAGTGCAGGGCCTCCCCGGGAGTGACAGTATTCACTGCAGGGTCCTGAATTGCCATGTTGCTCCCCAATGACATCTCTTTAGCACCCACTAGGTAGCATCTGGACTCCAGGCACCCACACAGGCTTCTCATTTGATTCGCGTGATGCCTGGTGCCATAGCTGCTGTCACCCCCCTTTCCCTGAGAGTCCCGCGGGGATCCTGCAGCACACCCTACTTTACAAGGAAGGAGGAGGCTCTGTGGGGGCTGCCTGTCAGCCCGTCTCAAAGTTCCTGCCCCTCCTGCTGACACATAACTGCTTCTCCTCCGCACTACCTTGGCCTTGGCCTTGGCCTTGTGGCCAGGGAGCACAGCCTCTGAGCATGGGGACTCCTGAGGCAGAACGTGGTCAACACAGAGGCCTCAGCCAGGGAGGCTGGCCAAGCCTCCAGCGTGTTCCCAGAAATCAGTCTCTGGGGAGGGGTGAGTCAGAGGGCGGGGCCAGGAGGGGAGCCCAGCCCCAGCTCCGCCCCCCCCAGTCCAGGCCTTCCTCCATGGAGGGCTGCAGAGCAGACCCCTTTGTTGAGCAGACCACTGCCCTCCTTTCCTGTCCCCCGTGCTCATTCATTCATTCATTCATTCACCCCGCCACCCGCTTAGGTATTCAGCATTCATTGAGTACCTGCTGTGTGCCAGGCCACATGCGGGACACTGGGGACCAAGAGAAAAAGCAGCTGTGGTCCGCGCCCTCAAGGGGTTCACAGTTGAAAGGAAGAAACAGGCCAGTAAGTGCTAGAGCAGGGAAGTGAATGGAGGGGGGCGCTCAGGAGATCTCCCTGAGGAAGTGACACTGAATAGGTCTGGAAGGATGGGGAGGCTTGCACGATATGGTCACATGGTCGCAAGTGGGAGGGGAATGCTCCCCAAGGAGAGAGCAGCCTGAGCAAAGGTGGGCAGGTGTGATGAAGCCTGGGGTGTTGGAAACATCCAAGTGGGGGGTGTAGGAAGCTACAGCGGAGGGCCGGGACTCTGGGGGAATTTCTGACATTTTCCTGGGCAGAGTTTGGAGCAGAGGAGCAACGTGGGGGGACGTGGGTGCTGGAAATGCAGGAGGCTGCCATTTTGAAGTGTTAGCAAATGGGCCTCCTTCCCACCCTGAACTTCCTTTGTCCCTACCCCACATGGTCAGCAGGATGGAGTAGCTCCATGCACGTTTTTAGGGATCCACAAAAATGCTCTAATTTCTTTAGAATCAGAAGGAAAAAAATAAATATCATCTAATGAATACATAACAAGTCAGTCCAGCCCAGACTGTATTCATCTTTATGCCAAAGCAGTCATAAAATATGCATTTTTTTGTGTTTTGTTTTGTTTGGGGGGGGCGCAAGTGAGCGTGGGGCAGAGAGAGAGAGACAGAGGGACAGAGAGAAAGAAGCAGGGCTCCCCCGACACAGGGCTCAAGCTCACCCAGTGTGGGGCTCGAACTCACAAACTGTCAGATCATAACCTGAGCCAAAGTCAGAGGCTTAACGACTGAGTCAGCCAGGTGCCCTGTCATTAAGTAGATTTTAATATCTTGACCCATGCCAGTCAAAAGTGCCCAGGGCTCATGAAAGCCAATGACTCTGGCACAGAACAGTTCTTGAGTTCTTGAGTTTCAATTCACAGCAGATCAGTAACATTGGAAGATGAAAGTGTTGGAGTTGTGGAGTCTGGATGTTTGGGCTTCGGGGGAACCTTGTAAGGGCTGGAACTCCACGGGGATGGAGAAAGAGCTACCTCAGGGAAGGGGTTGAATGCCAAACTGACTTGAGATGAAAAACGAGTGTTGGATCAACATGACATTGAGTGATAGGGGCACCTGGATGGCTCAGTCAGTTAAGCGTCAGACTCTTGGTTTCGGTTCAGGTCAAGATCTCACGGTTCATGGGTTCGAGCCCCACATAGGACTCCACCCTGGCAGTAGGAGTCTGCTTGGGATTCTCTCTCTCTCCTCTCTCTGCCCCTCCTCCACTCTCTCTCTCTCTCTCAAAATAAATTTAAAAACTGTAAGATTATATTGCACAATAGAAAAATAGTTTTTCTTCGGGAACTCCTGAGCTTCTATACTGAATGCCTTGCCCACACACGGGGCTATTTTTAGACCCGTATCAGCCAGGGCTCCACTCCACATCCCAATAAACATTTAAAAACACACCTGGTGGGGGGCAGAGGAAATGAGTGAAGCTGGTCAAAAAGTTCCAAACTTTCAAACGTAAGATCAAATAAGCCCTGAGGATGTAACCGTACAGCACAGTGACTGTAATCAACCTTACCATGCAGTGTGTTTGAAAGTCGCTAAGAAGGTAGATCTTAAAAGTTCTCACCATAAGAAAAAAAATTACAATCACGGGAGGTAGTAGACGTTAACGAAGCTTCTGGTGGTGATCACTTCACAATACATACCTGTGTTGTATACCAAAAACTAATACAAGGTTAGAAGTCAATTACCTCCCTATGAAACTAGGACATAATTGATGAAAGCACACCCCCATACCAGGTTCCTCCAAAAATTAAAAATAGATTTACCACATGATTCATCAATCCCACTTCTGGGTATGTAGCCAACAAAACTGAAACCAGGGTCTTGAAAAGGTACCTGCACCCTCAAGGTCATTGCAGCATTATTCACAATAGCCAAGAGATAAAAGCAACTTTAATGTCCATCAGCAGAACGGACAAAGGTAGTGTGTTACACACGTGGGCATGCACACTCACATGCAGGAATATTATTCTGCCTTAAAGAAGGGACTCCCAGGAGTGCTTGGTTAGAGGACATGGAACTTTTTTTTTTTTTTTACTGTTTATTTATTGTTGAGAGAGAGAGACAGAGCGTGAGCCGGGGAAAGGCAGAGAAAGAAGGAGACACAGAATCCAAAGCAGGCTCCCGCGAGGCTCACTCGAACTCACAAACCGTGAGATCATGACCTGAGCCGAAGTCGGACACTTAACCAACTGAGCCACTCAGCACCCCCAACACGCAACTCTTGATCTCAGGGCTGTGAGTTCAAGCCCCATGTTGGGGGTAGTGTTTACTTTAAAAACAAAACAAAAAAAAAGAGAAGTAAACCCTGTCACATGCAATGACATGAATCAGCCTTGAGGCCATCACGCTCAGTGAAATAAACCAGTCATGCAAAAGCAAACACCGCATGCTTCCAGTTATATGTGAAACGAGCATAGCCAAATTCTTGGAAATAGTAAGTGGGATGGTGGCTGTCAGGGGCTGGAAGGAGGCGGGTGGGGAGTTGTTTTGTGAGTATAGTTTCAGTTTTGCAAGATGAAAACGTTCTGGAGATGGGTTGCCCAGCAATGTGAATGCACTTAACATTGCCTGAAACAGACACTTAAAAGAAATTGGTTCAAGGGCGCCTGGGTGGCTCAGTCAACTCTTGATTTCAGCTTATGATCAAGGTCATGATCTCATGGTTCGTGGCTTCAAGCCCCAAGCCGGGCTCTGCGTTGACAGGGCAGAGCCTGCTTGGGATTCTCTTTCTCCCCTGCCTTTCTCTGCCTGCCCCTCCCTCGCTCTCTCTCTCTCTCTCAAGTTTAAAAGTTTAAACAAGGGGCACCTGGGTGGCTCATTCAGTTAAGCATCCGACTTCGGCTCAGGTCATGATCTCACGGTTTGTGGGTTCGAACCCTGTGTTGGGCTTTGTGCTAATAGCTAGCTCAGAGCCTGGAGCCTGTTTCAGATTCTGTGTGTGTCTCTCTCTCTGACCCTCCCCTGCTCACACTGTCTATCTTCCTCTCTCAGAAATAAATAAAACATTAAGAAAAAGTTAAAAAAATTTTTTTAAAGTTTAATAAAAAATAAACATGCAAATATAACCCCACTTTATACGTAAATTTTGGCCGCAAAAATATTTGAAAATAATGTTCTAACTTATGCTTTTGAAGCTATCTGGGTACAAGTAACTCTTGTGATTTGCTGCTGGCCTCGATTTTTCTACAAACACCATGCATTCTTGGGAATCTTGGGGATTTTTCCAAAGTGAGAAAATGTGACCTACAAACTGTTTTCACGCCCAGTGACATGTTTTAAAATACTAAATGTAACAGCGGGTGAAGCTGACAGAGTGTTACTTCTAGAAGAAACTTACGTAAACATTTATTATCCTTTTCAGTTTTGTGGTTTTAATATTTTGGAGCCAATGCATTTGCCCCAACCAGACGTGGTGGATTTTCCTGAGCCGGACGCCCCACGCCCACAGCGCTTCCTGGGGAAAACAGTCGCTGCCCAGAGGAAAGGCCTTTCCATGCCACTCTACCCACCCCCCTCCCCTCCACAGTAGCTGCTGGTGATGTCCCTTCTCCTGAGAGGAAACAAGACAGGGGTGATGGGGCTAAGCCATTGGTGCTCATGGGGGGGGTTGCTGAGACAGTGGGTCAGAGAAAGGATCAGGAAATGGGGATCCCAGCAGCTGGGCAGATGTGCTGAAGGTGGGGAGGGGAGGCCCCACACAAAGGCCAGAGGGGCCCCGCTGTGTACCTGCAAATTCTGGATGCAGGACTCTGGACTGAGCCCGAGGCCACAGGGAGCCCAAACAGGCTCTGGGTGGAGTGATAGCAGTGTGCCAGGAAGTGTGGACTCACCAGGCGTGAGAAGCCTAGAGGGGCAGGCTGAAGGGCGTCCACAGGCCAGACGGGGGTCCGTCCCCAGCGTCCCCTTCTTCCGGCTGGTCTGGGCACCCCACCCACTCCCTGTAGACAGAGAGCATTAAATACAATTTTTTAAAGTTTATTTATTTATTTTTGAGAGAGCACAAGCAAGGGAAGAACAGAGAGAGAGAGACAGAGTCAGAGCATGAGCAGGGAAAAGGAAGAGAGAGAGAGAATCCGAAGCAGTCTCCAAGCTCTGAGCTGTCAGCACAGAGCCTGACATGGAGTTCAAACCCAGGAACAATGAGATCATGACCTGAGCTGAAGTTGGACGCTTAACCGACAGAGCCACCCAGGTGCCCTGCATTGAATACAATTTTTAAAACTGAGGCCTGCAGTGAAGAGTGTGGGCACTGGAGCCACGTGTGGAGTTCAAATCCCGAATCCACTACTCCAAGAGGACTCGCAGTGTGGTTTTAGGCAAGTAAGTCTGCCTCTCTGGGCCTCACTTGCCTAATCTGTAAAGTGGGGCAGCGGCGGCTGCACCCCATAGAGTGAGTGGTGACTGTGAAGAAGGCATGCTGATGTCACCAGATCTCAGGAGGCGCCTTCCAGTACTGAGCACTTTAGGGACGCTCTCTCTTCAGTGCCAGGGGACGAGGAAACCATAGACAGAGCCCCTGCACAGACGGATCCACAGCACAACTCGGGATTAAGTGCTGGTGTTATGTTTGCTTTTTTTTTTTTTAAATAATTTTTTTTTAATGTTTTATTTATTTCTAGGAGAGAGAGAGAGACAGCGTGAGTAGGGAAGGGTCAGAGAGAGAGGGAGTCACAGACTGAAACAGGCTCCAGGCTCTGAGCTGGCAGTCAGCACCGAGCCCGATGCAGGGCTCGAACCCACGAACCGCGAGATCATGACCTAAGTGAAAGTCGGACGCTTAACCGACTAAGCCACCCAGGCGCCCCTACGTTTGCTTTTTAAACAAGGAGGTGCAACGTCACTTTGACAGAGCTGTCCTCTCCCAGCACGGCCCCTGGCCTTGGCAAGACAGAGAAGACCCAGCCCAGAGAGAAGGACGGAGAGAGAAATAGGTGGAAGAAAACATTCAGAAGCAGAGAGAGAGAGAGAGAGAAAGTCAGAAAGAGAAAATACAGAAACAGAGGGGACCGTCTTAGCCCCCTGCCTGAGGTGGGGGCAGAGGGAAGGAGGATTATCACCCCTCAATTCTCCCCAGGGACCCCTTGTTGGGGGCTGGGCTGGGAACAGCTTGCAGGCCCCTCTAGGCTTTCCAAAGTGGCTAAGGGGAGTCTTGGGCAAGAAGCCAAGGTGGGCCGAGGCAGGCACAGGGCTGGTGACAGGTGTCCCTCAGGTACCCTGTGGGCATGGGGACCCCACCAGTGGTAGAGGGTAGCTGCCAGCAGGGAGATCAGAGGCCCCTTTCTGTGAACTCCCTGAGCTTCAGCCCCTGTGGGTAAAAACTACTTTACCACCCCCCAAAGTGGGAAACTGAGGCATGGCAAGGCAAGTGCCTGAGGCATCCAGGCAAGGAGCCCTGGATGCTGAAAACTGAAGGCCAGGAGTCCACGATCTTGGGTCCAGATCTCCACCGGGGCCTCTAGGAAAACCAAAGGACAGCCTTCCTGCAGAGGGTGGAGGTGTTCCAGGTGGGCTTCCTGGGAGAGGTGGCACCAGGCTGGATTTGAAGGAGTAGGGATGGGGCCAGGAAGTGGGGGTGAAGGTGCCAGGCCCAGCTCTCAGGGTGTCCCCTGAGTGGAGACAGCCCAAGGTTGTGGGGACAGCATGATTCCGTGGAGACCCTGGCCTCTTGGGCCCCGACGGGGCCTCTGCCGGCTCCAAGGGGAGAAGGATGTATGTGTGAGACAGGAACTTGGCTTGAGAGCAGGGCGGCCCAGCCAGGACATAAACCTGCCACGGCTTCTGGCGCCGCCGCCTCCCCGCTGCCGCAGCTCCACACAGGACCCTGGCTGGGCTGACAGGAACCAGGAGTCTTGGGGTGAAGAATGGAGCCGCAGGGCGAGGGGGCGGGGGACAGGAGGGGGAGGTGGTTCCTGGTTCTCAGCCTGACTCCCTCCCAGAGAGCTGCTGCGCACCCCTCACATCCGACCACCGGGCAGTGCTCCCCACCGCCCCCTCCTCCCCTCCTGTAGCTCCTGGGGCCCAGCGGCCCTCGGGCCCTGCCTCACCGGGGTCTCCTGCCTTAGCCGCCCCGTCCTTCTACACCTTCTGTGGGACTGTCCCCCCTGCCCCTGCTGGACCCCACACACTTTCTTCCTGACCCACATCTCTGTGGCCTGCGCCTGGGGGGAGGGGCAGCCTAGCTGGTGATGCGGGGGGTGGGGTGGAAAGGGGAGACCAGCTCCTCTCTGGGTCAGGGCCTCATGGCCGTGGCCATGGCACTGTCCATAGAGGCTCATGAATAAACACCAAGCCTTTCTCCTACAGTAAAACACACAAATCTCTTGTTTTTTAATATTTATTTATTAAATAAATGTTTTTAATGATTTGTTTATTTCTGAGAGAGAGAGAGAGAGACAGCATGAGCAGGGGAGGGTCAGAGAGAGAGGGAGACACAGAATCTGAAATAGGCTCCAGGCTCTGAGCTAGCTGTCAGCACAGAGTCCGATGGGGAGCTCAAACCCACGAACCATGAGATCATGACCTGAGCCGAAGTCGGACGCTTAACCGACCGAGCCACCCAGGCGCACCAATATTTATTTATTTTTGAGAGACAGAGAGAGAAAGCGGGTGCAAGCAAGTGGGGGAGGGGCAGAGGGAGAGAGAATCCCAAGCAGGCTTTGAGCTGTCAGCGCAAAGCCGAATGCAGGGCTCAAACTCACAGACTGTGAGATCATAACCTGAGCTGAAATCAGGAATCTAACGCTTCACTGAGCCACCCAAGTGCCACTAAGAACACACAAATCTTTTTTTTTTTTTTTAATTTTTTTTTAATGTTTTATTTATTTTTAGGAGNCACAAATCTTAAGCGAACAGCTCAAAGGAGTTTTACATGTGCATACACCTGGGTGACCATCACCCAGACCAAGATCTAGAATATTTCCAGCCCAGAGCTGGCTCCCTCGTGCCCCGATTCCAGTCGCTGCCTCCCCAGAGACAACAGCTATCCTGACAGTCTTGGTTGCTTTTGACCTTCAGATGGATGGAATATACTCTGTTCCCGGCTTCCCACAATTCCTCCAACTTCTTCTCCCTTGGCCCGTGCAGAGATACCCGTGCTGTGTCAGTTTGGGGCTGTCGTGAATAAGACTGCTGTGAACATAAGTTCATGTGTCTTCCGCTGGACCTGAGCGCCCATTCTCTCGGAGAAATACCTTCAAGCAGAATAGCGGGGCCCTAGGGTAGAATCCTAAACCGGTAAACTCTTAAGGTCCTTCCCCGGGCATTTCACACCCGTCCCCACTTCTCCCCAGTGGACCCACCAGATGTCTCCTCCCTCTGGTGGCCCAGTGGTGGGAACTCCCGATTCTTCAGCCTTGTTTGGCGGAGCCGGGCGGCTCTGGTCTCTCTCCTGCCAGCCCATGAGCCCAGGCCCTCCACCTCACAGCTCAAGGGCCCCCTGGACTGGCCAGCAAGCACAAGCCCTTCCTCGCTCCCAAGAGAACACGGAACTGTTCCGTGAGCTTCTGGCACGGCACTTCAGGACTGACCACCTGGGGTCCCCCCTCTGTCTTGGCCACCCTCCTCCTCCTAGGACAGGGACTTTGTCTAAGCTGTTTCTGCTCCCAGTGTGCAGCACGCAGCCTGGGAAGGACGACAGGCAGCTGGGGACATAGAGGAAGGTGGAGAGACGGATGTTCCCACCTTGGCCCAAGCCTGAAGATACAGACTCAAGGTCCAGTCTGTCTGCCGTTTTTTTTTAAATTTTTTAAATGTTTTACTTATTTCTGAGAGAGAGAGAGAGAGAGAGAGAGAGACAGCATGAGCAGGGGAGGGTCAGAGAGAGAGGGAGACACAGAATCCAAAGCAGGCTCCAGGCTCTGAGCTGTCAGCACAGAGCCCGACGTGGGGCTTGAACCCACGAACCGTGATTTCATGACCTGAGCCGAAGTCGGCCGCTTAACTGACTGAGCCACCCGGGCGCCCCTGTTTTTAACACGGGCCCGGGATGCCTCCAGGATCCTGGTGGGGTTCCGGACCTGTTCTTCCCTTCACCCCTGTCCACTGAGACGTAGACTCAAGGCAGGTGAGTTGGGGACAAGCAAAACCGTGTGAGTCTTGAGAGCAAATAACCCTGATTGGAGCAGGTGCTCAGTGGGAAGAGAGGGGGTCTCTGACATTCTTGGAGATTCTCTGGGGGCCCTGTGGCCGGTCAGAGGGGCTCAGCTGTGGCCCTGGAACAGCGGGTAGTCAGGCCCCGTGACCAGAGGTACCGTTGGCCACCCCACCCTTGGCCTTCAGCCCAGACCCAGGTTCCTGGCTTCCGCGAAGTTCATCTCCTGAGTGGAGTTCCGTGCGTTGCTCTCATTAACCTCCTGAACCTTTCCGAAAGGAGTGGAAACCCCTGTCTCACCCTCCGGCTGAGGACCCCGGGGGAGGAAGCTGGGGACAGTAAGGGAACCACCCAAGCTGCAGAGGCGGGGGTGGGAGCCCTGGGTACCCCTGAGACCCTCCGGGAGCCCTGCAGCCCCCACCCCCACCAGCCAAGCTCTGAGACCCTCCCTGCCCCGCCCTCAGCGGGGTTCCCTTCCCCTGTGTTTCCTACCCTGGTGACACTCCCCACGCCTCCATTTCTTGACCTGTAAAATGAGCCTGTCATGGGCTTGCCCGAGGATTTGGGGGTTCACATCTAGGAATTGTTCGGGCCCATTCCCGGGCCCCAGTAAGTGCTGTGCAAGGGTCAGTCCTTCCTCTGACTCACGGAGCCCTCTGTGGGCGGCATTCGCTGGGCTGGGCTGGAGTGACCCGGGGGTGGCTGACAAGGGTGGCTTGCATCTCTCGTCTGTTTCCACGGCTCCCCATCTGTCTCTCTGGGTCCCTTCACCCCACTACGGTTGGATGGACAGCCAGGGGATATTCTTGGAGTCCTTGAGAATCAGAGGGAGACAGATAACTTGCAGTGGAAGGGGTCACACACAGGTGGCCGCAAGGAGAAAGGAGACAGACAAGCCAGGCTTGAAGGGCCAGAAGAGTTCGGGATCCTCATGAAGGTGGCGGGAGGCAGGAACAGCATCAGGAAGTAAGGGGATCATCATGTGTGAGCCCTTGGGCCATCCTGATGGGAACTTCGGGAAACTGGGACCTGACTCTGGGCAGCTCAGACCCACCCGACCCCCAAAACAGCATGTCCCCAGGGGGACCCCGGGAGCCCCCGCTTCTTGGCATGGGATTCACCAACGGATCCTGGGAGGGTGGAGGAGACCACCCCCTTGGCTGGACTGTCCTCCCTGGGAGAGGCCTCCCAATTGGGTGGCTGGGACCCTGGGGAGACCCCTCTCTCAAGCTGGGGTGCATTTTGGTGGCCCAGGGTGGAAACATTCCCCAGGGAGTTTAAGAGCATCAGAGGTGGAAGCAGCCCACCCCTGGACCCCAGGACTAGCTGATTGCTGCCTCTCCAGGCCTTTGTGGTCCTTCCTTCCTGCCTGGAGGCTTCTGGCACCATCCAGGCCTTCAGACCCCTCTGTGCGAGCTGGTGTTCCCAGCAGACCCTAGGTTCAAGGGGGACAGAGCTGTCTAAATTCCCATGACAGTCCAGTAGGGCCACCTGGGTTCCGCTGCAGGGGACATCTGGGTGTCTGGTTGTCTGCTCCATTTTTGTCCTCTCCCCATACTGAGCCCAAGCCTGGAACAGAGAAGCCAGCTTTCTGATTTTATCCCACATCCACTGGGAAATGGCCATGCCCATCTCTGGGCCGGCTCAGACAGCTTCCCCCGAGGAAGCGAGCCGAGTTCCCATGGCTTGTCATAGTTAAAAATAAAGACAAGAGGGGCGCCTGGGTGGCTCAGTCGGTTGAGTGTCTGACTTTAGCTCAGGTCATGATCTCACAGTTTGTGGGTTCGAGCCCCGCGTCGGGCTCTTTGCTGTCAGTGCAGAGCCCACTTCAGATACTTTGTTCTCTTCTCTCTGCACCTCCCCCACTCGAGCTTGCTCTCTCTCTCAAAAATAAACTTAAAACACACACACACACACACACACACACACACACACACACACACACACCAGCCAGCAAAGCAGAAAAAGGCCCCTACCCAAATCCATTTGTCCATTTATCAGCCTGATGGCAGGTGACATAGGACCCACTGGATGTCATTTCATGGCTCAAGATGATTGTCCCCAATCTGTCTTCCCCAGGTTTATGCCCCCTAATGGCAGGCTACTGAGTGGGTCAGTGGTCACCCCACCAGCCCCTGCTCCATCCCATGAGGGCCCCCTTCTTACCTCTGTGCATATCTAGCCCCCACGAGGCCAGGCCTACATGTCTCCAGCAAGCCTCGAGTCAGTGAGTGTCTACTGGGCATAGGAGTGAGTGGGTGGTTGGGGAGGGGGATGACAGGTGCTTGTGGCTCATCTCTTCCATCATTTTCATGCATGAAAAGAGCGAGGAGGGTCAGGCAGGGGGCCCGGGCTGGGGCCAGAGCACGGACCTTCCCAGGGCCCTGACTGCTGTGCAACTCTCCCTGAGAGTGGGTCTCAGGACACAGCTCCCGAGCTGAGGTTCCTCATCTGTCGCATGCGGATCATGGCCAGCAGCTTCACGGGGCCACCCTGGCTCGGGCCTACCCCTCCAACCAGCCCCGGCTCCCAGGCCCCAGAAGAGACCAGGGAAGCAAGCCACAGCATGCTGGGCTCTCCGCATCTCTGGGCTTGGGCTCTGAGCTCTGCACCATGCAGGTCCCAAGGAGATGGCTTCGGCTCTGTGGCCGGGCTGTGCCTGTCACAGAAAATGGTGCATGTGCTCAGTGGGGGCCTGTAGTCAAGGGGACAGGTTAATCAGGGTCTTCAACATTCGGCCTGGGTCCTGCAGGACCAGGGGACCATGAGGAGGTAGGGGTCTGGGGGCAGATCTAGGTTTGGGTCTGGGGTTGTATGGTGGCCCTGGGGGCTTCTGGGATAGCCTATCAGAGGCAGTCAGGGTCCCTGTCCTCCAAGACTCAGGGATCAGCTCCTGAAGAGTCTCCTCTGCACGCCCCACCCCCACTCTGGCTTCAGGCAGCCCTCTGTCTGGGACAGGACTTTAAGGTCAGCGGTCTGCCCTTCTGTCCAGTCTGGAGACCACAAAGTTGGAGAAGGGTCTGATTCCACAGGATCAGCACAAAGGAGGCCTTTGACCCTCTATGATTTCATGATACAATAAAAAAATGTTGGGGGGCCTGGGTGGTTCAGTCAGTTGAGCATCTAACTCTTGATTTCGGCTCAGGTCATGATCCAGGGTTCATGGAATCAAGTCCCATGCCCGGCTCTGGGCTGAGTATGGAGCCTGCTTAAAATTCTCTCTCTCTCTCCCTCTGCGCCTCCCACGTTCATACTTGATCTCTCTCAAAAAGTGTGTGTGTGTGTTTATTTATTTATTCCCAGTCTATTTATTTATTTATTCCTCTGTTCCCGGCACAGAGCTCTCAAAATTTTTAGAATTTTTTTAATGTTAGGGGAGACAAGAAGGTCTTTTATTTTCTAACAAGCTTCTTTTAATCCCACCTGAGTCCATGCTAATGAGGTGACTCTTGGTGGGGCCCCAAGTGGCTTCAGGATGGGACTGGTCACCAGAGGAACCAGCCATGTGCTTAGATGGTTGAACTTCCAGCCCCAGCCCCACCCCGAGACAACCGCTGGGGAGAACACAGAGGCTGCAAGTGAGTTCCATCACCAACGGTCAATGATTTAATCAATCATGCCTTCATGATGGACCCTCCAGAAAGACCCTAGTCGATGGGGTTCAAAGACCTTCTTTGTCTTCTTTTTTTTTTAATGTGTGTTTATTTTTGAGAGACAGAGAGAGACAGAGCATGAGCAGGGGAGGGGCAGAGAGAGAGAAAGGGAGACACAGAATCCGAAGCAGATTCCAGGCTCCGAGCTGTCAGCACAGAGCCCCACTCGAAGCTCAAACTCATGAACCATGAGATCATAACCTGAGCCGGAGTCGGATGCTTAACCGACTGAGCCACCCAGGTGCCCCTGTTCAGAGAGCTTACGGGGTGGTAAACACGCTGGGAGAGATTTGCACCCAGAGAGGGCATGCCAGCTTCGCACCCCTCCCCCCAAGCCTCACCCTAGGAGTCCCTTCTATTTTGCTGTTCCTGAATTGTAGCCTCTATAATAATCTCGTAATAGCAAGTAAACAGTTTTCCTGAGTTCCGTGAGCCATTCTAGCAGATCAGCCAATCTGAGGATGGGGTCGTGGGTGTCCCTGCGTTGCAGCCCAGTTGGACAGAAATGTGGGTATCTCAGGAACCCAGTACTTGTCACCAGTGTCTGAAGGGGGAGGGGGCAGTCTTATGGGGCCGAGCCCTTGACCCATGGGGTCTATACTAACTCCAGGTAGTTAGTGTCAGAATTGAATTAAATCATAGTACACCCGGGGGGGCCCGGGTGGCTCAGTCCATTGAGCATCCGACTTCGGTTCAGGGCATGACCTCACAGTTCATGAGTTCGAGCCCTGCTGTCAGTGCAGAGCCTGCTTTGGAGCCTCTGTCTCCTTCTCTCTCTGCCCCTCCCCCACTCACGCTCTCTCTCGCAAAAATAAACAAACATTTAAAAAAATAAATCACAGTTCACAATAGAGAATTGGTCCATGTAAGGAAAAGCCACACGTTCAGTGTCAGAAGTGCTGTGAGTAAAACAGATCACAGTAGTCCTCTGTGTCCATTCTTGGTCCTTCTCTGTTCCGCTCTGGTCCCAAGAGGGTGGCACATGGACTGTATCACCCAGAGTCCCCTGCCCTGTTGCTTCTGGTTACATGCGGTAGTGTGGTCGGGAGAAGCCAGCGGCGTGAGGTCAGAAGGCAGGAGAAAGGCCGGGGTATTTACTCGCCGGCTCCCTCTAGTGGTTGCGTCCTTCTATCTCCAGCGCCTGCTTCCGATGGGCAGACCCTCACCGACTACTCCTGCTCGCTGGCTCTGGAGATACCGCTTCCCTCTTGTCAGCCCTTGACGTACAGGAGTGATTATGTCCCCATCATAAACACTGGGTCCGGGCCCTCTCCTTGGCTCCCTTAGCACGCTGACCACACCTTTGTAAACGCTCTCAATTGCCCTGCCAGACAGCATGCCATCTGTTTCCTGCCAGGCCTCACGATACAGGGCATCGGCTTGTGCAGTAAGGGCCTTGGCCACCCAGTTCAACCCTTGCCTTTTACATAAAGGGAAACTGAGGACCAGAGAGGGTAAGTGATGTGTCTGGGGTCACCCAGCCCTAGGATTGGGGCTCATGGCTGCTCCGTCCAAAAAGGCTCTGGAGAGACCAAGACTGACCTAGGCAGGGGATGGAAGCCTGTTTACCCCCCTCCCCGCCCCTCCCAGCCTAAACAGGATATGTCTGCCCTGGCTATTAAACCAGTTACAGCCATTAGCACCTCCCAGAGACAGGCACCTGGGAACCCAGCCAGGCCCTCCTTCCCTGCCCCCTGCCCCAAGAGGCATGTGGCCTGGGCCACCACCACCACCCCCGCCTCCCTGCCATCCCTCACCCCATCCTCAAGCCACCAGAACCTGCCCACCCACCAGCTCTTCGTTGCTTCCAGGGCCTTTGCATAGGCTGCTGCCCCGACCTGTGCACCTTCCTGTGTCACCTGGCACAGCGCTGCACCTTCAAGGACATACCTGTCCAGGGAGCCTCTTGGATCTGGCACCTGCATTCCCCCCCCAGCACTGGGCAACTTGAGGGCAGAAACTTGTTTGGGCCATTCCCCGCCTGGCCCGGAGTGGGGCTGATGATAACAAATGCTGGGCGCCTGGGACTCGGTTTGGGGCCAGTGTCAGCTTCGGGCTGAGCTCTGCGGGGATGGGGCAGCCAGAGCCGGACATGCAGGGCAAGGTGCACACATTCACCTCGTTGGTGCAGAGTAACCTCAACCCAGTGAGGCCAGTGTAATCACTCTCATTTTCCAGATAGGGACATAGAGGCCAGAAGAGAGGCTTACCCGGACCCAGATGGCTCAGCTGGCCTGAGACCCTGGACCTCACCTCTGATGCTATATCCTCCAAAGAGCCCCCACCCCCACCCTGCTCAGGAGAGCTGGGGACAGGGGTTCAGGGAGACTGCCCGGTGAACAACAACACAGATGTGCAGGGGGTGCTGGGGACATTTATTTCTGACAGGGACAGGCCTAATTTTGGGTAGGGACACCCTCCCCCCACTTCTCCTGGGGCTCCAGAAGCTTTGGGCATGCTCCCAGCCCAGGATCTGCAGGGAGAAGGCCCAGGGACAGGTGCGAGCCCCCTCAGGTGGCCCCCGTGGCTGGAGGGCTGGTCATGTGGTGGGTGTTGTATCTCCTCACGAAAGTCAACTGCTCCGGGCCCGAAATGGGAGCGTTCCTGCAGGTGTCATGACTTCGGGGGAGGGGAGAGAAGATGAGCGTAGGGCCTGATCCAAGTCCCACAGCTACTGCCCACGGCTTGGAGCTCTAGGCATAGGAGCATTGGGGGAACTGAGGCCCCACTGGCCAGGCTGGACTAACCTAAAGAAACCAGGCTAAACCTCACAAATCCAGCTGTGCCCCCCACTCTCCTCTATTCCCTGCACCCCAGGGTCTCCCCTGTCTCCCCTCATCGAAACCCACCACTGGCTCCCTCTGGCCTTCAGGACACAGTCCTTTTCCTCAGCTAGGAGTCATGACACCCCNACCCACTTCCCAGGACTGCTCCCCTCCCCCCTCCCCAAATCCCACCCAGAGGCCAGGTTTCCCCTTTTCTCTAGGAAGCCCTGTGGGCACCCCCTGTCCACCAGGCTCCAGCATGCGAGTTTTGAATGAAGTTTTGAGGCAAAGCTCAGCGCTTGAATTAAAAGCAATTCTCCGCCTCGGGGTCTCCGCGGGATCCCTCTACTCGCAATTCCAGATATTACCGCCAGGGGGCGAGTGGTGCCTCCTCAGAGAGCGTGGACACGCCCATGCCACCACCGTCCCGCATCCCGCAATTGGTCCGCAGAAAGGGACAAAGGAGGGAGGGATTCATGCGCACACGCGCGCGCGTGCGCACACACACACACACACCCCCATTGACAAGCCCTGCTGGCTTCTGGGTAGTGAGGATGAGGAGGATAAGAGGTGGCCTGGGTCAGAGACCCCACCCCTCCCACGGGGCCCAGACCCTGTCCACTTACCAGGTGTAGATAAGCAGAGCAAGGAGGACAGTGAAAACGACAGCCAGCAGGACCGATAAAATGGCAATGATGACCACGGTGCCCACGCTTTGGGGTCCTGGGGTAGCCTGCAGTGCCTTGGCTGAGGGGTGTGAGGGGTTCCCCAGGTAGGCAGGGGGGCAGGGAAGAGAGTTCTGACCTGAGAATGGGGACCTGGAACAGCCTCCAGACCAACCATCCCTCGCCCCAGGCTGGGGGAGGGGCACCTGCAGACAGCAGGGTGGTGATGGTGGCTATGATGGGGGGCTGCCCCATTCTCCCCAGCCCCATTCATCCTCAGGAGCCCCCCAGGCCCAGGGCCCCCAGCCCTACTATTTGACCTGCTCATTTGGCCCCATACCTTGCTGCAGGCGGGTCTCGTTGGACCACTCTGTCTCAGCCACAGGTCCCCTGTCACTCATCACCAGGAACTTCACTCTGGGAAGGAGACCCAGGATGGGGAGGGGGGGTCCCCGGAACCTGAAACCCTCTGGCCCTGACACCTGTCAGTCTGATCTCTTGACTCCTAGGTCCTGAGACGTTGGGGGAGTGGGGACTGGGTCTAAAAGCCAGCCTTAGAATGCACCAGAAGGGGCTCCAGTTCCAGCTGTGTAGCCTTGGGCACATCCCTCACCCTCTCTGGGCCTCAGTGTCCTCACTTAGGATATGTGTGTGGAATGGACTAGCTCCCCAGCACCCCACATCAGTGAGTCAAGCCCTGAGTGAAGGGAGACAGGGCTGGGGCCCATTGTGGATGGGAAAACTCCACCTGCAGGGTCCAGACAGCCCATGGGGGGAGGGGTCAAGTGGGGGGGGGCCCTCTACCCAAGGAAGAAGGGAGAATTCACCCAGGCGTCCCTGGCCCCTGCCCCTCCCGCCCCCCAGAAACCCAGGCACTCAGCTGGAAGCTGCCCCAAGCTCAGGCAGGAGCTCACCGGTAGGGGCCCGGGCCCGGCAGGGGGTGGTTACAGCCTCTCGTCTTAGGGGAGCAGCGGGTATCATTGCCAACGCGTAGGACCCGGAGCTGGTTGCCAGGCTGGCTGCCCGGGTAGAGCAACCGGCTGGCCATCAGCGTGAGGTAGTAGCCCCTCTGCATGAAGTTGGCCGGGACTGGGATGTCCTCCACCCTCTGAGGGGCAGCGAAGTTCTGGGTGGCTGAGGGGAGTCGCAGGTCAGAAGGTGGGGGCTCAAGGGCAGGGCCCCACCCCATCCCACCCAGCCAGAGAGCCCTCGAGCCACATCCCCTGCAGACCTGTCTCCCCTCTCCCCACATCTGCTGTTCCACCCAGGCCTCCTGCCCATTTCACAGAGGGAAAACCCAGGGCTGTCCCTGTGGCACCCACCGTTGCTGTGGGCCACCACCAGCCAGATGGTGTCCAAGTCAGAGATGTTGCGGTGACTGAACTGGCCCCTCGGCTGCTCCAGCGTGAAGGTAGACTGGGTGAGTGTCCCTGCCAGGGTGGGGCTTGAGAGCCGGGGCACAGGGNCAACCAAGTCCCCACAGCCCAGTCTGATGTGGGAGTTATGGTCCTGGAAGCCCCAGTCTGAGGAGGGAGGCACAGACTTGAACTGGGAGCCCCAGTCTGAGGGAGGAGTGGAGGCTTTTCCTGGAAGCCCCAGTCAGGCATTACGCAGGAGGGCTCCCTACTAACTCTGCCCATGGGCCATGGGCCGGTGACCCAAGGCCAGGCCCTGCCTCCTGCCTTGCTCGCTTACTAGGGGTAGGTACTGTGGGAGGTCAGGGGTGTCTGCCATGGGCAGGGCCTGGGGAAGGGATGCAGGCACTGGAGGCCCCTCCCCCAGCTGCACACACGATTCTGAAGAAGAGGTCTTAGGCCTGGTTGGGGTGAGACTCAGATTTAAGGGAGCCTGAGCCTGGGCCCAAACCCTAGATGGGACTCTCGACAGTAACCTTGAGCTCTGGCGCTCCCTGAGCCTCAGTTTACCGACCTCTCAAGTCCCTCCAGCTCCACCCAGATGGTCCAGGTTGGTTTACTTGAGGAGAGGAATGAGCGGCTTGGGGGGCTGGGGAGGGGTCCCCACCAAGACCCCAGGCCCAGACGTGCACCTCCTGGAGGTGTCCTGGCTGAGAGGAGGACAGCCTCTCTTCCTCGCCCAGGGCTGGGCCACCTCCCAGCCCACCCCGGGCATCTGCCTCTCTGGACCTTATGCCCTAACTACCTCCCCCCCCGCCCCCCGCCTCAGCCTCGCTCGAGTAAGGGTGGGGACAGGAGAGGAAAGAACCCTGGGACCCCATGTCAGAGGCAGAGGCGTGACAGACGCAGAACCCTGGACAAGCAACGTGGCCACATCCAGCCTTGCTGCCCGGAAGGCTCCCGAGGGCAGCACCCCAGTCCTGGAGGGGAGCAGGAAGGGGAGGCTGGGTGTCACACAAATCTCCAGAGCCCTCTCCCTCTTTCTGTTCGGTTCCCTTCGGTATGATTCATTTCTATTCCATCCAGCTCCCAGGGTTCAGGGCTAGACTCTGCCCTCCTCAGGGCCCCCGCTCCTGTCTCTGAGGCCCAGTGCACGCTGCATACAGCAGGTGCTTAATGTCCACTTAACGAGGGAGGAGGGGAGCAGCCAAGAGGGGCCACTCCATCTCTAAACCCCTCTAGTTTAAGAGCCCACAGTGACCAATGCCTGTAGCCCTCCAGGAGAGCTTCCTTCCTTCTGGGAGCCGACCTTATAGACTTGTTTAAACCTCTCCTCAGGGACAGAAGGAGGGGAGGCATTTGGTGAGAACCGGATGGGGGCTCAGGACGAATGGGCATAAGAACCCTAAAGAGAGGGAGAAAGCATTGCGCACTCCCCTATCTTGGGGCACGGGGACAGGTGTCTGTCTTGTGACCTCTGTGGTGGGCCATCTCCCCTGACCCACCCAGGCTCCAGGCCCCAGACTTGGGGCTTGGGAGGCAGCTTGTCCTCCTGAAGCCAGAGGCACGGTGCCCTGCCCCCCTTCACTCACCCAGGCCTGTCCCCCGCTGGAGGCAAGTCAACAGCAGCAACAGTGGCACCAGCAGCCGAGACTGTCCCCCACCGAGCCCCATGGCCAGGCCAAGTGTCTAACCGTCTGTCTGTCCAAGGGTCTGTCTGCAGCGTCCCAGAGCCTCTGCTGTCCACCAGGGCCTGGAGAGCTTGCCTCTGGTACCTCCCGCGGCTCCTCCCAGGCGCCCCCTCTTCCCAAACAACTGGTCGGACAGGTTTGGGGCAGAATCCGCTGGCCCCGAGGATTTGGCATCCCAGGGAGGGGTCCAAAGAGAACAATCAGTTGCTGCGCCGCCTGGACAAGCCCGTGGACGCTCCCACCCCCCACTCCAGGAAGGCCTGGCCAGGGAGGGGCCGAGGAAGGAGGTGGCAGCTCCAGGGTCCCCAGTAGCCCCAGTGACAGCCTTGCCAACAGTCCCAACCTGGCACTTGGGGCCCCCCACCATCGCCCTGTGCTGAAGGGAGTTACCCTCACTTTCTAGTCGGAGCATGAAGAGAAAGGGGCTTGTCCAAGATCACCCAGCCAGCCGGCCGGGTTCGGGAACTACTTTAAAAAAACATTTTTAAAAAACAATTGTAAATATTCTCTAGTTATTATGATGCATTTACATGCTATTCGATCGCCAGCTCACGCACACTATTTTTTTTCCCGAAAGTACTTAAACTGTGCCAACTGTTTATGACAGTGACCTTCAAAAGGGGCAAATACTCCTACCAACTCTGTAACTGCCTGGTAGGTTTTTCGTGACCAACTCTCTGTACTCCGGCATGGTAGCAGAGAGTTTCAGATATTTCAAGATTGGAAATCACTCTATTTCCTTCTTGATTGACTCAGCCCCCAGGGGAACTGGGGGCCAAGCCAGAACAAAAGCTCAGGGAAATCACTGGATTCCACTCCTGAGATTATTGCACTGTATGCTAACTAACTTGGACGTCAATTTAAAAGTAAAGAAAGAAAGAAAAGAAAAGAAAAAAAACAAAAGTAAATAAAATTAAGATTAGGGGCGCCTGGGTGGCTTAGTCGGTTAAGGGTCCGACTTTCGCTTAGGTCATGATCTCGCGCGCGGTTCGCGGGTTCGAGCCCCGCGTCGGGCTCTGTGCTGACTGCCAGCTCAGAGCCTGGAGCCTGTTTCGGAGTCTGTGTCTCCCTCTCTCTGACCCTCCCCTGCTCACACTGTCTCTCTCTCTCTCCTAGAAATAAATAAAAATATTTAAAAAATTAAATTAAATTAAGATTAAAAACAACAACAAAGGTCAGGGAAGGGAAATGAGAATGGGGTCAGGGTGAGTCTGGGGGTGCACGCGGGGGGAGCCTGAGCGGAGAGGCCACCAAGTCACCTGGTTAAGCTCCTGCTGTTCCACACCTCCGCGCCTTTACTCAGGCCCGTCTCCGTCTTAGGCCCTTGCAACCCCCAGCAACCCCCTGTCCTTCCTGCCCCAGGGGCTAGCACTACAAGAAACGCACTCTGGTCAGCCTTGGTGCTTCCCTAAATCCTCCCCCAGCACCCTAGCTCCCCTGGGACACATCTCCATCTCCCAATCACTGTTAGTGTCATGTGCTGTTACATCAAGGGTGACCCTGCACACGCTGACAGCTCCGTGAAGGCAGGCACTGGCCCTCCTGTACTTGCGGGGTGCGGAGGGGAGAAGGGTGGAGGCTAACCAGAGGGTCTGGGTCAGACCCTGCCCTGGGAGGGCTTTCTTTAACTCCCCAGCTTTTTGGGGTTTTTTTTTCTTAAGAGAGAGAGAATGAGCAGGAGGGAGAGGTACAGAGGAGAGAGAGAATCTTAAGCAGGCTCCTTGCCCAACATGGAGCCCAATGAAGGGATCCATCCCATGACCCCAGAAGTGGTGGCTTCTGGGTAGAGACCAGGTTCTCTGTAGGGTCCCCTCTTCCTGGTCCAGATGTCTCCAGCCCCAGTGAGTTCCCGTGTGAAGGGAGTGGGCCCAGGACGCCCAGAGGGACTGGGTGGGGGCCATGCCAACCCCCAGGGGATAGTCTGTTCCCAAGGACCTACCCTGCCTTGTACCTTTGGGGTGACTCATAGGATGAGGTGCGGCTTCCACCTGCCCCCAAACACAGGGCAGCCAGACAAATGCTCCCAAAGGCCCACCCACCAGCTCCATGGCTACCATCACAGCCGGAAAGGCTCCGGCACGTTCAGGGGCAGCCTGGGACTTTGTGCAGGGAGGGGAAGTATGGGTGACCCAGTCCCTTCCCCCTGCCCCAGCTTAGCCTAGGGGCCACTCACCAAACGCTGAGAGAGACCCAGCTGTGCTAATCCCGGTGGGAACAGACCCCACAGCTCACTGACCTCACCCTGGTCCTGAATCTTTCCCCGGCACAGTGACCCAGCTCCCTCAGCTTCTGCGGGTGCCTTGCTGGAGACAGGCAGCTCACCGCTTCCCCGGGATAGTGAAAGCATCAGACACCTGGAATCATAAACCAGAAAGCTGTTTCAGTAGTGGGGGTGCCTCCTTTGAGTAAAAGCGCACAATTTAGGGGCCAAGAGGCAAGCAGCTCTTGTTCGTCTCCGACCCACTGAAGCCTGGGGCAGGTGGGCCTACCCCTATTTATTTTTTTATTTAGAGAGTGTAAGCTGGGGAGAGGGGCAGCGAGAGAGAGAATTTTAAGCAGGCTCCGTACTCCATACTCGATCCCACGACCCTGGGATCATGACCTGAGCTGAAATGAAGAGCCAGATGCTCAACCGACTGAGCCACTCGGGCATCCCAGAGTGGGTAATTTATCCACTCATCCCCTCAACAGGCCATCAGAGAGCCCAGCAGCTCTGACCGCAAAGGACTCCACTCAAAGAGGCACCCTGAGACGCCTGATAAACTGAGGCCCCCTCTCAGCCCCCAACGCTTCCGGCCACCCCTCACCCCACCCCATGGCACCCTCTACCCTGGGGACTCTCCCTCTGCCCCTGCGCTATGGAGTTGGGGCTCAGACAAGAACAGGGAGGACAAAGCTGAGCCTGGAGGTTCCATAAAACACTTGAGGGAGGGGCTTTGGGCCACTTCCACTGTGGGAGAGGTGGGGAGTGGCAGAGGGAGCCGGACTGGGGACCGGGAGGGAGAAGCCAGGATGACTAATGAGGCATTCCTCTCCGTCCCTCAGGGGGAGAAGTCACGGAGAAAAATTGTTGTCAAGGGCAACACATTCTTTCCTGCGGGTAACTCTAGCCTGTGTCATCCACCCGGAGAGGGGTTTTGGGGAGGCCAGGGCTGGAGGGTCTGAACCAAAAGCTCGGAGGTCTTCGCTCGTTATACGGAGGGGAAACTGAGGCCAGGGGAGGAGGGCCGGGCTGCCTGGTGGGGCTCACCCAGCAAACAAGGCATACAGAACCCCAGGTTCCTGTCTCGCTCTCGAGACTCTGCCTCAGGAGTCAGGGGCATCCAAGGTTGGGACCAGTGTGGGGGATGGAACATGCAATTTGGGGGTGCCTGGGTGCCTCAGTCAGTTAAACGTCCCGACTTCAACTCAGGTCATGATCTCACGGTTCGTGAGTTCAAGCCCCACGTTGGGCTCTCTGCTGTCAGCTTGGAGCCTGCTTCGGATTCTGTGTCTCCCTCTCTCTCTGCCCTTCCTGTGCTCGTGTTCTGTCGCTTTCTCAAAAATAAATAAAATGAAAAAAAAAAAAAGGAACATGTGATTCTTGATCTTGGGGTCATGAGGTCAAGCCCCACGCTGAGCATAGAGCCTACCTAAAAACAAAAAACAAAACCCAAGCATCTATTTTGTCACAGTTCTGGAGGCAAGATCAAGATCAAGATCAAGTCCACTGGGTTAGCTTCTTCTGAGATTGGCCGGCAGATGGCTACCCTCTCGCTGCCTGGTAACGTGCTCTTTCCTCTGTACTGCATCTCTGTGACTCCTGGTCCTAATCTTTTATTTATTTTTTAATTTTTTAATGTTTTTTATTTATTTTTGAGACAGAGACAGAGTATGAGTGGGGGAGGGGCAGAGAGAGATGGAGACACAGTCTCTGAAGCTGCTATCAGCACAGAGCCAGATGCAGGGCTTGAACCCACTAACTGTGAGATCATGACCTGAGCCAAAGTCAGGTGCTTAACCAACTGAGCCCCCTAGGCGCCCCATGTCCTAATCTTTTATGAAGACACCAGTCAGACTGGATTACATCCCACCCTAAAGGCCTTACTTAATTATCTCTTTAGCTGAATTCCATCCCCCACACCAGCCCTCCCCCTCCCCTCGGAGGAGCGGGTCTGGGAGGCAGGCTGCAGAGTGAGGGGTGAGGGCTGTGTCCCTTTGCTTCTGTTTCATGGGGGCCCCCGCCCAAGAACATGGTGCCTTCCACCTCAGGCCAGGCAGCTTCCCAGGCTGCTGGGGGCAGGGGCAGAAAGGGTTCCAGGGAGCTAGCGGGCTGGGCTGCCAGGGGCCTGCTGCCCAGCTGTGTGGCCAGGAGCTGGCTATGCCCTGTCTGTGCTCCAGGCCCTATGGACAGCGGGGAGGGACAAGCCCTGCAAAGCTTTCTCGTGTCCCCATCCTGCAGAACGGGGAGGGGGCTCTGGGATGGCGGCGATGAAAGGTCAAAGTGACAGCTCTGTCTTCCCCTGAAATAACAAAAGGTATCTTAGAGGAACATCGGAAAACTCATTAATTGAACATCTACATGTCAGATCCCTTGAACCATCGCATCTCACTGCCCCTCACAGCAGCCCTGGTTGACGAGAATGATTGATCCATTGTACAGACATGAACACTAAGGCTCACAGGTGAGGTGTAACAAGTCTAAGGGCTCGACCCTGGAGAGGCTCTTGCTCTCCCCAACACGGGCCCTGGGGGCCTTTCTAGAGGGCAGATAGTCACGGAGCCCAGCAAAGCTCTAAATTTAATGCAACTGGGCCCAGCCACCTTCCTGGAGGGATAGATGCCATTCTGTCCTGGCAGCTCCTGCCACACCCTTCCTATGGCTGGGACATCGCCTTCCTGCTACGTGCACTCCCAGAGCCAGCACTGACCACATGACATCTTTGTGAGAATCACAAAAAGGTGTCCCTTCTCCTCAAGGATGCAGCCTCTCACCCACAGCCACGTACACCAGTGCGCAGGCCCACTGCAGCTGCCGGAGAGTGTGACTTCCCAGGCACCCACGCAGCCAGGGTGCCCACCTATCACGCACCCACACCAAAGAAGTGACCACCATGCCCAGCCCCCAGAGGTGACCAGACCAGAAGCTCGCACGGTGAGACCCAAGGAACGCAGCTTTGTTCTGCACTAGGACTCATGTGGTCTCCAACTCTGGCTCTTGGAGTTTCCAGGTGCTTCCCAAGCTCTTCTAGAACATTCCTTCCCCCCACCTAGCTCACCAAAGTTGGTTCCTGGTCCCAGTGTTGCACTGTTTGTGGCTGAGAACACACTGGTGTGGGGGGGTCCCGGGCCCTGTGGAGCCTGAGCCCCCTGACGGTTTCCTGGGTGTGTGAAAGAGACTCTACTTTTACTCCCACTAGGATGCAGCTCTGCCCAGTTAAAAATGATTAAGTGATTCAGCCAAATGAGAGGAGCAGTGAGTGACAGAACCCATGACAGGCAAATCTCAGGGCTCCTGTTTTCTTTTCCCAAAAAATGATGCCAGTCACAAAGGACCACCGTTTCTATGAAATGTTCAGAAAGTAGATGAGTGGTTGCCAGAGACTGACAGAAGTGACTGCCTCATGGGCATAGGGTGTCTTTTAGGATGATTATAATATTGTCAAGTTGATACTATTGATGATGAATGGACAGGTCTACGAATATGCCAGAATTCAGTGAACGGAACACTGTAAGTGGGTATATTGCATGGTATTTGAATTATATCTCAATGAAGCTGATACGTTTTTAAATTTATTTATTCTGAAAGAGAGAGAGTGAGCAGGGGAGGGGCGGGGGGGGGCGGCGAGAGAGAATCCCAAGCAGGCTCCGTGCTGTCAGCACAGAGCCTGATGCAGGGCTCGAACTCACAAACTGTGAGATTATGACCTGAGCTGAAACCAAGAGTCTGACACTTAACTGACTGAGCCACCCAGGTGCCCCTGAAGCTGATTTAAAAAAAAAAAAGAATGTGAAGGCACGCCTGGGTGGCTCAGTTGATTAAACGTCAGACTTTGGCTCCAGGAACCTGTGAGGCTGGAATATAGGGAATAAGGGATGGATGAACGGGGCCTTGAAACTGAGATGGTGGATCTAGATTCCGGTCTCGCGGCAGGAAGTCTCTGCAAGTTGTGGGCAAAGGTGGAACCATCAGGTTCACAGTCTGGTCCCTCTGGATACTGGGAAGAGGATGCTGGGAGGGGGCAGGGAACGCTGGTGCGGAGAGACCAGCTAGAGGCGGGGTGGCTGGCTGGGGACTGCAGGGGTGATGGGAGGAACGGATGGTTCAGAGGCACAGGGGAAGAGAACCCAGAGGGTGCGAGGGAGTGCTTAGTGCCCACCGCCCCGCCTGGTTTCCACCTGCTGTCATCCTGATTCCTTTGATTTTTGGTCTGATGAGTCATCTGTGAGTCATCACCCCCACAATCACTGCTGTTTTTTCCTTTTTAACAATGAACTTGTTTTTATCCACTGAGCCATTACCTTATACGCCAGTGGGTTTGGAGGCCCTCCCTCAAATACAGCCCTGGGGAAACATTTAAAATGCTATTTAATAAAAGATTCACCATCACATGGCTGTCACTACAAGCTCTGCTCAAGGCTGTCACGAGCTGGCCCGTGCGGGGCTGGGGTCCAGCTGGTGACCCACTGGGTGACTCTGGGGGAGAATGCCCTGGCATGGTTCCCTGGGGCCCGTGCCAGGCAGGCCATGACCAACCCTGCTGCCCTCGCTCCGTGTGGCTCCTGTGACACCTTGGCATGCTGGTCACCAGGGCCCTGGGCCAGAACATCCCCAGTCTGGAGAACTCACAGGATGGCCTCCCCCGGCCCAGGACAGGTTCCATCCTTGTAAAATATTAACAACTTGTTAACATTCTTCTGAATACACCCGTCTGTGAAGACTGTGTCCCCAGAACCCCCTTTTCCAGAAGTCTGCTCTGAAGCAAGCTGGGGGACAGAACCACTTTCAGAACATAAAGCGCCTCCATTTTCCAGGCACACACCCCAGCCGCCATCACAAACCCGAGCACGGCCTCTCCTGGGGTATCGCCCTCATCTATGAAGTCCCAGTGCCTTGGGGCCACCTCATGAATATTGTGGAATCCACTTCCTCTTCTCCAACCCCCTTTGTCTGCCCTGGTTCAGGCCTGTTCCATTTGCCTGGAAGACCAGGCCAGTGCCCCCTGCCATGGCCTCCTGGCTCCTAGTCCCTGTGCCGGCCCCCTGTCCCAGCTGCTGGCCCCTGGGCACCATCACACCATCTGTGCCACCAAGGGGGAGACTGTTCACACCTGGTCTCCCTGACTCTCTCGTTCTCTCTTCCTCCCTCCCTCCACTCCTACTTGACTCACTTCCATGTACCCCTCAAGACTCATCCCAGAAGTCACCCTTGGGAAGCCCCCTTGACCTCAGGTGGGGTCACCCCCCACCCCCACTCCCCTGGTCCACTTCACCTACTGTGCTGCAGTGTCTGTTTTGAGCCTGTCTTCATGGTCAAGCCCCACATGGTCGGATGGGGTAAGCACAGCTCCTCACAGGGCTCCGGGTGCCCCGCGCACACAGGGGACATCGCTGGGGCTGTGCCTGGGATCAGCACAGGTTCGGGCACTAATAAGCCACGAGAGGGCCCTCGGACACACAGAACCTCGGGGCAACTCCTGCGCCTGCCTGGTCCTCCAACCCTGGGCCGGTTCATTCTTGTTTTCACCCAGCTAATACCAGTGGAACCCTTTTCTGCCTCGCCATACCCACCTGGGCAGGTGCTAAGCTGGGTGTCTGGGCGCGGAGGGCCTCTCTATCTGGTGCTAGAGCCAGGCCTGGACAGGACAGCGTGAGACAGGCTCTACTGGACATAGCTGATGAGGACGGGAGGCACTTTTAACCTTTCTTTAATTCCAAGAGGACAAGAGGGACCTAGGTTGCATAGCAGCAGCATTTCAAAAGCAGCTGCTGAAAGGGGCTGGCTCTCGGGGCCAGGTGTCACCCAAGACACCAGAGCCTGAGCTCCTGACTGCTTCTCCCTGCACCTGGAGGAGGTACTGCGACTGATGGGTTTGCAGGTAGGATGGGGGACAAACTGGTAGGGACCAGGGGTTCATGCATTTTTAAAGCAAAATCTCCCTCAAGTGTTGACCTGGGAGGCAATACTGCTAAGCGCACGGAAGCCGCATTAGTGGTTGGCTTCTCCGCCCTGAGATGCAAGGGTGGGTTTCCATGGGGCACCTCGAAAATGCAGCTGGGGCTGTCCTTCAAAAGGACAGGCTCAGGGCAGACCCGGGGCTTGAAGGGGTGAAGCCAGGCTGGGCCCGGGTGCAGATGCTCCTCTCCCCAAACCAGCGCGGGCACCACTAGGGGATGGAGGAGCGAGACCGCGTTTATTCACCTCTGAAGAGGGCGGGTATACATGGGTCACTGCTGGGTGCCGTCCAGGGGCGGAGGGGTGGGGCTGCATGCTGGGAGCCGCGATCCCACTGGCGAAGATAGGAGCGGCCCGGGGACAAGAGGGGAGAGGTAGTGGGGGGGTGAGCGGCAGTGGGCAGAGCGTGGAGGACAAGTCACCCAGCCTCAGTTTCTCCATCTAGAAAATGGTGGCGGCTGTGTAGATTGGACAACCCTCAAGTGAGTGACTGCTCATCCCTCTGGTTTATCCGAGACGAAATCTGGAGCCCTGACTTCCAGAAAGTGGCGATGGCTCCTCAGCCGTCAGGTCACTGCTGGGACCAGCCAGCCAACTGCGTCAGGCGGGGTCTGAGAATGAGTGCGCGTGCGCGGGGCCGGACGGCTGCGGCGCACCGGCGCCACCGTGAGGCCAAAGCAGGAACCACCGGCCTTGCGAGCAGACGGACGCTAGGGGGCAGTCTAAAGTGTGTACTGCCTATGGTGGGGGGCTCCAGGGCCTCAGAGAGCCCATGGGGTGAGCATATAAGGAGCGTGAACCCGAGGGCATGTGACAATCTGACAGCCCTAACAGTAGCAAGTCACATCTAGACACGTGGTCATCTCCGGTCCAGAGTGGTGAGTGAGCTCCCCAAGTTCAAGACTGGTTCCTCCTGAGGCTCCATGTCTAACATTGGCAGTGGCATACAGCATGTGCTTAATAAATGCTGGTGGAGCGAGAATAAGTAAGCCATCTGTGTGTGCAATGAGATCGGAAGTGGTGGAATCAGTGGTCAGATGGTCACAATGTGTCTCTATATTCTGACCTTCTGGCCACCCTCAGGAAGCACCCCTGCCGGGGGACAATGGAGGTACCTCTAAAGGCTACACTGCAGCCCCGGCCACTGGAAAGTGGGACAGAGAGACAGAGGGAGGCTTGGACCTCATACACCCGGTGATGGGCGTGTCCCAGTCCCCTGCACAGGGCAGAATAAGGCCCCCCACAGGGCCCCTCCCGGAGCCTGGAAAATTCTGGTCAGTGTGGCATCTCCGCATTACCTCTAACAGAGGTAGGGGTGGAAGTGGGAGCTGCATGCTAGCCTGACCACTACCCTCCCCCAGACTGGAATGCAACTTCAGTTGCCTGGAGAGGGCAGAACGAGAAAGGCAAAGGCAGGGCTACAGGCTGATGGGGAAGTGCCGTGGGGGAGGGGCATGTGGGCACAGGGGCTGGGAACTCACTGTGTACTTGTCCCCCAACTTCCCATGGCCCCGCCCCAGAACCTTCAGCTAGGCTAGGGGCTGAGGCTGGGGAGAGGGTCGAGGCCAGGCTCACAGCCTACGGGTAGGGTGGCAGCCTCAGTGGGTGGGATGTGGTGGGTCATGTAGCGCTTTCCCATGAAGGAGCCAATTCGCAGCTGCTCGGGGACTTCCTCGGGCCACCACAGGCTGGAGCTGGATGGGGAGAGGAGACCATACTGAGTCTGTGCTGGGGGGAGCCATCTGCCATGTCAGGGCCTCTATCCATAGCCTCTCCCTTTCCTTCCTTCCAGAACCTGCTTCTGGCCTACCTCCTCCAGGAGGTTGCCCTGACTACCCTGGTTTCAGTTCACTGAAGCCTCCCTGGAGAGAAAACACGGCCCGGGAGGGAAAAGGCTGGGGCCAAGGACACACTGAAGGACAAGGCAAAGGGAGGTGGCCCCTTCTCTGAACCTGTCATCAGAGGAGCCGCTGGGCCACCTCACTGCCGTCCGGTGGGAGATGCTCAGGGCGGAAATTTCCCGCACACCCTGGAAGGGGCACTGCCAGCTCAGCCGCAGTGTCCCTGGAGGGCTGACAGGTGCTGGGACCAGTGAGGGGGATGGGGCTCCGGGTGGGGGAGGGGCCCACGAGGATGTCAGCACTCACAAGCGCACGGTGGACGCTGCCAAGAAGGCCAGGAGCAGGAGGCCAGCCAGACAGGAGAGGATGGAGGTGATGACAATCATGTCACCGCTTCGCCGCCCTGGCCACGTGTCGATAGAGCTTGGGGCCTTCCCTGCACACAGTGTAGGCTCAGAGGCTGCCCCTCCAGCCCAGGGCGGTCACTTCTCCACTGAGGCTCACATTCAAGGCCTGACTGCCTCGAGTCCCAAGACAGCCTCCTGAGCCCACCCATCTGTCCACCCCAGCTGGGCATCAGTGTCCTGTCAGTCCGGACCACCCACCACCACTCCAGCCTTTTTCTTAGTCTCACTTTCTAGGCTGTTCTTGCCAACGTGCCCACCCACTACATGGGTAGTGTAGCCCATGGCGGGCAGAGCTGCGGCTGCCCTCAGGACTGACTGTGTGGCTGCCATGTTCCCTGGAGCCTGCCATTCAAGGCCTTCAGACAACAAGAGCCCCTGCTGCCACCGCCCCCCCCCCCCCCNCTGGACACTGGCCTTCCTACATGCAGTTTCCTCAGGCTGGTGGGTCACCGGCCCCTTAGGGCCCTGCTGAGGGAGGCCTTCCAGATCCCGTGGCTCTGACTCTGACCCCAGCCTCCTTTGTGCCCTGGCCCTTCTCACCCTGGCAGTGCTTGGCCCAGGGCTGGCTCCCTGTTGGAGGGAAGGCTGTTTCTGCCCACTACTGGGCTGGGACCTGGGCACCCAAGGGTTGACATGGATGGACAGAGCTGGTGTCTCTGCCAGTGAGGCCAAACCAGTGCCCCCTGCCCCCAGCAGGAGGTTCTTGGGGGAGGTGGGCTGGACTTGGGGACTTCCTCCAGGCCCCCAGTATCATGGTAGCAGGGAGAGGGGCCGGCTGAGCAGGACCATTTTGCAGAGGGAGACTGGTCCGCAGGGCAGACTGGAGCCAGAGCAGCCCTGCCCCCCTGCGCTACCTTGTTGGAGAGTAATGGGGTCGGACCACCTGGTCTCGGCCTGGGGTGAGCCCCTGGCGTCCATCAGGAGGAACTTCACCCTGGGGAGAGGAGAAGGAGTGAGGCTCAGAGCCTCAGCTGCCCTGGACAGGGTGCCCACAGCAGCCAAGCCCCAGGCTGTTCTGGGCCAGGCTCTCATAGGGCCCATCAGGACCAGCCACGGCCTATGGCCTGGTCCTGCTCTGAGAGACCTCCCAGACCTCTCTGGCCACAGTGACCTCTGCCACCAGCCCCAGTCCATCTGAGCCATTGGTCTCCAGACTCCCCATCAGGTTTCGGGGGCCCCAGTCACTGTCACATACAGAGTGCCTCGGGGTGTGTGTCAGACAGGGCTGGGGGCCCCAGGCTTCTCAGAGAAGAACGGCTGGCTGAGTGACATCTAGAAAGCCATAGAAGGCTCCCCAGTAGGGTTGGGCACCCTAAGCAAAGGCCCAGGGAGGAGAGGTGTGGTCAGGGCATACTCAGAGCCTGGGATCACAGGAAGGGGGCAGGCTGAGACCTGAGGGCACCAGAGGCCATGCAGACCTTGCCAGGTGGGGGGCTCTGGCAGGTGTCTGAGCATGGAGGGGCCCAGGCAGGCTGGCATGGGGAGCAGCCAGCTCTGATGGCTGCTAGGAACTGGGGCAGGAGGTGAGATGAGGCCGAGCCAGGAAGTGGCCATGGGGGGAGGTGGGAAGGTGGTCCTGTTAGGGCTGGAGAGAGGGCAGAGAGAGGCTGTTAACAGAGGTGCCTGTCCAGCCCACATCAAGCCCCACCTTCCCTGTCCCCCATGCTGGTTCTCTCAGCTGGACTTGGTCTCCCTGAGGACACTTGGTCCTGTCCTGTGGCCCAGACAGCCCTCATCTGGACACCTGCTCTCTCACTCTGGCTCCCTTGTGAAACTGACAAGCCCTTGGTGCCCTGTGCCTGTTTCTTCACCTGTAAAAGAGAGCAGTAGGCTTTCCTGTTTCCCTGTCTCATACCCACTGACTGGGTCTGGACTCAGCCCTGGGCTCAGATTCCTACCAGATCTACCCAGCGGGCTAGTGGCAGCAGCCTGGCAGCTCCCCACCCCCGACTCTGGGCCTGAGACCCCACCCTGCCCCCACAAGCCCTGTGGTGCCCACTTCTTCTTTGGGGCAGGTCTCCTGGCAAGGCCACATTCTGCCTGGCCCCCAGCTGGGATGAGTGCTGCTCCCTGACCCCACCAAGGCTTGTGAAGGGGAGGGGCCTGCCACCAGGATGGGGCCCTAGGGAGAGGCTAGGGAGGGCAGCCCTGTTCCCCCAGGCCCCTTCTCCCCCAGCACAGGCCCCGTCCCAGGGCCCAGGCAGAATGACCCACCTGTAAGATCCAGGGCTCGGGAGGGGGGTGTTGCAGTAGGGTGGCTCATGGAGGTCAGCAAGGCAGCCAGGGTCATTGCCCACCCGCAGCAGGGGGATGTCCCTGTTGCCACCTACGGGGTCTTCACAGGGCAGCTGGTCCAGGAACAGGGGCAGCGTCATATAGTGGCCATCAGTCAGCAGCCGTGGGAAGGCGGGGATCTCAGCTAGCGTCTGTGGGTTCTGGAAGTCCCTGGAGGCTGTGGGAGAAAGGGACAGATGGATGGGGCTAGGGGATATAGCCCCATGCAGGTCCAAGGTCCCCCCAGCCCTGGGTCTCTATGCCTTAGGGCCCAGAGGCTCCCTCCAGACACAAATCAGTCTGCAGTCACTTTGTCACCCTCTCGGAGCCCCTCAGGATAAAGCCCAATGCCCAGTCCACCTCCCTGCAGCTCTCCTCAGCCCCAGACCCGCACCATGACACACCGTTGCTGAAGGCCACCACCAGCCAGATGGTGTTGGCAACGCTGGCATGCCCTTCCAGGACACAGCGTGGCTGCTCCAGGGAGAACGTGGTGGCTGTGACCTTCCCTTCCAGGTCCCAGGAGGTTATCTGCGGCGTGTAGGGGATCAGCTCTGTAGCCACGGAGATAAGCATGAGGGTCCTGGGGCTTGTCTTCCCTGGGGCTGCCTCTCCCAGCTGGAGGGGTGGGCTCCTAGGGTCTGTCCAGGTGAATTCATCCCAGGACCCCCACTCACCCAGGCTCATACAGGGCGGGGGCCAGACCAGCGCCCCCATAAGGAGGAGAAGCAGTGATGGGCCAGGCGGCCTCTGGGGGAGCCCCATGATGGCTGCCCAAACTGGGGCTTCTTCCATATCCACAGCCTGGGGCTGATCTGGCCACCTCCTGCTGCACCCCCTCCCCCAACACCTTGACCCTGGAGGAGCTGGTTAGTCAGGCTTCCAGGCTGGCCAAGGGCTGGAAAGACCTGAAAATGTAAACGCACCCCACCCCTCCCAGCAGCCCAGCCTACCATGAGGAGGGAGCTGGGCAGGGCTGTAGGTGGGGCAGGCCAGTGCCAGGCCCCACTGCCGGGAGGGAGGGGGATGCCACTGGATCCCCAGATGCCAGCCAGGCTGCCAGAGACTGAATAGGGGTCCCACCCAGCCTCCCAGCACTGGAGAGGACCCAGTCTTTGGAAACATGGGCTCAGGGCCACATGCCTGAGATTCCTGCACCCCAGGTGCCAGGAGCCTCCCTCTGGCCTTCCATCCCCACCCAGGAAGTGGGGAACAGAGCAGAGGCCCGACCTGTCCAGCTCTAGCCCCACCACAGCCCCCCTGGTCCTGCTGCCATCTCTGCACCCTGCCCTCCCTCTACGAAGCCACATTGTCTGAAGGAAGAATCTGGAGGCAGAGGAAGGACCTCTGACAGCTGACAAGCCTCCCACTTTACTCCCTTTGGCTCTATTTTTTTTATTAAGATATAATTCAAAAGAAGATATAATTCACATAGCATAAAACTCATCCTTTTAAAGCGTACAGCTCAGTGGGTTTTCACAAGGTTGTGTAAGCATCACCAAGTTCAGAACATTTATTTGTGACACCCCAAGAGAACATTCTGTACCCACTGAAAGTCACTCCCCATTCCCTTATCCTCCGCTGACAATGCATCTGCTCTCAGCCTCTGTGGGCTTGCCTGTGCCGGACATGTCACATTGACAGAACCACACAAGTGGCCTTTCATGTCTGGTTTCTGTCACTGAGCATCCTGTGGTCCAGGTTCATGCACGTAATGGCGCGAGGCGAGACCTCACTCGTCCTCAGGGCTGCGAACTTCATCCCACTGCACGGATGCCCGGTATTTATTTACCGGCACCTCCACTGACAGACAGTCCCACTTTTTGGCTATTGTAAGGAAGGTTGTCATGTGCGCTCATGCCCAAGTTTTGTGTGGACCTGTTTTCCATTCTTGGATACACACCTGGAGTGGAACTGCTGAGTCAGAGGGTAACCACTTATTATTTTAATATTTTATTTTTAAGTAATCTCTACACCTAATGTGGGGCTCGAACTCACGAACCCAAGATCTAGAGTTGCATGCTTTATCGACTGAGCTAGCAAGGGGCCCCAAGACACTCAAATTTTTAGATGGAAAAAAATGCTCTAATATATAATATACTCGTCTTTATACTCACACATCATAAAATAGAACTTAATTTTTTTTCTTATGGAGAAAAGGATTCGAGAAGGCAGAAGTATCCCTGGCCCACTGAGGACGTGGCCCCGTGGCCCTGTAGCCCCAGGCCCCAATCGCTGCCCCCAGGCAGACAGCGGCCTGGGGTATTTGATGCTCCTAAGAGGGTTGAGAATTAGGACTTCAAGGATGATGTCAGACCAATTCTGGCCCAATTCCAGCCTCGGCTCTAGCACGAGCCTGGGACCTTGGGCCGGTTGCTGCATCCTTGACCGTTTCCTCACCTATAACACGGAAGACAGCAGCACCAGTCACACATAAGCAGCGTTTTACTGCGGGAGTGAATGGGATGGTGGGCCTGGCGTCGTTGCAGGACCGCACACGGCGAGAACTGAAGTTGGCGATGGGGAAGCAGCAAAGGCCGGTGCGTGGGCTCTCGGGCCTTCGCTGCGGCCTCAGTTTTGTCACTGGGGAAAATGTGAGTCGAACGGGCAGTGTGTGAGCTCCCTCCTGCCCTGATGCAGCAAGGCATGTATGTGTGTGCTGTCTTCTCACATCAGTGTGCGCACGTGCGCGCGCGCACACGCACACACACACACAAACCTCTCCACCAACAAACACACCAGGACCTGCTGACTTTGGCTATAGGGCATTTATTGCAAACAGAACATCTGAGGTATGAGAAGCTGACCCAGAACCCACACCTGCCCTGGCTACAATGGGGGATGGGGCAGTCTCGCCTCACCCCACGCCAGGCCCCTGGCACCACGGACACGAAGCAGCCTGCCAAGGGCACAGGGCCCCCCGCGCACTGAGGTAGCTGCATCTTAAGCCCCCACAACTCCCCAGGCCTGCCCAATTCCCCTGTAGATCCGGGCCTGGAGGGGAGGACGGGGGCGGAAGGCGGGCCCCCACAAACCTCGTGGCCTCTGAGGAAAGGCACCTTCCAGCCTGCCCATCCCAGGGGCAGCCCAGCCGGCAGCGGGGAGAGAGGGTGGCTGGCTGCCAGAGGCAGGGCAGGGATGGGGCCGGCCAGGCCGGGGGCTCACTGCTGCTCCAGGCAGTCCTCGGTCACCCCCTGGGCAGCCAGCTCAGCCAGCACGTTCTGCAGGTAGTTGGGGTCGGGGTAGCCATGGCCTGTCACATTGCGGTCCATCTCCGTCTTGTGGTGGATCTCGTTCCACACCACTGTGTCAGTCTCTCCCGTGGTGCTGGATGTCCCTACCGTGAAGATAAGTCGCCTCTTCCAGGCCACCTTCAGCAGCTCCAGGACCTGCCCTCAAGGAGGGGGAAAGGCAAGGGAGGGGAAAGGAGGGGGGGGGAAGGCAAGGGAGGGGAAAGGAGGGAGGGGAAAGGAGGGAGGGCCTGGTGAACAAGTGCAAACCTGGGCATGGGTTTTTCAGCCTGGAGCAGTGGGTGGCCAGGTGACAGGGTGAGAGCATCCGCTGCTCCCCCTCCTTCCCTGGTCTGATCTGCCCCAGCAATGAGGGCCTGGATGGCAGGAGCAGTCACCCACCAAATGCCAGCTGTGGGGTGGGGCACACTGAGGGCTGCTAGGCTCTCTGTCCCTTTGACCTTTACTGTGAACCTGTAGGGCCGAGGCTGGGCCGCTCTCCTAAGTGATCTTGTCCGCAGTCCCAGGCCTGGGCCCCATCTGTTGGGATCCCCAGCCTCCAGCTCCAGTCTCGACCCCCCTGGAACTCTGCATGCTGATCTGACTGCCCAAGAGGACCCCTCACCTCAGAGGGCGCCGCCACCCACTGTGCCGCTGCCACACTCGGGCCAGGCTAACTTGAGCCTGCTTCCAAGTCAGCTCCTCCCCAGGGAATCCACGTTTCTCTGCTCCCCTGCAGGCCAGGCTCACAGCAGCCAGAGGGCGCCCGATGCCTCACACTGGGGGCTCTGGTCCTCCCCAGACTCCTCCCACTCTCCGGCCCAGCCTACCTCTGTGACTCTCAAAGCTGCCACTCAAGCTGCTTGGTCTGACCGGAATGCTCTCCTTGTTCACAGTGCAGTGCAGCGGTGGCTTGCAGGCCAACCCTGTCACCCAGTCCTGTTCCCCTGTCCCCACTCTGCCCATTGCATCACACTAGCCTGACTCAAGAGCAGGTGACTCGGCTGGAGCAGGTGCTAGAAGCGGTCTCCCCGCCCCGCTCGCCGGCTCTCCTGGTGGAGGACACCTCATGCACAGCAGGCAGACCTGGGTGGCCTGCACCCCAGCCAGCCCCAGAAGGTGGCAAACAGGGCAGAGCAGGTTTGGCCACCGAGCTGAGCCCTCCCCATCCCACCTGCTCAAACAGCCCACAAACAGCCAGGCCCAGGCCTGCCAGCGGGGTGGGGGGAGGGGTCCACCAGGGTGGTGGGGCCTTACCTTGCGGCCCTGGGCATTGTCTGGAAGGTAGCACTGGCGGGGAAAGCCTCTGGCGGTAAATGGCTTCCCAGGGTTGGGGTGCTCTGGGCCCTGGAGAAGGAACACAAACACGAGGAGGTGGGGCACCTTGAGAAGGGCCCAGCAGCTGCAGAGACCCTCGCAGCCCGGCCCGTCATTTGCCTCCCTAGCTGGGGCTATGTATGCACGCAGGTGACCAAATAAATCACTGTCTAAAATACTGCCCCTCAGAGACCCAATATGACACAGCCTCCCTGCAGTGACGGCCTTCCTGACCCCATGCCACTTGGCTTGGCATCACACACTCCTGCAAACGTCCTGATGAGACTGGATTTCATCAAAAGCTGGGGGTCCCATTCTGCTGGTGCCCCTCTGGACGTTGGGCTCTCTGGCCTAGAAGGCTGGGCCTCCCTTCCTGATGCCCTCACTCCTTGCTCCTGATGGGGCCACGGCGGTGCCGGAGATGGTGGCGGCAAACTGGACAGAAGGGTGAGGGGCTGGAACAGTGAGGGACCATTGCCCCTGCCCTCTGACCCTCAGAAACATGCCACGTCCACTCCACACTCCCCTCCTACTCTGTGGTTCTAAGGTTGTCTGGAATGTTTTTAAAATTCACTACAACCCACTGAGAAGAAATGGAGGAAAACCAGGGAAAAGATGTGGTTAAACAAGACAGGGACACCCCCTCTGTCACAGATGGGCCCACATGGGTCCTGGCTTCCACAGCCCTGCACCTTCCCTACAGGTCCAGGGCTCCTGTCTGGATCTCTACTGGGATCTTCTGCTCGGGCTCCTGTCTTGTTCTTGACATCAGACCCAGCCCTGCCACAGGCCTGGATCTGGCCACCAAGCTGGACTCTCAAGGACAGTCCTCAGCATTGGCACCTCCCCGCCCTCTGGATCCCTCCACTATCCTGACCCTCAACACAAGTGTTCTTCCCGCTTACACACTTGGCCTCCCACCCAGCACAAGGCCAGCTAAGATGTCCCTGCCTCCAGGACGCCCTCCCTGCATCAGGAAAGGGTTGGAGGCCATCTTTGCTTCCACAGCCCTAAAAGTTTGTTCTATCTCCAGACACTAGTGCCTCCTGGTTCCTAGGAGCTTGAACTTGGGAAGCCTGGGTATCCTCAGTGTTCTGGCGGCGGGCAGACTACAGGGAGAGGGGTGGGGTAGGAAGAAGAGTGCCCTAGACTGAGAGGGACCGAGTCCAGAACTATCTGAGGAGTCTCCTCCTGTGCCAGGGCCCCTTACCTGGATGCCGTGAGGAATGTTGTAAACTATAAGTATTGTCCCACAGTCCTCGTGGCCAGGGAGGGACATCTGGAACTTGAACACCTCCATCTTCCCATGGGGCTGGGTCCCAGTTTTCTCTCCATAGATGGTTTTGCAGGAAGGACACTGCAAACTCCCGTCCTGAGACACAGCAGAGCGCCCCAGACTGAGCTGGCACCGAGAGCATCCAGGCACGCTGCCCGGCTGTCTAGGGGAAGAGCCCGCAGGGGCTCAGGTCGACCCCCTGTCACCCAGCAGGGCCCTCCTTGCACAGAAACCCGATCCTGAGAGCATCCCTGCGACGATGTCCTACACCAGAAACTCCCCCAGTGGTTTTCATTAACAGGCTCGTGAGGTAGCAGGGGGTGGGCATTGAGTAGGAAAATCAGGTTTATGAGCAAAAGTCTCCATGGTCTGGTCTAACATATTTAAAATCAAATAAAAAACCCTGTGACCTCTCAACTGACAGTACTGGCACCGTGGCTGGTATGGGGTGGTACAGGGATCTGTGGGGAGAGACCAAGTCGGGTCTGAAGGTCTGCCGCATGACTCAGTTCTCTCTGTCCTTCCAACCTGTCCATTCCGGCTGAACTCCACTGAAGGGGAGCAGCCAGGTGTCACTTGCCACCCTCGGCCCCCCCTGCACCAGAGGCCAACCCCTATCCTACAGGCCATCTCAAGGTCACCTCTGAGTGCCCCGGGCCCTCACACAGCAGCAGTGGTCACCATCTCAGATGCGAGAGAACGGGGACAGGACTGTGGGCAGGTCACCCTGAGCCCCAGCCTGGGGGCAGACGTGTGGGCACCTTGTTGCCATTGCAGTACATGGCCAGCAGGCACAGCAGGTGGAAGGTGTGGCTGCATTTGACGAGGCGGCCCACAGCCACCGGCCCAATGGTCTTGCTGTTGGTCACATCGCTGTACCCAGACACCACAGACAGTTTCTCCATACAGATGATGCAGTCCTGGAAGGAGATCAACACAGGGCATGCTCACGGATGACCCACCACGCCAAAAGGGGGGAAGGAAAAGAAAAAGCTTTCATTGACTGAAACGCCAGGATTACAGTCAATCTGCAGTGAGTTGTTCCAAAGGCTGGGAACACAGAGGAGTCACCAGATTCTGTCCACTCAGAGGGCTCACAGTAGTATAGGGGACAACAGCAGCAATGAGCACGGGGGTGCATGGAGGCCTTGGCAGTAACAGGAGCATGGGCAGGGAGAGGGAACAGAACAGGTCAGGCTCCTTAGAGACGACCCCCCTACCCCCCAAAACTGGGTGTCACAAGGGGAAAGGATCTGGTCAGGCAGACAAGCACAGGCACGGGCATTCCAGAGAAAGGCAAGAGAATGTTCTGAAGCAAGAACAAGCACAGAGTTTGGGAAGGGTGGTAGCAACTGCAGGGGGTGAGGGGTGAGTAGGGTGTAAGAGACCGGTGGGACAGGACGAGGTCCTGGAAAGTTCTGACAGCTAAGCTCAAGGGCTGGGCTTCGTCTCACACATCAGGGGACCCTGCTGAGGTGCTCTACAGTGGGGGCACTCCCATGACCACAGCTGCGTGTAGGCTGAACAGGTGGCAGCTGGAGGGCAAGAGGCTGGCGCAGCGCAGCCCAGTCATGCCAGGTGAGCACAGGGCAAAGACGAGGACACAGACGTGTGCTGTCAAGTGGGAGACAGGAAGACGACCTCCAGGTCACTGTCTAAAGCTTTATCAGCCAGAGCCTCAAGGGACAGGCAGGGCAGAGTCCTCAGTTCCGAACGAGTATGACCACCCTTTAGCCCACTGTCCAAAGTCCCCGGGACACCCCATTCAAATCAGACAAGTGGCGCTGCATCCCCCAAAACAAAGCTCAGCACAGAGGCTCGGGTCCTACCCAAGCTGCTATGAGGGTCCGGCAGGCCCTGTAATTACACGAAAGCTGGTTGGCTCTCCCATCTCCCTGCCAGAGGGGCAGGAATGCTATGGGGACAAAGCCATTCAGCCCGTGGTGGGTGGGGCAGGCTCTCCCATCCCTGGTCTCCAGGACCCCCAGGTGCCAGGACGGCCCAGGGAGAGGGGCACACAGAGGCCTGTGCAGGAGCTCTGCTCAGAACTGCAGCTCACTGGCGGCAAAGCTAAGATCAGAATCTAGGCCTCTGAAGTGCAGGCTGCCTCCTCTTGACAGGGCCACCTCCTAGGGGAGCCTGGGAGATTAAACCCAAGTACTTGGAGCACGGCCGGCCCCAGAGGCACCGTGGGAAGTACCCCATGCAGCAAAGAAAGGGCTGGTATCCTTCTCTGGCGCTACCTCTGGTCTCTAAACGAAACCAAACGTAGCATGGCTCCCGTGACACTTACCTCATCTGGGGCTGTCTTCAGCTCTTCGGTATAGTTTTTTATCACCTGTTCTGGCTCAGGCTTTGGAGTACCTCCTAGAAGAGAGAAGAACAGAAGCAGTGTCCCAAGGAGTACAAACTGGCAACGCTGAATCCAGAGAGGAAGAGGACAAGCCGCCAGGACATTCAGAGGGGCCAGGATGGGAGGGGTGAGCGTGCAAGAAGAGACGCGGCACCAGCGCGGCCGCTTAGAGCCCCGCCTGGCGGAGCCCCATCTGGCCCACCCTCTGGAGGCCCGGCCCCAGGAGCCCGGGAGGCGGTGGACGAGGACCAGAGACGGCTGCCGGTCACGGCCCTCTGGAGCCATGTGCTGAGCCTCCACCATGTCCCTGTGCATGTGCAGTCAGAGAGCTGGACCCAGGCTCCTCGGAGGACACAAAGAAAAGTCAAACAGCAGCTTCTAAAACCAACTATGCTGGGGCATGTTACGGCAGTGCCGTCTTCCTCAACTGTCATTACTCTGGTGTGAAAGCCGAGGCTCAAGAAGTTTCAGCAGCTAAATGTGCAGCGGGTGCCCACCTCTGTGGCACACAGATGCCCGCCGACTGTGGATGATGGCCACGCTGACATGGTCACAACAAACCCTGGTTTTCTCTTGCCTGTCCCTGGACTGTGGGGTCTTGGTGACACGTCAACTCTGGGAAGGAGCCAACGAGCAGCAGGAGGGGCGTCCCTGCCACCCCACTCCTCGCGAGCCCGCCCGCTCCTCTCTGCACACGTGCACGACGCTGCACCTGCATGAGCAGCGAGCTCTGCACGCCGGCCCCCATGTCCCGGAAACAAGACACTCCCGCAGCTGGCGAGAGAACTGGCTAAGCCCGCGTGGGGTGGGGGGTTCTCCAGCCAGAGGCAGCAGCAGAATCACAGAGAATGACAGCAAAGCCGTGCGGGGGCAGAAAGGAGGGACCAGGGAGACCAATGTGGCCTGGGAAAGCAGTCCCGGCAGGGCTCCACATCCTGCCTCCAGGTCACCGGGCAGCTCCTGGTCCTAGCCTGAGCCCGGAGGGACCCCATGTGAACCCAAGCTCATAACCATCAGCCCATGGCTGCAAAGACATAAGCGCCTGAGGGCTCCACAGCCAAGCACCCTCAAAACCAGAGAAGGCTAGGGGTCAGCTATGAAGGGCGAAGAGGCTAGGGACAGGTGATGCCAGGCTTGATTCTGACCCTCATGCTGGGACCAAATCACGTCACCTGAATCTCAGTTCCCTCACCTAAAAATGGAGACGTAAATCCTGACCAAAACTGTGATTGTTGTGAAGGCATGAACTGCTGTTACCTGAAAGGCAGTGACTGGCAAAGAAATATCACCCTCTCTTCAACACACACACTCTCTCTCACATACACATACACACACACACACACACACACACACACACACTCCCCGCCCCCNCAAATGCATCTCCCACCCCCTCACACACACATACCACCATACCCGCCTCACGTATATACCCCGTACACACCCATACACACAAATGCACCCCCACCCCCCACACATACACTCCACAAACATACCCCACACTCCGTCACACACACACACACCCTCCCTCACACACACACGACTCCCCCCGGACGAACACAGACACACACACACATAGATCTCTAAGCCACTGACTGACTGGTCACTGGTGAGAAAGCCAGGCCAGAGCACAATGACCACCAGCACTGGTAGCCATCCTCATGGCTGGAACTCAGACTGAGGGAAGAGGCATTTTAAGAAAGCCTGTTGGCTATAAGCCAATCTCCAGAAGGTCCCCAGGACCGCATCTGCCAGGACCAGCCTTGGGCCCACCTCCAGCGAGGCCCAGCTCAGCTCTGCATTCCATTTGCCCACTACTTGCCCTTGCCCAGACAGCCTTTTAGAACCAAAGGTAGCTTTCCATGAGCCATGTTTCTCAAAGGGGGCCAGCCAGGTGATCACCAACCATAAGAAAGAGGTCAGACAGGCAGTGGGCCATGATCAGAGCAGCCCCCATCACTACGTGCCGGGCGCCTCCCGTGTGGGTTTCCTATTCCTCCCATGACCAACCTGCTGAGTAGGAGGCACCGGCTCGTGAATGGAGACACAGGCGTGAGATCACAAAGCAGTGAGCACAGAAGCCACGACTGGAACCCAAGACTGGCTGAGCCAGAGTCATGCTCCCTGCTCACCCCACCCTCCTGACTCCTTTCCGCAGTCTGTGCATCTCCAGCCCAAAGCTGGAGGCAGAGCCGCTATTGGCTTTAGAAATGGCAGGTTTAGAACCTACTACCCACAGGCCCCCTCATGTAAGTCTGCCTAAAGCTCCCCATACCTTCCATGGTTCTGAAACCCCTTCCTCCCCAGCCATGTGATGGGCAGCACAGTGCTTACTGGGGGAACCCTCTGATGTAGGCGAGATAGGGCTGGGGGCCTTTCCTGAGACACATGCTGGCCCTGGTGGGAAGGACAGAGTCCCCCCCATCCTGAGCCCGCCTTGCCCCATAGAGTCACAGAGTCCCAAGAACAGGCCCCTCACATTCCAACTGTGCCAGCAAGATAGGAGTTGAACTCACGGTCTTCAGTGTTAAGTAGATTTCGGGGGCCACCTCTGTGCTGACGGCAGGGAGAAGGGCCACCGAGCCCCTCCCCTCGGGGGTAAAGGAAGCGGAGAAGGGCCGTGGGAGTCAGAGAAGAGCGATCATTGCAGGAGAGTCAGAGGCAGCAAGACTCGGAGGCTTAGCAGAGGCCAGAGAGCATTTGTGAGCAGGAACTACCTTTCATGGACATTTTCCTCAATCTCTTAACTGAGCTGTGACTTTTAGAGGCCAGACAGGAGGCGGGAGGGCTGGCGGGCTGGGGTGCGCGGCTAAGACACACAGGGAGTCCAATGGCTGACATCAGAATACTCGTCATGCCTACATGGGATGCGAGATCAGACATGCAGAGGGGAGAAACGTTAGAAAGAGTCATTCGGCACGTGACGTCCACACACCTCGGCTGAGTCCAGGTGGCACTGTGATGGCCAGCAGGACCCACCGATCTTCCTGAGGACTTGGCCGCTCAAGGCTGCTGGGGCCTTCTCGGGCACACTGGGCTAAGCTCCAGGCCAGGAACCAGCCGGAACCCGGCTCATCAGAGCCCTGACCCCAAGTTCCACAGGTACCTGAACAAGCAACCACCCAGCCCATACTCACAGCATGTGGGGAAGGCGGAGGGGCGAGGCCGCTTGCTTCAGGAGGGCAGAGGGCAGGGGGTGACATGGAAGGACGCGGCCAAGTTATGGAGATGTGGATGGGGTCTCAAGCTCCCAGTCCAACCCCTGTGCTTCCCCTGGCTGTGCCCTCTTGGCTCCTGCTCACCTTGCTTCCAGTGGGGTGCTGTCTGCTTTCTGTGCCCCATCTGGCCTGTCCAGGTGCTGTCAGTGCCCTCGCTAGGTGGGGGAGCAGGAATGCTGGCCCTGGGACCTGCCCCCACCACTGAGGCACCCCATGGCCCCTGCTCCTCTGGAGCAGCAAGGGTCCCAGGCCGTGGCGACCTCCTCTCGTGTCCTCAGTCAAGGCTCAAACAGCCCCTCTGCCCTGAATGGAGCAGGGTGGGCATACTCACGGGGGAAAGACCTCACTCCCCAGCCTGGTGCTCCACACATGCCCTTGCCAGACTCTCACCCCTCACCTCTTCCTGGGGAGCCAACACATCATGGAACACATGATGCAGTCCTGCTGCATCCGTACTCCTACTGCACCCTCAGCCTACCTTCTGTCCACAGCACCCCCACCCAATCCCCCGTGCCCTCTGTCTAGCTCAAAAACACCTCCTTTCCAGGAGAGCTCTGGGTTCTGCTCTGTCACCTCCCTGAGGGCAGCCTGGGGTAGGAAGTAGAGAGCCCACAGAGGCCAGGCAGCTGGCACTGCCCACTCCGGGGGTGATGCAGATGGGGAAGGGGAAACCCGGCCCTGGGACCCAGCCAGGCCAGCCACTGTGGCCTCCACAGAACAAAGACTCAATGTGGCAAACATGCCCAATCAGGGACAGAAGCAGAGGCCAGCCAGCAGCCTGGGCAGCACAGCAGCAGTAGGCAGGTTGCGCCGTGGCAGCCACTCGCAGGAGACATGAAAGAGCACGTCAGAACACCACGGCTGCACCCAGGTGCTCGCTCATCAGGTAATGCAATGCCACCAGCATCTTAAGGTTGATTGCTTCTGAGCTCAGATGTGGGACTGAACCTAATGTCAGGTGGACGGAATAATGACAAGCAGGCATGGGGACAGAATGATGGAGGAGATGGGAACCATGCCTTACGAGAGCCCTGGGCCTCTGCACTGACCATGACCTCCCCACCAACACCCATTGCCTCACTTCAACCAGACCTCTCTCCAAGCGTCACCTAAGAGACACCCCTCCCCTGACCACCCCATCTAAAAGAGCCATGTCCCCTCCATCTCTGCCTCCTTTACCCAGCTTAGTGTTACCTGAAAGGACTCGCATACCTGTTTTGGTGACCGGCAGGGCCCGGTCACAAGAGGTGCTCACAGCACCTGTCTGCTGGGAAACCAAGATATCCCTGAATGCTGCTGGGTGGCCACTGTGAGGCCTGCATGAGCAGAGCAGAAGCGCTGCTCAGTGCAGGACCCCCTTTCCTGAATCCAAGTCGTGGACACAGAAGCCTCAACTTAGAAGCCTGCGGAGAAGCAGCCCCTGCTCTGTGGGTCTGTCTTCCTGCAAGAATGTGCGAGAACCACCCCACACCTAACTTCACAAAAGCAACATCCACTGCACAGAATGAGGTGGAGAGACACCAAGAGGGGGCCATCACATTGTCCCAACAGCAAGGCTCAGGGACAGCCCCTCAAACGCCTCACATCCCCAAATAACTGTAGCAGCCTGAACGGCCACAGCCTCTCCACTCATCTAAGAGGATTCCCACTTATCTGCCAGACCCCTGAGAGAGCAGTCCCTGTCAAGGTCAGATGTGCAATCACCTCCTGACAACAGGGATCGGCCCTTCATCTGGTGACCGGGGCTCAGGCCCAGGCCCATCCCAACTCTGGCCTTGATGAGCTGAGTCCCAGTCAGGCCCACTCCTCCCAGTCTTCCAGGCTTGACCTCCTCGGTGGACCTCCCCTGCTAATGTAGATGACCACTTTTTTGTAAACCTACCCACAGAACCCTGTGTCCACCTCTCTACAGCCTGAGTAACCCCCAATCCGTAAACGTGGCTGGGTGCAAAGACAATGTTCTCCAGACCCTACTTCCTGGAGGCTGGCTCAGGATTTCTCCTCCCCTGGCACCTTAGACTAGGGTCCCACCAACAATTACAAGGGGGCATCTGGCCAGTGGCTCAAGTCTTTACTCCGTGATGGGACCCAGTTCCTAAATCTTGGAGATCTGCTTCCTGTTTCCCCAATGAGTGAAATGAAGTTAAAAGACTGTCTACCTCCTGCATCAATCTGAGAGCCAAGGTGACAGGGAACGTTAGAGACCACCTGAGATGCAGACTATAGAGGGTCCTCAGCCTCAAGAGCAGAGGAAAGGGAGCAAGCGCTACTCAATCCCCAGACCATTTCTGAGAGACACTTAGAAAGATTATTACAGGGGCGCCTGGGTGGCTCAGTTGGTTAAGCATCAGACTTTGGCTCAGGTCATGATCTCACATTTTGTTGAGTTAGNTTAGAAAGATTATTATAGCATCTGTATTTAAGCCTTAGTGATCACAGAGCTGAATGGAGCTGGGCCATATGCAGGCCAGGCCTGTTCACCCACAACCTTTCTCCAAGGAGACCACCACCACGTACATGCACGCGTGCACGCGCGTGCGCGCGCACACACACACACACACACACACACACACACACACACACACAGGTCTGACTCACCTACAGCATCTGATGCCACAGAAGACCTAAACTGGGAGGAATTTCCAGGCACCACATCTTTGCTCACTGTCCTCTCTGCCCCACAGAAGGCTGATGGCTGAGCAGCTGAAGGAGGTTCCAGAGGCTCCACGCTCCTGTCTTCTACCACTTTTCTGATTGGTCCCTCCATTTCCTTCGAGGGCTCTTCCCAGAACCCTACTTACAGTCTCTGTAAGCTCATACATTCCCCCCCACGGGGACAGAGACCACCCCATGCCACCCCAGAATGTTCTTCTGAGCTGCACATCCAAACTCCCACTGCTTCTGGGACAGCTCTGTGGGGCTACAACCACAGCCAGTGCCCCCCACCTCTTCCCATGCTCCCACCGGACTCTGGATCGGCACAGCGTTAACGGCTAAGAACCCAGGTTCTGAAGCCAAGAATGCCTGGGGCTGAATCCCAGCTCTGCCAAGGGCTGACTGGCTGATCTTGGGAAGCATCTGGAATTCTCTGAGGCTATTTCCCCAAGTATGAAATGGGAATAAAAGTTCGTACCTCACCCCACTGTTACTGGGAAGAAATGAAGGAAGACACATGCAAAGTCCCTACTTAGTCGTCAAGAATGATCATGACGTGTCATAGCACCGCATCAGCCACCGCACCCCAGCCCTTTCTATTCTTGCTCTTCACGGCCCACCCGATCCCCAAGTTGGAAGTTCTTACCTCCACTACGGCTGTGGCCCAAGTCAGGCCCTGGCTGGCTCCCCTAAGCCATCACGTTGGGCTCCACATGGGTCTTCCTGTCCCAGGCCCGTCCCCTCGACCCCCCGTTGTCTACTCCTGTGACTTACCCTAACACAGGGACTCAAGTTACCTTACTCCCCTGCTTCAATCTCACTCCACTCCTCCCCAATAGCTTTCCACAACATGCTGCGTTTCCCATTAGTTAAAAAGTAACTTTCAGTAGCTCCCTTAACTATAAAAGGAATCTAAAAAAATAGTTCAAAGATGTACAGTTAACAAAAGATCCAGTTGGACACAAAGCCACTTAATTCAAAATGTAACCGCAGCCAAAATAGCTCCGAGTTCCCCAGAGGGCCCCTTTAGGGAAATGCCTAAACCATTTCAGGACAGAAGAGTAACTCAAACTATAACTGAAGTGACGTGGAAATGTAAAAGATGGGGAAGGGTCCACACCATCATACCCACTGCCACTGCCATCAGGCAGGACTCCCCTGGAGAGACAAAGGAGGGGCCACCCCACGCCCACTCGCTGAGGGTACGTACACCATCACCCATCACCATCGCCCAACACCAAAAAGAGGCACCGTTCCCCCTCCCACCCCGGGAGCTGCTGCGGCTCTTCCTGAGAAGAGACAGGTAACAGGACCCCCACTCCACCATCCCCTCTCTCAACCACGCATTCTGCCACCGCCTCAGTATCCTGCCCCCTGCCAGGCGGTGTGTTCTGGAGCCCAGAACCCAGCAGGGTGCCTACCTGCAAGGGCTTGCTGGACCCGGCTGGGCTTCGGCATCTGCACGGGCACAGCGGCGGGGACGCTCCCGGGGCTGCTGGCAGGGCCGCTGGGGAGGGAGGCACTTGGGGAGAAGAGAGAACAAAGCTTACTGGAGGAGCCAACTTAGCAGGAACAAGAGTCAGAGAAAGACCAAGATAGGAATATTGCTGGTGTTGCCGGGGCCCCCTTCGCAGCTTCACTTTGCATGGCTGCCTCTGTGTGAGTGAGGATTTCTGGTTTTCTTTTCATTAAAAAGATCCTGATGTCTGGGAAGAGAATCAAAAAAATCTGATTTTCAGCACTCTTAGACCCAAACTAACCTACAAATCTGAATGCCGAGGATGTGACGCCCAGAGACGGCCCCACCACCACTGCAAAAATCAAGTGGGGAAGTCAAACTCCAAGCCAGACACTGAGGAGGGGGAGCATGGGCAGGCGGGGCACAGCAGTGATGGATGGGAGAGAACACTGCTGGGGGGTGTGCCTCCGTTTTTCTACAAGTGATCAAGAAGGAAGCTTTAACTGTCCAAAAAATATGTTTTCCTGGGCAATTCAGACTCTGATGACAACCCTAAAAGGATTCTGAGCTCACTTGCTTTGTCAGAATGAGGGCTCTATGGCACCTGGAAGGGGGAAATCTAGCAGCAACCGCTCTAACAAGTACTCAAGACCAGTATCACCAGTAATATGATCAGTCAACACCAGGAACCCCAAAAACAGTGCTCTGAGAAGGACAGAAGACCATTTTTGTGGTTCCTGCCAAAACTGCATAATCTCAAGCATGAGAAACCAACAGACAATAAGGGACATTCGACAAAGTAACTCTTTAAAAGCGTCAAGGTTATGGGAGATAAAGGAGGAACTCCTACTGGAGGGAGAAAAGGGAGAAAAACTGGATACAAAGTAGGGTCGCCCAGGATCCTGGGACAGAATGGGAACAGCAGCAGGAAAACGGGTGAAAACTGAGAAAACTCCTTAGTTAATAGGAACATACCCAAGGCAATTCCCTGGTTCTGACAACTACACTGCAGGTAAGAAAGATGTTTACGAGAGAAGTCAAGGAATGGAGATATGGTAACTGCACTATTTTTAAATTTTTCTATAAATCTAAAACCAGTTCAAAATAAAGAAAAATTTTTTTGGATTTTTTTTTTTAATGGGGATTTTGCTTCGCACATTAACTACATTTGGGTCATTTACTTGGTTCTAAGCCATTCTATTTCTCAAGTGATAATAAATGTATGCAACACTGGAGCCCAGTTGGCCAAGATGGCCTGAAAAGCCTGCCAATCCTCCCCCCACTCCCCGCGACCCAGTTCAAGTGTCTTCCAGCCCATCCCTGCCCCATGTTAAAGATGACCACACCAGGGGGCGCCTGGGTGGCTCAGTCGGTGAAGCCTCCAACTTCGGCTCAGGGCATGATCTCACGGTTCGTGGGTTCGAGCCCCGCGTTGGGCTCTGTGCTGATGGCTAGCTCAGAGCCTGGAGCCTGTCTCTGGATTCTGTGTTTCCCTCTCTCTCTCTCTCTCTCTCTCTCTCTCTCAAAAAAAAAAGATAACCACACCAGAAAGGTTCTGAAACTTTCACACAGTCCCTGCAGAATCCCAGAATCCCCAAGGACAGGGTCGGGTCGTATTGTCTGTTCTGTGGGGCCTGGCTTGGGGCTGGGAAGGCACAATGGCAGACAGTCCCCAACTACTGTGTGGCCCTTACAGCTGCCAGCAAACTAACAGCCTGCCTGGTTCCCACAAGTGCTTCAGGAAGATGCCCCAGATCCTTCCAAACCACTGGCCCTGGGTCACAGATCCCACTGGTGGCAACCACATGGAGCTGGCTGGTCCTGCTTCAAACCCAAATCTCACACTCAGCTGGTCCTGAAGCTGCCAGGGCCCCGCATGGAGCTCAGCAGGTGCTTCAGTACTTGTTTGAGTGAAGAAAGAGGTTGTTTTGTTTTCATTTCTTGACTGTTCTCCCCAAAGAAAATAACCTGTGTGGCCACACTGCTCACATGGTGGCTCCCTGCCCGCCTCGGCTATACTCAAGTCCAAGGCAAAAATGGACCTGGCTCCGGAGTGCTCTGGTAACACAGGGGAGAGCCGCCTGTTCAGTACACCTGGGCTAGGGTTTTGGTCCCACTAAACTGTTTGATTTGAAGCAACCACCACCCCCTTCCTGAGCCCGTTTCTCCATTTTGGTTTTTTAAAGGAAGGTAGATGATCTCTGATGGTCTTTGCAACTCTCAGGTTCTATAAGTGAAGAAATTCCAGAAGGTAGAGCCCTTCCAGTCATGGGCTCAGGCAACCTTCCCAGCCTCCCCCTTGCCGGCTGCCTACAAGGCCCACCCCGGCTTTCCTGTCTGGGACTACCTCCAGGAGCTTCCAAATGGAGTTCAGAACAAGACAGGAGGATTTCCAGTCTTCTGTGAAGGCGAGACTGGACAGCCCCTGGGCAAAGGGCAGAGCTGGGAAGCTGGACCAAGGAAATGCACAGCTCCCGCCAGCTCCCCACAGGTGGGCGAGCCAGCACCCATCAGCAGCCCCATGCAGCACGAGGACCGTTACACAGGAGGTCCGGAGACCCCGCTAACAGCACCCGCTCCAGTTGAAAGCTGTGTGCCCTTGGCCAGCTCAAGTCCCCTTCCTGAGCTTTAATTTCTCTATCTGTAAGATGAGAGTAATTCTGAAAGGCCCCTTGGCTGGTTGTGAGGCTTAATCTGCAGCCCAGTACAAATGTCACTGTTCCTCTGTTCTCAGAGGAGCAAAGGGGATACAGGAAAGTTGAGGAGCTGCCAGGTACCTTCCTGAGGGCTCCCACTGAAATCTTGAAAACTGCAATACTGGAGCAAAAGGAAATGTCACACTTCCCAGCCTAACTCCTTAATCTTAAGCGGGGAAAGGAAAGACATGGAAAGGGAACAGAGCTGACCCAAGGGGCCTACAGCCAGTCAGGAGGCAGGCCCCTCTGGGATCCAGGACTCCTGAGCACGCAAGCCTGGCGGACAGTGGGTGAAGAGTGCTTTTAGAGGCTGGGAGAACGGCAGCAGCAGGAATGGAGCACATGAAAGCAAGCTGGAAAGCCATTTCCAAGGGCCACTTAGTGTAAAGGCAAGGCGCCCCAGGGCTCAGCCACACCAAAGCTGCAACAGACTGCTGGTCACAATCACTACCCCAAGTCATCAAAATGTTAAGCCACCACACCCTCTATTAAAGAAGACAAGAGTGTGCATGACACATTTTGGAAAGGTTTCCACCCCACATCATTAAAACACGAGTTTTGGTGCTTAAAGGGATAAAATTCAGCAACTAGGAAATTTTCTTAAACCCTGGCAGTGACAGACAGACAAAGTCCCTTCTCAATGGATTACTTACTGCCTACTCAGAAAGCCTCCCGGGCCATAAGGAAGTCAGTCGGCCAAGGTTTTACCCAGGTTGAGCAAGAAGCGATCTGAAACCACATGGGTTCCCAAATAAAAACCACACGGGTTCCGCAAATTTTGATTTCACTCACTCACATGTTCTTTCCAGTGGCTACCAGTAAGTACAGCTGGTTCTCAGGCTTCCCCAGCCCATGGTGCCGCCAGCCTGCCACTCTCCGGAAAATTTTCACCTAATGCAGTTGACAATCATTCGCTTTGGAGAACCAGACCACAGCCCCCAGGGAGACCAAGGTGTTGAGTGTTTTCGATCCTCCTGGCCCTGTCAAGACACCGGGCATTCATCATGCTCCCTCCAGCTCTACAATACCCACCGGAAGGGGGTGAACCAAAGAGGGCCGATACAAATAAGACATGGGGGAAATCATGTTTTTCCAAACAGGGATAGGCCCATGCGAGTGAGCTGGGCCTCTCCCAGCTCCCAAAAAGCAGAGGAGATAAAGATGAACACCCACCTCAGGAGGACAGCTCCTTTGAGGTGGTTTCAACTAACAGAGCTGGCTGGCCTGGTCCCTTTCCTGGCTTAGAACCAAGGCAAGCAGAGCAAGTTGCAACACGCAGGCCCAGAAGCAAAGGTAAGACCTTCCCTTCCGTAACTTGCCAGGCCTGTACCAGGGGGCCCACTTTGGCAGTGTCTCGGGCCCTTAGGCTGGGGAGGGGGGATGCCAGAGAAGCCTCAGGAGCGACCAATGGGAGTCCTGTACCAGGAGAAAGCAACAAAGCCCATCAATTAAGTGACTTGGCTCAATCCCAGAATCCCAGTTTCTAGAACTATCTAGAAACGTGCCTCAAAATAATTTATAAGAACTTAAGAAGCCCCAGGAGGCTCAGCAGAACTGACCAAGTAGAAGCAGCTCTGGACCTGCTGGTAACCATTCTGGGCTGGCCAACAGCACACTCTTCTCTGAAAGAGTCTGACCCACATACCGGAAGGCGCCTCACAGCATAGCAGGTGGGACTCGGACAGCACAGAGCCCCGCTCGCTAATGCCTACGTGAAAATCCAGGGAGGCGGCCAAGCGAAGGCTCCTGTAGCCCCATTCCCAGAAAGAGCTCAGGTCCACATACCCCCCATTCCCTGAAGGAGATGCCTGGGAAGATGCCCTGACCTATTCTCCTCTGGTCTAGGGGCTCCCCCCACCCTCATCCCTCAGGACATCGCTGCCTTCCTGTCACTCTGCATTTAAGACAGCTCCAAGAACTCCATGTGTTCCTTCCGGCCTGCTGTGGGGCCTGGTTTAACCCCCTACTCTGCCACTTGCTGGCTATGCTGCCTATCCTGTCAACCTCAGTGTGCTCACCCGTAAGCTGAGGACACCACCTCCCATATGGTCATTATAAGAATCACTGAAATCACTCACACAGCCTGCTCAATAGGGCCTGGCTACGTGTGCTCAGTGAATGGCAGTTGTCATCCTGTCTTATAGAAGCTGGCAGGGTCCTCTGAAACCTAGCTTTAAAAAACTGCTAGGCATGCCTGAATGGCTCAGTCGGTGAAGTGTCCAACTTCAACTCAGGTCATGATCTCATGGTTCGTGGTTTTGAGCCTCACATCGGGCTCGATGCTAATAGTTCAGAACCTAAAGCCTGCTTCAGACTCTGTGTCTTCCTCTCTCTACCCCTGTTCTGTTTGTTCTCTGCCTCTCTAAAAAATAAACAAACATTGGAAAAAAATGCTAGAAGCCCAGGAGCCGCCAAGAAAGTCTTGTCCACACTGGGAAGCCCTCACCATGGTCAAGGAGGCAGGGATGGGACTGGGTAAGGAGTGCAGCAGCACCAAAAAACTGACTGGCCGACGTCAGTCCAAACCAACAAGATGCTGACCCACTTGGGGGGCAGGGCAGCCACAGGCCTGCTACAGGGTCCCACATCCAGTCACTACCCACCCTCTCGGGGCACCATCTCAGAAACTAGCCCCCCATCCCAGTTACCATTTGGAACTCTCTAAATGTTGTCTAAGCCCGGGGCGCCTGAGTGGCTTGGTCGGTTAAGCGTCTGACTTTCGCTTAGGTCATGATCTCGTGGTTTGTAGGTTCGACCCCCGCGTCGGGCTCTGTGCTGACTGCCAGCTCAGAGCCTGGAGCCTCTTTCAGAGTCTGTATCTCCCTCTCTCTCTGACCCTCCCCTGTTCACGCTGTCTCTCTCTATCCTAGAAATAAATATATTTTTTAAAAAATAAAATAAAATAAAAATAAAATAAAATAAATAAATGTTCTCTAAGTCCAACACCCTCAGTAATGATCACTGGACAAGGCCCCTCGTCAGTGACAGGTCTCCAAGCACCCAGGGAACACCCCTCACTGGCCACTCCAGGAGGTTTCCTGACTTTTTAGGTGCCCCCTCATCTGGATGGTGCCCATTTCATCATGCCCCTCAAGAAGCAGAGAGCCCCAGGAGACACCACGCCAGACTACACCAGCATGGAAGCCATCCTGTCACCTGACACCACCTGCCACACACTCAGCATTTTGTTTTCTCCTCAACCGTTAAGCACCAACACTGGGCTCATAGCCTTCCCTGGTCCAGACTGTGGGCTCGTGTGGGAAGATTCCACGTCTGTGTCTTTGGTGCCTGGCACAGAGGAGGAATCAACAAAACATTGTCAGGTGCATGGCACGAGCTATGTGGCACACAGGCACACCTTTACCTGCTCTACACCAGCCTCACTCTCCTGACTAGATGGACGAAGGAAGGCATTACTGTTTTAACCCACGTGGCAACGATCAGCACTCAAGCACCAGAGATCACGTAAGCTCCGTTCAACGCAAGGCTGTGGAAGGCCAGCACCCGGGCTCCAGGTGGCACAGGCAAAGGAGATGACGCAGAGACAGCAAGGAGGCAGGGGGCAGGTCTATAGGTATTTGGGCGTATCTTCCCAGCTAAGTAAAAGCAGAAACCCAAGCCCACTGACAGGGCACAGACGTGGACAAAATGACCCTCAATAACACAAGATACCTGACTCCACTGGCAGTGGGCAATCCTGAGGGCTGGTGCTGTGGTCCCAGGTGGGAGAGGCTGGAGCGGTAGACGGGCTGGTTCCCCAAGGAGGGTGGTGCCCCACCCCAGGGATTGGTGGTGTTCAGCCTGGGTGCAGACCTAGCCCCAGAGAGTGAGGGCTTATTGTATGGGGCAAAGGCCTGGTGGGCCCCAAAGACAATGGCGGTCCTGTGGGGAGGCTGGGGGACAGGGTAAGCAGGGAGGTTGGTCATGGAGTGGCGGTAGCGGCCCAACACGGGGCCGGTTCCACTGCCGTTGAGGCACTGATGGCAAGAGCAGGCGACTCCCGTGTGGCCTGGTGGGGCAATAATGGTGGTCACCGGATATGGGGGTCCCGCTTGACGCCGCACTTTACGGCAGAAGCTCGAAGTCTTGTTGGTCTGCGTGTAGGTGGCGTAGTTGACGGTATAGTTGTACCCCAGGGGAGCTAAGTCCACGAGCTGGTTGCCCCTGGCCACCTGTTGCTCCAGGAAGTCACAGACACTGGCTTCATATGCCGTCCAGGAGCCATCGTCACTCAGCCACTCCCAGACGATGCCCCGTCCCGGGGCTGAATGCTGGGGGAACAGATGCCTCCGCACAGCCCGCATGGTGCCTGTTTGAAGAGGGGGAGGACATGTAAATGGTTCATCTGCTAGCCACTCCAAAACAAAAAAAAGAGTTTAAAACTTCCTTTTCTCAGTCGGTTGAGCATCCGACTTCGGCTCAGGTAATGATCTCATGTCATGGTTTGAGGGTTTGGGCCCCATGTCAGGCTTTGTGCTGACAGATCAGAGCCTGGAGCCTGCTTCGGATTCTGTGTCTCCCTCTCTCTCTGCCCCTCCTCCGCTCATGCTTGGTCTCTCAAAAATAAATAAACATTAAAAAAAGAAAACAAACACCAACATGGTCAGTGTGTGTAGGGTCATGTTGCCATCTGACCTAAAGGCTGGTACCAGTTATTCTTTCCAAATTTTGGGTGAAGGGTAGAAAGCTCCCTCTCGGTAAAGAAACTCTGGCCCAAAGGAATCTAGTGGCAGAGGGGGACCTGTGCTCCTTGGCAGGAGTAGGGGATGCCAGGAGCTTAGGTGAAAGAACAGCTGTGGCTCAGATTCCAGGCTTTTTCAAAATACTGCTAATGAGGAAACATACGTAGCTTCACTTGAAAGAAAGACAGACAGAAAGACAGACAGAAAGACAGAAAGAAAGTAAGTTAAGAAAATTAAACCGGCCATAATCCAACCACACAGCTTCTCTCACAATGCATCTCTTCCATCTCGTCTTCTAGACACGCCCTTTCAGGGAGCTGACAACCACACTGAAAACTTTTCAGGCTGTTTTCTTGTGTTGGGCCTTGCATCTCTAACACTTTATATACAACTCATTATTCACTGTTACAGAAGTCTCTTAAGTGGACCTGCTATTCCCTTTGACTCTCCAGGCAGCAACTACAGGGAAATACCCTGTGGTTAGCTTTTATTCTTAATAAACCAAACCTGAAGACAACAGAGAAAAAGGGTTTCCAAGAGCACTTGCCAGAAGATGATCACTGCAATTTGCTTCTACTGGTCTCCTCGCCCCACCCCGCCTCCATCCTTGACAGCCAGAGGGATACTCTTCACCTCCAAATCAGATTACAGCACTCCTCTGCCCAAATCCTCCCATAGCTCCCCCTTTCAGAATAAAAGCCAAGGGGTGCCTGGGTGGCTGAGTCAGTGGAGTGTCTGGATCTTGACTTCAGCTCAGGTCTTGATCTCACAGTTTGTGAGACCGAGGACTGCGTCGGGCTCTGTGCTGACAGTGGGGAGCCTGCTTGGGATTCTCTCTCTCTGCTCCTCCCCTGCTTGTGCCCTTTCTTCGTGCACTCTTTCCTTCGTGCACTCTCAAAATAAACAAACATGAAAAAAAATTTTTTTAATAATAATAATAAAAGCTAAAGTCCCTTCAAAGAACAACCTTCCCCTCCCTCAGGTTTGTCTTTGTCCCCCTTCCTGGTGAACCGGTCACCCAAGCTCAAACCTTGGCCTCTCCCAGCACTTCCGTTCCCTGGTTAACACTTACTGCCATCTAACACAATACACAATCTCCACGTTACATATCTTGTTTGCTGCCTTTCTCAGTGGACTCCAAATATCAGGAAGGCAGGGACTTTCTTCTGTAGCCAACTGATTGGAAGCCTTAGTCCTCACACACCTGAGGACGCTGCCATAGGGATCAGAGTAGCGTTTCTCAGTCTCTGCACCAGCGACATCCTGGGCCAAGAATTCTTTGTCACGGTGCCAGTCCTGTGCATTTAGCAGCAACCCTGGCCTCTACTGACTAGAAGCCAGCGGGTCCCTTCCCCACTGGTGAAAATTAAAAATGTCTCCAAACACTGTGAAATAAACGTCCTAGGGGACAAAATCACTCCCAGCTGAGAACCACCGGGTTAGGCGGACAAGGCACAGCTCTGGGGGGAGACTGGTGGTCCCATTCTTGGTAATACTGACCAAAACCCACAAAAAGCCCAAATGTGAGCACACAGGAGAATGAAGTAACCTGCTCAGGTCACACGGACATCGTGCAGCAGAAGCAGAACTCATCACCAGGCCCCCCTTAACTAGCACGGCACTCTACCTCCGTGCTGGCCTCCCTGCCCGCAAGCCCCTCCAACCTCTGCAGGTGGAGGCAGACAGCTTGGGTTTGAGCAACAGGGGGAAGGGGTGGGGAGGGCCTCTGCACTGTGCTCTCAAGGCACTCCCTACTACGAAAAGGTATATCCCACACTGTGCCACCTATACCACTCACAGCACCTGTCCGGGACAGGACGAAACTCCAAGAGTCAACTCTACATAGAACCCCATGGTCAGCATGATGCCTGGCCCAAAGCAGGTGCTCCAACACATACTAGAGGCAGAAGGGTCTTACCAGTGTCCTGGCGGAACTGGGTCCAGCTGGGGAGGTCAATGATGTAAGGGGCCAGCAAGGGGTCAGCTTGGCCTAAGGGGATGCTCTGGGCCAGACTCCCCAGCCCAAAGCGCTGGCCCTTCTGCTGGACAAACTGCTGCTCGATGTAGCTGCAGACGGTGGCACTGTAGGGGTGCCAGGTGCCCAGCCCGTCCTGCCATTCCCACACAGCCACTGCCACGGGGCTGGTGTACACCTGAGCCAGGGAAGGGCCTGGGGCCATGGCCATCTTCCCTAGGACTCCCTCTTCTTTCCCAAATGGTTTCAGACCACTCTGGGCTGGAGTCTCGGGTTCATTGCCCAGTGCTTCCAGTAGACCTGTAAACAGGACAGACAGTTATCAACATACACAGTGTCCCTGAGAGTTGGCCTCAGTGCAGGGAGAAAGAAAAATCATATTCTCCCATAATCACTTTTTTTCCTAAAAGAAAAGAGCATTGTGAATCAAGTACCTGATCCTGTCTCTTTGTTCATGCAGCCAGGAAGAATTCGGTCAACCAAGCAACATACCTGGCTCTGTAAATGTTCAGGGAGATACAGTGGAGTGAATTTTGGGTGCTAATCAATAGCCCAGCCTCTTTTTACCAATCGTTTCCCTCTGACCTAACTACTGAGCATATCCTTTTATACTGTTTTCGTGAGTCATCCCGAATCCTTTGTGCACTGAGGTCATGATGCCCCTTACACCTGTGTGAAGACTCCTTGTTTGGGAGATACTGCTATGCTCCAGATGGGAAAAATCTGTGTCTCAGAAAGGACTGGGGCGGGGGGGAGGGGGGGCGCCCTCAAGGGCACAGGAGAGTAAATGGCAGAGCTGAGACTGAAAGCCCAGTCCTAGCCCACCCAGGTCTCTGGGCTACCCCAGGAGGCATCATTAACAACGAAGGGTGCCCTAGATAAACAGTAAGATCTCACAGATGCAGAAAGCCGCCTCTCCACACCCGGTCTGGGCCTAGCCGACATCACTCAGGCCCAGAGAGTTTACACCCAGCTTCTGAGACACTCTTCTCTCAGCTCCCCCAGCCCATCCTCTTCCCTTGTAAACTCTACTCAGCATTGAGGCCCAGCCTTCGTGGTTCAGGGAGCCCTTCTCTGGCCAACTGTCACGTGAGCTTCTCCCTTGCAGTACCCACCAGAACACTAATGCCTCTATATATGTATGAGTAGGATGACGTTCCAGATCTTTCTGCCCCTCCAGACAGCAGTAAGCCAGGGAGTCTGTCTTGTCCACAGTCATATCGCCAGCCCCAGAAGAGACCTTGTCATGTGCCAAGTGTTATATACATACTAGTTCAAAACACAGCTGAACAGGAAGTCGCCTGCAGAGGTCTGAAGAAGGGCGCTATGGTGTGAACGTACCATGCTAGGCGCCCAGAGCACCAGCACCCAGAGTTCAGGAGGAACAGGACCAGTGTAGTGGCGAACACCAAATATACTAGTCTGGTATACACCTAACAGACTGACAAGGTGACATATCTCCCACTTTACAAGGCTCAAAAAGGTCTCATTGAAGGTCACATGAATACTGCTGAGTGGCAGCAGAGAACAGGTCTGGATCAACCCAGCTCTAACCTCCATTCTGGGAGAGGAAAGCTCAGCCTGACTCCACCTTGGGCTCCACTTACAGTTCCCGCTGAGAAAGGGGGAAGGAGAGAGGAAGCTGTGTCCCAAGTCCCGGAGCACCCTCAGCTGTTACAGCACATCTACCCAGGGCCCTGGTGCCAGTGTGGTTCCCAGTCACACCACCTGCTCGGATTCCTACACAACCCTCATAAGCAAACACTGAATTTTCTCCCCATTTTGCCAAAGAGGAAACCAAGGCCCTGGTAGTTGCAGGGACTTGCTTACACAGTGGGACCCTGGGCTTTTTGAAGCTGTCCCTGAGAGTCCACTGCACCGTCAAGGTTTCGAGAAGGCCAAAGACACCTGCCTGACAAGGAGGGCAGAGCTGGAGCAGTAGGTGAAAAGAACAGGCACAGGTTTACTTACTCCACTCGCTGTATCATCCTGATGGAGGTACCTAAGCTCTCCGATTTGATTTCTCCCACTTGACAATGACGATACCAACATCTACACTCCGTGCTTTTCACGAGCATTCAGACAGGTGTGTATAAAGCACCCAGTACAGCACCTGGCATACAGCAGATATCCGCCCAGCCTGTCTTCCCTCCCTTTCCCTGGCCCCCCCTCCCTCCTGCCCCCGGGCCTCCTCCCCACCCCTCAAGTCTGGGTGAGGAGCGGCGGCCCAGGACAGCACTGGGCTACACAGCATGAGAATGTGGGCGATGAGTCAGGCCTGCAAGAACGCGGAGCACACCCACAGGTGCCAGAGCCGCCAGTGAGCTGCCAGCTGCTGTGAGAGCACACATCCTACTCTGGAGGATCAGACCTGAGATGCCCTTGGGGTGGCTGGCTTATTAGCTCCGTGACTACAATTAGAAGTCTCTGTAACCACATCCAGGTACAAATCACAGGACCGGTTTCAGAGCCAGTTACTCCCGAGCCCAGACTTTCCTCCTGGCACCTCCTGGCAGACGTTACTCGCCCGTCAGGTAGCGGGGGCCTCCCACAGGTCGGCACACGTGGTACGCCCCAGCATGTCCACACAGCCCCATATGAACCAACTCGCAGAACTCTGCCCAACAGCCAGAGAAATGCAGTCTGGTGCTGTAGCTGAAGCTTTTCCTGAACGTGTTCGGCCTCCACCGACCAAGGGCCCACCCTCCTCAGGCACTGTTGGGGTACTAGAGACCCAGAATGAAGAAGACACGGCACACAGCCGCTGCTCCCCCCTCAAACCAAGGCCCCCACCTTATGTCCACCCATACCAAATTCTACAAGTGCCAGAACATTCAAAGCCATTTCCTACCACCTCCCTGCTGGAGATCCAGATGGCGGTCTTCTCTTCACCAAGAACCCAAGCAAACATGCCCATCTTTCCACACTCAGCCACAGCACCCCGTCTCCTGAGGCCTCTGACCCACACCTTCACCAGACAAGCGCTGACTCCGCCCACCCACGTGTCTTCACTGCATCCCTGACTTATCTGCAAGGCGACATTCGCTGGTTTCAGTGTCTGGCTCCCCAGTGGAACAGGAACTCTCTGAGGGCAGCACTAGTGCTGACCCAGAGCGGGGCTTCAGTTCTTCAAATGCCTAATATCCCAGAGGGTCTGAAACACCAGCGGGCAGAAGAGAGGTGAGCCTTCGGTTCCAGGGGCCTGGGGCACATTTGAAGCAACACCCAGAAACGCCCACTGGCATTTCACTTGGATACAGCAATTACGCACATACAACAGCCACGTCAATGCGCCCATTCTCTGCAACGACCTCAGCCATTATGAAGCTGCAGTCCAAAAACCTAATTTGTCTTGGCTCCTAATGATGGGGGCTATTTAGGGTGTTCCTAATTATGAAAATAATAATTATTATAATTGGCCATGGAAACAGTCCTCAATCTGGAAGTAACCTGAACACCTACAACAATGGAATTCTTAAGTAAGTTACAGTACATTCTAACGATGGAATAGAAATCTTGAAAAATGTTTACAAAAGCCTTACAGACTTGGGGCACCTGGGTGGCTCAGTCGGTTGGGCAACTGACTTGATTTTGGCTAAAATCAGGATCTCATGGTTCAGGAGTTTGAGCCCCACGTCGGGCTCTGGCTGACAGAGCAGATTCTCTTGCCCTCCCCCATTCCTGCTCTATTTACCCCTCTCAAAGTAAATAAACATTTCAAAAAAAAAAAAAGAAAGAAAGGCTTACAGACCTAAGATAATGCTCACAACAAATAAAAAATACACGCTATGGAACTGCAGGCACCTACTGCGGGGCACACACTCTGCCTGGTGCTCTTGTCATCCAGCTCTCAACCCCCAACTGGAATCATCTACATTTTACAGAGAAGAGAACTGAGGCTAAAGAAAATTAAGAATGGGGGTGCCTGGCTGACTCAGTTGGAAGAGTGTGTGACTCTCAATCTTGGGGTTGTAAGTTTGAGCCCCACATTAGGTATAGAGATTACTTAAAAATAAAATCTTAAAAAAAAAAAAAAAGGAAATTAAGAATCTACCAAAATCTGTGATGCCATAAAGTCCTTTCTGCCCTGCATAAACTAATATTTAAAAGGCTGGAAGGGGCGCCTGGGTGGCTCAGTTGGTTAAGCGTCCGACTTCGGCTCAGGTCATGATCTCATGGTTTGTGGGTTTGAGCCCCGTGTCAGCTCAGTGCCGAGAGCTAGCTCAGAGCCTGAAGCTTGCTTCGGATTCTGTGTCTCCCTCTCTCTCTGACCCTCCACTGCTCACGCTGTCTCCCTCTCTCTCAGAAATAAATAAAAACATTTATAATAAATAAATAAATAAATGGCTGGAAGGAAGGGGGCGCCTGGGGGGCTCAGTTGGAGGAAACTGCGACTCTTGATCGCAGCAAGTTCAAGCCCCATGCTGGGTGAAGAGATTAGAAATAAATAAACTTAAAAAAAAAAAAAAAGGTTGGAAGAAACAACTCGAAATGTTAACAGGAGTGCTGGAATTATGGGATTTTTTGTGTTTTTCTACCTCTTTCTCTACCTGCAAGTGCTCTATGATGGTCATATTTATTACTTCTTAAGAGACCAAAGTTTTAAAAAGTATCAACAGGGGCACCTGGGTGGCTCAAACTGGTTGAGCGCCTGACTCTTGGTTGCAGCTCAGCTCATGATCTTATGGTTTATGGGTTCAAGCCCACGCTGGGCTCTGCACTGGCAAACTTGGAGCCTGCTTGGGATCCTCTCTCTCCTTCTCTCTCTGCCCTTCCCCTCCTCGCACTCTCTCTCTCTCAAAATAAATAAACTTAAAAAATTAAAAATAAAAAATATCAACAACTTTGACCACAAAAAAAAAACCTTCCTGCTTTCCTTTGTATTTTCTTGTGGGATTTAGCTGCAAGTCATGTCCATGGTACTGTGGCTGTGAGGCACAGAGGAATGTCGCTGTTCTACCAGAGAGGCGTTTTCACACATAAGAGAAAAAGTTACACGTGTCTCAGAGTCTTTCTATCTCTAGAGGAACTCAGACAAGCTTCCAAACAAGATTTGAGCTGGCACAAGAATGTGAGTGAAAACCATCCTGTCTAATTGTGGGCCTCCAGGTGGGTGAGCCACACAAAGGGACCCCACCACAGAGGCGGCCTCTAGGAAAAAGGCCTCAAGAGTGATTTTTAAAGTGGTGCTCGGACTGAGTGATCACCACTTTGCCAACACACTTCATCCCCCCACTTCATCCCTCCCAAGTCCACCCAAATTATGTAATGGCTCCGCACATGCCGGGCTCAGCAGTTCACCCTTCTGCCCATGCCTGGACAGTGGCTGTCCCACACCCTCCACTCTCCTGAGTGGAGATGGAAATGGAAAGATCTGTCAGAACCCCCCTATGCTAACATGCGTTGTGTGTGCGCGCACACACACACACACACTCCACACTTGCTGACTTTAAGGCAGTCACTTCCCTATCTGTAGGCTCCACCACTCAGGCAGTCGGATAGATTTACCAGCCTTTTACAAGCAGTGGGGTCTGATCAGAGGCCGCCCACTGAATAAAATACAGGAACATGAAGTGCTCTTTTTGACACGGAAATGGCCTCCATTCCTTCTTCTCAAAGGCCCAGGATGCTCTGCTGCAGAACAGAAGAGTTCTGAGGGGCATGGATGGGAAATCAGCGAGACCAGGTGACCAGGAAGCCTAGTTTTTTTAAGTAGGCCCCACGCCCAGGCCCAACATGATGGGGCTTGAACTCACAACCTTGAGATCAAGATGCTTAACTGACAAAGTCACCCAGGTGCCCCAAGGAGGCCTATTTTCTATGCCACCTCTCCTTTGGGCCTTTTCCAAGAAGCTCGGCCTCAAACTCCATACCCACCAGCTGACCCAGGAAGTGTAACCTTCCTAGACCTCTGACAGTGCAGCCAGCCCCCCGGGCCCTGTCAGGAAGCCCTCCCGCAGACCTGGGAAAATCCAATCCTACACACAAACCCATCCAAAGAAACGTTCTACCTGACTAGAAATGTTGTTTTTACTACAAATTAAAAAGAATGGAATGTTATTTTCTCGACTATCAAAATAGTACACACACACACACACACACACACACAATTTCAATACTTGCTGCTGGCAGAAGTACACGGAGTCCTCATACCACTGGGAAGGATAAACACTTTCCAGAAAAGTGTGGTAATAAGTATCAAGTGGTTTAGAAATGCTTACTTGCTTTGACCCAATAATCTAAGGAGATTATAGAAAACCTTCGACATATAGGTATTTGTCATAGCACTGTTCTGACCAGGTAAAAGAGAAGCATAGAGAAAACTCAACAGAAACACCAAAATGATCACAATGGCTGCCGCTGACCAGAAGAAACCGCAGGAGGCCTTTTGTTCGGCTTCCTTACACACTTGAACTCCTCACATTTTCTAAAGTGAAAGTATTACTCTGTTAGCAGTAACGTCTCTTTAAAATGCCCAACACTTATGGGGCGCCTGGGTGGCTTAGTCGGTTAAGCATCCGACTTTCGCTTAGGTCATGATCTGGCGGTTCGTGGGTTCGAGCCCCGCGTCGGGCTCTGTGCTGACTGCCAGCTCAGAGCCTGGAGCCTGTTTCAGTCTGTGACTCCCTCTCTCTCTCTCTCTCTCCTAGAAATAAATAAAAATATTTTTAAAAAATAAATAAATAAATAAATAAAATGCCCAACACTTTTAAAAGATCATCAATATAAACCAAACCAGCACCACTGCCGTGACTTAGCATCATTGCTTGAGAAGGCCACTAACTACCCCAGCGGGGGTAGGTCACAAACAACAGATCTTGTCAAAGTACCATGGCACCTCTTTGCCAAGAGACATCCTCATCTCTGAGTTGCAAGAAAAGGTATAAAACGGAACACCCAGCCGCCTAAACTACTGCAAGAGGTAGGCACTGCAAGACAGGGCTTTTGTCTTGAAAAGAGATGGCTCAAGCCAGAGACGCCCAGAATATACTAGGTTGCTGAGATATGGAAGGATACTGATACGTGATCTCTCCCTTGCACGCTGGGCTGCTGGAAGGGAAGTGACAACTCCTCTAGCGGTGCCTACCTGAGCCCTCCAGGGACTGGTCAAGGCAAAACCTTCCGAATAGGGCACCGAAAGCCACAGGGCAGCCAGGTGGCAGGCACTAGCAATCTTCTATCCCCTGTATCGAGGGATCCCCTTCAAACCTCTGCCAGGAGCAATGTGACCACTGGCAGCCGGTCAGGACAGAGCCCTGGTCCCCAGGCCTACCGAGGGGTCAAAATGGGGGAGTAGTAGAAGCAGTGGCAGGAGTAACAGCTATGGCTACCAACCAAGAGCTTACGATGCACCAGGCACTAAGTACCTTAGATGGGTCCTGGGGCGGGTCTTCTCTGGACTTTACAGAAGAGGAGATGAGGCAAAAAAAGATGAGCAACCTGCCCCAAAATATACAGGTCTAAGGAAACCTAAATCTGTTCCCAGAGTCCACTGAGACAGAAAGGGTCCCCCGACACTGGACAAATTGGCCTGCCAGATGTTTTTTCCTGGCCTCCACAGTTTTCAGTTTTTTAAAAAACTGAGCTGATGTTTAAGACTTGGAATATTCACCATTAAAAAAAAATTCCAGATTTCCAGCTTCTGGAAAGCAGAAAGTTGGCAACATTCGCAGCACTGACGTAGATTCGTTATCCATCGGGCAACAACTAACTAAACCACGATGGTGGCTTGGACACACTCTCGCCAGGTCACCAGTTATCACGACGCCCCCTGGGAGGAGTCAGCAAACTTTTCCTGTAAAGGGCCAGAAAGTACATACGTATTTCAGGCTTTGCAGAACAGGGGTATCTCTCCCATCTACATAAGTTGGCCACGCCAGCGTGAAAACTGCCACAGACAATGTGCAAACTAACTGTGGAGTGATCAGTGTACAGCTTCCCCAACATCATCGCTGTGCTCACACTGGGCTATAGTTGAGAAATGCTTCTCTGAACCTATTTCTTTACCAAAAGTAGGCAAGGGCCTCTGCAGACACATCAGTCTTTCCCTAGTACGTACCCTGTGGAATCTTTCTTAAACCCACTCCTCCCCTCTAGGAGAAGCAGCCACTTTTTTTTTTTTTTTAATGTTTTTATTTATTTCTGAGAGACAGAGAGACAGTGTGAGCAGGGGAGGGTAAGAGAGAGAGGGAGACAGAGAATCTGAAACAGGCTCCAGACTCTGAGCTGGCTGTCAGCACAGAGCCCAACGCGGGGCTTAAACCCACGAACTGTGAGATCATGACATGAGCCGAAGTCGGACGCTCAACCAACTGAGCCACCCAGGGGCCCCCAGAATCGGCCACTTCTAACAACCAATGTCCATGTAATATCCGAGTGCAATTATCTACCTGGCCCTCCACTAGGGCATAAGCCTCCTTAAGGCAAGGACTAAGGTTATGAAAAGATTTTTTTAAATACCACATAGAACAATGACTATAAAAATAAATAAATAAATAAATAAAAATAGGGGCACCTGGGTGGCCTGGTTGCTTAAGCATCTGACTATTGATTTTGGCTCAGGTCATGATCCCAGAGTCATGGGACCAAGCCCCACATCAGGCTCCGCAGTGACAGCATAGAGCCTGCCTAGGATTCTCTCATTCCTCTCTGCCCTTCCCCCACTCATGCTCTAAGTTAACAAACACGAAAAAAAATAAAAACAAACAAAAACAAACCATATCACTATGTTAAAATTAAGAACGGTTGTTCAACATGGGGTACCCAGGTGGCTCAGTCAGTTAAGCATCCAACTTTGGCTCAGGTCATGATCTCATGGTTTGTGAGTTCAAGCCCCATGTCAGGCTCTGTGCTGACAGCTCAGAGCCTGGAACCTGCTTCGGATTGTGTGTCTCCCTCCCTCTCTACCCTTCCTCCTCTCGCACTCTGTGTGTGTCTCTCTCTAAAAAATAAACATTAAAAAAAACTTTTTTAAAAGGATGGTTGTTCAACAAAAGAGGTCTTAAGTAGAATGACCTGTTACAAGCTGGAAGAAAATATTCACAATATGAACAAAAGATTGAAATCAAGAATATATAAAGAACTCTTACAATCTATAAGTTGGCAAAATCATAAGCAACTACTTCACAGGAAACACATAGGCCAATAACCTCATGAAGAGATATTCAATGTCAGGGAATAGCCCCATGTCAGGTTCTGTGCTGGCAGCTCAGAGCCTGGCGCCTGTTTTGGATTCTGTGTCTCCTTCTCTCTCTGCCCCTCCCCCGCCCATGTTTTGTCTCTCTCTGTCTCAAAAATAAACTACAAAAAAAGATTTAAAAAAAAAAAAGGAAAAATAAAGTCTGCTTATAGCGAGTGTCAGCAAGAATGCGGAGCTACTAGCGTCCCATATGCTGGTGCCGAGGGACTGGATACTGGTAGGACCACTTCAGAAACAGTCTGGCTACATCTACGAAAGTTGCGCATGATGACCCAGCAAAACATCACCCCTAAATTCGTACCCAAGAAAACCTCTTGCACCTGTACTACAGACATGTATGGAAATGTTCAGAGCAGCACACTTTCAACAGCAAAAATCTGGAAACAACTAAGTGCCCCTCAGTGGAAGATCAGATGCATAAGCTGTGGCGTGTTCACTCCATGGATTATTCGGTAGTGAATACAAATAAATCAGAGAACGTGCAATAATATGGGAAAATCTTAGCAACATCTTCTTACCTTCCTTAAAAACACAGGTACAATAAAACTACACGAGCATGAAAGCGAGGGGGTAATGGTTATCTCAGGAGGGAGAGAAAGATCAAATGATTACACGTATACTTTTTTTTGTTTTGGGTGGTTGGAACACAGGAACTTACTACATTCATTACAAATCACTTAGGAAATAAATGAAAGCAAGTCATGCATGAACAGTGATGAGCGGGTACTAATCCAGCTCTGTGTTTACCCGAGGTAGAAGTTAAAACTAACACATTTTAACCCAAGTGCCAAGCTCTACCCCTGACACAGGGTTTCTGTGCGGCCCACGGCCCCATTCCTGCTGGCCTCTTAGGTACTTTTAATATGTCTGAACCTAGGAGTGCCTGGGTGGCTCAATCGGTGAAATGACTGAATTCAGCTCAGGTCATGCTCTCGTGGTCCGCAGGTTCGAGCCCTGCGCCGGGCCCTGTGCTGACAGCTCAAAGCCTGGAGCTGCTTTGGATTCTCTGTGTCTCCCTCTCTCTCTCTGCCCCTCCCCTGCTTGTACTCTGTCTCTCTCAAAAATAAACAATTATTGGGGCGCCTGGGTGCCTTGGTCGGTTGAGCGTCCGACTCTCGCTTAGGTCGTGATTTCGCGGTTCATGGGTTTGAGCCCCGCGTCGGGCTCTGTGCTGACTGCCAGCTCGGAGCCTGGAGCCTGTTTCAGTCTGTGACTCCCTCTCTCTCTGACCCTACCCTGCTCACGCTGTCTCTCTCTCTCTCTCCTAGAAATAAATAAAACAGTAAAAAAATAAAAAAAAATAAACAATTATTTGGGGCACCTGGGTGGCTCAGTCAGTTAAGCGTCTGACTTCGGCTCAGGTCATGATCTCATGGTTCTTGGGTTCGAGCCCCACGTCAGGCTCTGTGCTGACAGCTAGCTCAGAGCCTGGAGACGGTTTCAGATTCGGTACCTCCCTCTCTCTCTGACCCTCCCCCGCTCACACTGTCTCTATCTCTCTCAGAAATAAGTAAAATGTTTAAAATAATAATAAATAAATAAACAATTATTTTAAAAAAATTTTTTTAATTTAATATGTCTGAACCCAGACTCATCTTCCTTCCTAATTCTCTTTTCCCCCTGGATTCCCTGGCCCCAGGCAGTTAGGAGAAAAAGCTGGGTTTCTAGATCCTCACAACTTTCCCCCGCCAGCCCTGCAGCTGCCGCGGCTTCCTTTTTCTCCTCCCCTTTCAGGCCCTGGTGCTGGCATCTGCTTGGGACTTGTATGCCTCTTACCCTGATAAGTATTCTCTCTGAACCGTCTTCCCCAAATCTGTCTCTCCTTCTGGTCCACCTGAGAGACAGGTCTGAGATTGAGCCTCCCAAAGTACACTTTCAGAACAAAGTTCAAGTTCCTTGGATTGACACGGAAATCCCATCACAGTCTGGTCACTTCCTATCAACTGTATTTGCCAGTGCGCTTCCTTTCAGTGCCTTCTTTTTGCCTACAGCTCCCCTTCCCCCAATCCATCCCTGAAGAGTTTAATGATACCTGCTACCCCCATGTACATCCAGTTTTCCCACCTCCATACCTCAGCTCTATACAGAACCACCCACGTAGCCACACATCCTCACCTTACCCATACTTTCAAGACCCACTTCATTTACTTTTTATTTTTTTAATGTTTACTCATTTTTGAGAGAAAGAGAGAGACAGAGAGAAAGCACCAGTGGGGGAGGGGCAAAAAGAGAGGGAGACAGAGGATCTGAGAGGCAGGCTCCACTCTGACAGCAGAGCCTGATGCGGGTCTTGAACTCCCAAACCGTGAGAGTATGACCTGGGCTGAAGTCGGACACTTAACCGACTGAGCCACCCAGGCACCCCAGGACCCAATTTAAACAGCACCTCCAAGATGCCTCGATGTGCCCAACTGAAAGAAAACACCTTCTTATCAACTTACACGGCACCTGTCTGCTCTTTACAGTTCTCTCAGTCCATTCTATCTATGGACTATGAGCAAACTGGGGGCCACACCTCTCATGGCGTAAGGAAAACAGTCACAAAGAGAATAATTCAGGCGCCTGGGTGGCTCAGTTGGTTGGGCGTCCAACTTTAGCTCAGGTCATGATCTCTCGGTTTGTGGGTTCGAGCCGCAAATCGCGTTCTTCACTGGCAGCTCAGAGCCTGGAGCCTGCTTCGGGTTCTGTGTCTCCCTCTCTCTCTGCACCTCCCCAGCTCGCACTCTGCCTCTCTCTCTCTCAAATATAAACATTAAAAAATTAAAAAACAAAAACAAAGAGAATAATTCAGTCTAATGCATCCCATGCTTTCCAACCAGTGTGCTCACTTAGTACGCCCTCATGGAATTCTAAAATCCTGCTCCCTGGAGCCTTGGCAGGGCCCCCAAAACCCTCCACACTCTGCCCTCTGCCTACTTCTCCAGCCTCCTCTACCCCACACCCACCCCTTGCTGCTTCTGGCACAAAGAACTGCTTACAGTGGCCCAGGCACACCAGGTAACTTCCAGACTGTGCAGGCACTGACTCCTCTGTGGGGCTTCTCCCCTCCTTTCCAAGTCCTCCTCCTCTTCCTCCTCCAAGACTCATCTTTGTCATCCTCTTCTCCCTCCTACCCCTTCCTGAA
>NW_027532208.1:1304586-1380466 GCF_008692635.1 Crocuta crocuta
TTCAACACGACTTAACACATATCCCCCCGACAACACCTTGCCACCGGTCTATGGTTGGTCTGTTCCACCCAACCATGCGCTCCCCGGTGACAGAGCTCTTGTTGCTCACCAGTGGACCCCAACACTGGGCGTGGATGGGCCCTGACACAAACGAGGCACCCAGTTTTGTTCACAGGAAAAAAAAAAAAAAAAAGACAAAAAAATTTCCAGGTCAGCTGCAGGACCATGACTTGTGTCCTTCATCCCATAAAGCATGCCTTATGTGGAAACCACACAGAAAGCATCCTCTAAGACTGGTTAAACAGGAGAAGCCCTTGGCAAGAAAGCACTTGAATTTATGTGAGACAGCTGGCAATCAACAATCAACTCTCAAGGCTGACTTTTCATCCCGGAGACCTCAAATTCCAGCCTCCCCTGTCTCCACCTCCACGAAAAAACAGACTGAGGACGCAGCAATGTGACGTCCCCGTGGCCCTTACCTCTTCTCTCTGGAGAGCTGGCACACACTGTCCCTTCTGGATGGTGACACCAGATCCTCAGGAGGAATGACTTGTTCGAGTTCCCATCTTGATACGAAACACAAACAACAAAAGCCGAGCAAATCCGAAAGGCTTGCTGACTCGGCAACACAAATTCCAAGGCACCTTCGCCAACAAGGAAAAAGATGATCAGGTTTAAAACCGAGAAACAGCAGTCAGGGAAAGCGAATGCACAGATGTTGGGTCCGCGCGCTGCGGCTGGGGGCTGGAAACCACCAGATTTATTTTCCAACAGCCTGGGCAGGGCACAAGGTACACCAGTCTCCCTCCACCTACTCGGTCATCAAGGGTACAGTGGAAACAAACAAACAAACAGCTCAGCAATTTCATGAAAAGGCCTAAACAGACTTCATAAGCCACTCTGCGGTGGTTAAGTATCCAAGAAATTAACATACCAGAGAGGGGGAAAGTTTGGCCAAGGTCACAGAGAAGTACAAGAGGACTAGTTACAGCTACCCTGATGGTAAAGCCTGAGGTTGGCTACCAGGAAGCTCACCTTCTAGAACTCTAGAGGAGCTAGGATGGCAGGCAGAAATATTCTGAGTGAATTCTTAAGGGTCCAAGCGCCCGTGCACACGCCATTTCCACTGTTACTGGCACTTAGGGAAGTGGAACCAGGGTGGAGGGGAGCAGCTGGCCTGAGCGGAGGGGGGCGCATGAAGGCCAGCGTCAGAATAGAGGCTCTTCTAAATCCTCCTCCACATACATTACGCACCCCTCAAAAGTAACCCAGGGCTCCAGGAAACCGGAGTTTCCTGGAGGGCGACCCCTACTTGAGGCGAGGGAAGCAGAGGTACGGAGCAAAACTCTTTCAAAGTACGGCCCCGGGCTCCAGCGAAGTCGTTCACCTGAAGGCAGACCCCGGGAGAATCCCCACCCTCACCCGGTAGCCCGGTGACAGGATCACCCCCGACCCGTCCCGGTCCTGTCTGTGGGGAGGGGTGCCCTCCTCGCCACGGCCCCAAACTCCCAGGGTCTGCCGCCCCTCCCCCTGCTAGCCCTTCGGCTTCCACCCGGCGTCACCCTCGCACCCAGCACCCAGTCCCGTCCTAGGCCATCGTCGCCTCAGACTTCCCGGACGCCGCGGCCAGTCTTCCCAATCCCCCCCGCCCCCCCGGACCTCACCCCGGGGCTCTTGCCCAGTCCGGCCCTCCCTCACTCGCACGCCCGCCCCCTTCCGGTCCCAGCTCGGCTGGGTCTCCCCGCTCCGCGTCCCCGGGACCCCAGCCCTGGCGACAAGCAAGTGACCTGCCCGCCCCTCTCACCGAGGCTGAGGAAGGCGAGGGGGGCAGGCTGAGGGCACCGCCGCGCTCGGGCTACAGCCGGGGTTCGGCCTGGGCACCGCTCCCGCTGAAGCTCCGACTCTGAGGAGGCAGCCAGAGTGAAACTCGGCGTCGCAGCTTCCTAGCGCTCCGGTGCGCATGCCCCGGACGCGGGGCCTTCTGGGAAATGTAGTTCCGTGGGTTGGGGGGCAGGGCGGGGCCCAACCCGTGGCGCACCTGTTCAGGTGTATCCATTCCTCCTCAGCCTCTTCACTCGCTGACTTCATTAACTTACTGACTCGTATTAGGTACTTTTTAACCGATACATACGTGATGTCAGGCCCTGTGCTGAGTACTGGGGATTAGAACGTGAGTTATAAACTTGGTTTCTCACGTCGGAGAGCTTCGTATCTACTTGGGGAGACAGATACTCAAACACAGAATTACACTACGGTGGGATAAGTGGGAGTTTAAACACAGGAGTTGGAGCACAGAAGGGTGTGCTTAATTTGAGAGGGGGTATGAGGAGGACATCACAAAGGGGTGATGCATGAATTGGATTTTGAAGCATATATAGGGGTTTGCCAGATGAAGTACAGGGAAGTTCTTGCAAAGTGCCTGACATAGGGAAGTGTGAAAGTGCCTGACACAATCAGGAAGCAGTGAAATGTTCCCTGTGGTCAGGGTAAAGGGCATATGGAAAGGCTGAGGACAGAGATAATAGATTAGGGTGTGTTGGAATAGGAATAAGGGGAGCAGGGTGGGTAAGATTATGATCATCTTTAAATGCCATGCAAGGACTTTAGGCAGCTGGAGCCAATAGAAAGATTCAAGAAAGGGATGACAGTCAGCACTGCAGTTTAGAAGGATACCCTGTGCGGTAGGTAGAGGATAGGTTAAAGGGACAGAGAAGAGCTGGGAGACCAGTTTGGAGGATGTTGCTGTAGTCCCGATAGAAGGTGATAAGGTCTGAGCCAGGTTGGTGACTGCTCTTCTGGGATCACAGACCTCCCTTTCAAAGCTAAAGAAAGCTATTCCCAAAATATGCACATGTACATATACAATCTTGCCCACAGTTTTAGGGGATTCGGAGTTCTCTGAATCTTGGACTCTAGTTGAGTATCTTTACTTAATCTAATGCCCCTTGCACTTCATCGGATTTCAAAAAGAGACACTCCAGTAACTCCCTTACCATTCAGTTCAAAACTTCATTTTATAGAAGAGGAAGCTGAGGCCCAGAGAAGGGGGACTAATTCACTCAAAGTTAGTGAAGGAAGGGAAGGAGTTCCTGTGACCGCACTTCTGGGACCCTAGGCCAGGACTCTTTACGACCCAGGACCTGACTTACAAGAGACAGGCCTTGAGTTTGGGGACGCACCAATGTCTGATTCTCCCAATTATACCCAGGGCCAGCCCTCTTTCTAGAACTGAAGGGTAACTTTCTAGCTGTGATTTATACTACATAACTGCAGTGGCTACACATTAGGATGCGAACACTTCCCCTCTTCTTTCAGAATCAGTTTTCTCAGCCATAACCATCTATACCAAACATTTCTCTTTTTTTTAATTTTTTAATGTTTTTATTTATTTCTGAGAGAAAGACAGCATGAGCAGGGGAGGGTCAGAGAGAGAGGGAGATACAGAATCTGAAGCAGGCTCCAGGCTCTGAGCTGGCTGTCAGCACAGATCCTGATGCGGGGCTTGAACCCACGAACCTTGAGATCATGACCTGAGCTGAAGTCGGACGCTTAACCGACTGAGCCACCCAGGTGCCCCTAAACATTTCTTTTTTAAAAAAGTTTAATGTTTATTTATTTTTGAAAGAGAGAGAGCCAGAGTGCAAGCAAGGGAGGGGCAGAGCAAAAAGGACACACAGAATCCAAAGCAGGGTCCAGGCTCTCAGCTGTCAGCCCCAACGCAGGGCTTGAACCCATGAATGGTAAGATCATGACCTGAACCAAAGTCAGATGCTCAACCGACTGAGCCACCCAGGTGCCCCTACACCAAACATTTCTAAAGCACCTAGGATGTGCCAAACATTAGGCATGCATCACTTCATTGAATCCCCTCAATGAGGTAGGTATTATCATTCTCCTCATGTTATTTATATTTTAAGTAGGCTCCATGCCAAACATGGGGCTTGAACTCACAACCCTAAGATCAAGAGTTTCATGCTCTACTGAGTAAGCCAGTCAGGTGTCCCCTCGTTATCCCCATTTTAAAGATGGGGTCACTGAGACACCATTTAAGCAATGTGTCTAAGGTCACACAGCGGGCAAACAGCAAAGCTGGTCTTTAAATCAGAGTGGTGTCTAACTCCAGACTTGAGCACCTCTATATGAGTTGCCTCATTGGTGGGGGACAGGGGGTGCAGGTAAAATGGTCTGAGCCATTAGCCTTTCAACACCCAAAAGATATTTTCCCTTTTTAAAAAAAATTTTAGGGGCGCCTCGGTGGCTTAGTCAGTTAAGCGTCCGACTTTCGCTTAGGTCATGATCTCGCGGTTCATGGGTTCGAGCCCCGCGTCGGGCTCTGTGCTGACTGCCAGCTCGGAGCCTGGAGCCTGTTTCAGTCTGTGACTCCCTCTCTCTCTGACCCTCCCCTGCTCACGCTGTCTCTCTCTCTCTCCTAGAAATAAATAAAAAACATTAAAAAAAAAATTTAAAAAAAATAAAAAAAATTTTAGGGGCACCTGGGTGGCTCAGTCGTTGGGTGGCCAACTTCGGCTCAGGTTGATCTCATGTCCGTGGGTTCAAGCCCCGCATCAGGCTCTGTGCTGACAACTAGCTCAGAGCCTGGAGCCTGTTTCAGACTCTGTGTCTCCCACTCTCTCTGACCCTCCCCTGCTCACGCTGTCTCTCTCTCTCTCAGAAATAAATAAAACGTTAAAAAAATTATATTTATTTTTGAGAGAGACAGAACATGAGCAGGGAGGGGCAGAGAGAGAGGGAGATACAGAATCTGAATCAGGCTCCAGGCTCTGAGCTATCAGCACAGAGCCCGACGCGGGGCTGGAACCCACAAGCCTTGAGATCATGACCTGAGGTGAAGTCGGATGCTTAACCGACTGAGCCACCCAGGCACCTCTCAAAAAACATTTTCTTGAGTGCTTCCTTTTTCCTCAGCAAAATGCTTGTGTGATGTTATCCAAAAATCCCACAGCACACACACCTACGGGCTCAAACATAACTGTGGTGGCAGGTTGGGCTAGAGAGGTTCTAGAACCTAGGCTCTGGAGAGGGGAAGACATCCAAACTCAGAGAGCAGGAGGAGCCAGAGCACTGAGGAAGGCTTGATGGGGCTGCCCAGGTTGGTGACCAATGTGGGAACCAGGGGAAAAGCCAGGGGAGAGAAGCTTCACAGAGGCAGTCAGGAAGACACAGAGGACACAACCTAGAAGACTGGGTGCACGGGGTGTCTTCCCATGAGGCAAAAGACACTAGAAATGTGGGGGGGAGGGGCTTCTGGTCAACAAGGTGAGCGTGAGGTAGGGAGATGGGCAAGAACGGTGAGGTTCTGGAGCTATCTGTGTAGAGGGAGGGGTTTGGGAGTCACTGGCAATGACATTGAGATCCCGTGGAAAGTCCTCAGAAGATGAGCAAGGTTAGTTCAAGGCTAAGGAACACTGACTTTTTCTTTTTAAATGTTTATTTTTTTTGAGAGACAGAGACACAGAGTGTGAGCCGGGGAGGGTCAGAGAGAGAAGGAGACACAGAAAACCAGAAGCAGGCTCCAGGCTCTGAGTTGTCAGCACAAAGCCCGACGTGGGGCTCAAACTCACGAACTGTGAGATCATGACCTGAGCTGAAGTCGGCCGCTTAACCGACTAGGCACCCAGGCACCCCAGGAACACTGACTTTTGAAGAACAGATGAGACATAGAAGTGCCTGAAGGGAGGCTGGACTGGGGCAAGCATGGTGGCCGAGAATCAAGGGGCATGTCCCTTGACATGAAGGTGGTGCTCAGTGGCGACAGACACTTCTGAGAGGCCCAACAAGGTGGTCGGCTGGGAGGGGAGACTGTACCAGAACCCGGGGCTCCTGCCTCCCAGCTCTGGGCTCTCTCACCTTGCAGCCTCCAGGAAGTGCCCCAGACTTCCAGCTTAACTACAGAGAGGCCATTGGTGACCAGATTGGTTTCCACTGAGAAGCAGGGGCCTGAGCACAGAGATGCACATAGATGTATGTGGTTGTGAAGGTCAGGAATGCAGACAGCTCTTCCAAGAACAGTCTTTGTGGGGGTGCCTGGGTGGCTTAGTTGGTTAAGCGTCCGACTTTCACTTAGGTCATGATCTCACGGTTCGTGGATTCGAGCCCCGCGTCGGGCTCTGTGCTGACTGCCAGCTCAGAGCCTGGAGCCTGTGTCAGTCTGTGACTCCCTCTCTCTCTGACCCTCCCCTGCGCATGCTGTCTCTCTGTCTCCTAGAAATAAATAAACATTAAAAAAAAAATCATTAAAAAAAAAAAAGAACAGTCTTTGTGTTCCACACATAGGGGCAGGGGGCGGAAGAGGATAAACCCACATGTGTGGAATGAGGCTACTTACGTAAGGCTGCCCATGGCTGTGGCTGTGTGTGCCTGGAAAGACACTAGCCAACACGGTAATATCTCAGAGGTGGGATAGCAGATGATTTTCACTTTCTTTGTACTTTTCTTGCATCATTTGAGTGTGTCCCAATGAATAGTTTCCTTTTTTATAACCTGAAAGGAAAGGCTATTTTTATTTGGGAAAAATGAAGAGTTCTGGTCGTGAAAAGAAGCAAAATAGGGCAGCAGCAAGAGGGAGCATGGGGGGTAGGGGGACATGGACTTTTAATTTTCAGGCAGGATGGAGCGAGTGTGCTGGGTTCTGAGATTGCAGCAGGATGTCCTCAGGAAGCTGGAAATGAGGGAAACAGGATTGGCCACTTGCAAACTGAGCCTTAAGCTAATATGGTAGCAAAGGATCAGCAGCAACTAGAAGAAGGCTGGTTGAATGACCTCAGAAAGCTCAGTAAGAAGAATGAGGAAGGGGCACCTGGGTGGCTCAGTCGGTTAAGCGTCCCACTTCGGCTCAGGTCATGATCACACGGTTCGTGGGTTCGAGCCCCCCGTCGGGCTCTGTGCTGACTGCTCAGAGTCTGGAGCCTGTTTCAGATTCTGTGTCTCCCTCTCTCTCTCTCTCTCAGAAATAAATAAAACACTAAAAAAATTTTTTTTTAAAAGTTAAAAAAAAAATGAGGAAGATTCACAGGTGCTAACAGAGCAATGGCTGAGATCTATTAAACAAAAAAGGAACTTGCACCTATTTGTGCACCTGTTTGTGGTTTGGGTTTGGAAAATGTGAGCATGCCTCCTCCCCTCCCCCCCCCACATATACACAGTAGGGCAGGTTAGGTATGCCTGGCACATAGGGGTGAAAGGGAACAAACGTTCCTGGCACCGGCTCTTTGTCCTAACAGATTCATCTGCCTAGAAGGGGAGTTTTGTGGGTTTTTTTTTTTAATGTCTCAAAGGATGGAGCTTGTGTGGCCCTCAGGCTTCCAAAGGCTCCCTAGCAACTAAAAATGAATGACGTGGCCCAAGAAAGAATGTGGCTGTTGGCCATAGAATGGGGAGCCATGGTGGCCAAAGAAAAAATTTTTTTTCAAGGGCCCTTAGCCTCCATTCCAGGTGCCAGGGTTTCCTGCTTCCGAAGGTTCGCATCCTGGAACCAGCCCCAGCTCACCCGGGAGCAAGAAAAGATCCGTGTGAATCCAGGAAAAGGCTAGACACAGGCCCAGCCAGCATCACCGCTAAGGGGCTCAAGCACTTTCTGATGTTTTGCTTGGAAAGGCAGAATTTTGTTGCTTGGTGCCTCGGCTAATTGGCCTCCATCTGACACTTGGGAGGGATTGGCTGATTAGAAGCCACAGCTGCCTGGCTCATTATTTCTGATTAATAGACAGCACCTGGCATCTCTGGGCACCCATGCCCGCGCAGGACCCAGGTGTGACCTATACAGCCAACAAAAGCATGATGGCTCTGCAGCCCCAGGAGTGAAGCCCCTAAAATCGTTGTCTATGTAAGTCCCGGCCCCTTGGAACATGTTTGGAACTGGCTTGTCCTTTTTGCTGGTTCCTTCGCTGTGAGTCTGAAAGAACTGATGTGTACTCACAGTGAAATCATCCGAGAAGTTTGCTTTAACACCAGGCAATCCCACTGGACCTATGCCCTCCACCCCAGTTGTTCTCATTGTAAATTAATACTCTGGCATCCTGGTTTGAGATTTATTTGAGAGAGATCTCAGTTGTGGGGTGTGGACAAGGCAGACAGGCCTCTTAGGCTAAATGCTGAGGGCAAGAGGCGCCCTGAGAAAGTTAACCTTCTGGTGATAGCCAACCTCCCCCAGAAAACTTCCTATAGTCCCTTGGAGCTGCTCCGAATCGATTGCTAAAAATACGTGATAAATCAAACACCCATGAGGAAAAAGCTGGAGTCTCAGACACGGACATGAGCAAAGAGATTACGGAATGTGCTCCAGCATGCTTCCAGATTCTGACTCAATAAAAGTCTGCCTTTCCTAGTCTTTGACCAAGATATTTTGCAATTCTGTATAGTGTGGAAAACCAGTAGTCATGCAAATGATTGCAAATCAGTCTTGTCTGGGGAGACGCAATTGATTTCTGCCCTTTGGAGGAAGCCAAACTTGCATCTATCAACAAATTCATTTCTGCATTCCTGATTAAGTCTTGAGATTATCCTTTGAACCCATTTCACATGTGGCAGTTCCCCCTCAAGGAAGGAGTTAAAACAAGACCTTTGGGGCACCTGGGTGGCGATCTCAGTATGTGGGTTCGAGCCCTGCATCAGGCTCTGCGCTGACGGTGTGGAGGGAGCCTGCTTGAGATTCTCTCCCCCCACCCCCCTGCTGCTCTCTCTCTCTCTCTCTCTCTCTCTCTCTCACACACACACACACACACACACACACACACACACGAGTGGACTCTCAAACTAAAAAAAAGATCTTTGACATTTCATTTTGTATTTGTAGGAACATGATTTTACTCCCCGGCTCCCCCTTTCCCCCTGCATTGTTTTTTTTTTCCCCTGGCTAACAGGAAGCACAAAGTTTTAAACCCATGAAGTGTTGGGCCACTGAGAGTTTCACAGGATGTGAGAAGCTGTCCCACACACCAGGGAACCAGGTGGCCATAAGCAATGGAAATCCAGACCCCTAGCTGCCGGCCACCTCCCCTTCCACCTGGAAGCTGGAGCAGGAGACTCTGGAGGCAGGGCCCTGGGACCTCGCTGCTGGAGGCCGCTTCTCTGGTGGCACCTGGAGAGGTGGCCCATCTGGAACTGGCTGGGGCGGACCTGCTACTCACACTTCCTCCTCACACCAGATACAGCCACTTCCTGTTCCCGCTGGGGACAACGGAAGTTGAAGAGGACTTCCCAGGATGTCGCAAGCAGATAGTGGATGGACAATCCCCTGGGGTGTAGTGGAAGTAACCATAGTTTTTATAGCGTTGTTCTGTCTGAACACATGCTGGTGTTGGGGAGGGAAAAACCTCTCCTTCGAAAGAGGTTTCTGGCTAGACTAAGAATTAAGTTGGTCACCAGCCAGACCCCAAGACCTGACAGTTGCTGCCCACCTGCTTGTAACCCATTAACCTCTTACATTTTCCCCTAAGCTCTTCTTTCCAGCTTCTCTCTAAACTCAGGCAAATGAAATCCAAAACCACGCCTCAGGTGATAGCAGAGGCCCTGACGAGGCCTCCCAGACCACCTAGACCTTTTGAGCTAAAACCTGACTTGCACCTGTGCAGATGGACCACGGAGTGGCCTCTGAAATGATCCACCAACAACTTTACCTCTTAAGCTACTAAACTCCCCACCCAGGGAGGAGCCTTAGGCTCATTTACATAACACGATGTACAGGCACGTTTCCTTAAGGCACATGCGTTATGCCCACCTCTACATAGGACAGTCTTATCTAAACAGCCATCCTAACCCTAAACAGAAGGAACCCATTCACGGTCTCTCGTATGAACTGTAGGCAAAGCAGCACACTTTGGGGGGACCTGCTCTGAACCCCTGTACCGGGCCCCAAGTAACACGTTACGCCTCCCAAGAACCCTGAAGTTGAGAACTCCAACCTTCTGAAAGGGGATGATGCCAAATAGAAGGAAACCTGCTTAGTGAGGAGTAGAGCCCCAGGGGATGGGACACAGGCCTTCTGGCCCCAGTCCTGTTGCCTGAGCCCGGAGGCCACCAAGCACTCCACTCACAGTGCCTCTTACAGATGAAGTGACCTGCCCAAGCAGCAGTGGTAGGGAGCCGGGCTGATCCTTTCTGTGCCTCCAGGCCAGTCTCTGCCAGTCCCGTGGGTCCTCTGGACACGGACTGTCCATGCAGGGGCTCCTTTTCATTGCTGGTGGCCCGATGAGGCCTCCCTCTCTTCTCCACCGCTTATAGGGCATATCGCCCTCCCTTGTCCCAAAGTGAAGTGTTCTCCCTCTCTCCTTCCACACCCACTTCCCCCATTTTGTCCAGCTAGGACCTGCCAGCTCTTCAAGCTGCTCCAGGAGGCCCACCCCTCCTACCTCTAGACTTTCACTCCCTCAACAGCCTGACTTGCTTGGGGGGGGGGGGGGGGGGGGGGGGAAGGGAAGGAATTCCTTTGGGATGCAAACTGCCTGGCCCCATGCACTTGAATCACCTGGAGATTTTAAAACGCAGATTAAATCTGGCATGGGACCCAAAACCTGGCCTTTCCACAAATCCCCAGGTGATGCTAATAGTATTCACAGGCCACACTTACAGGGTCAAAGGGCTTGTTCTCAGTAGACCCAGAATCCCATGAGTTGGGCCATCTGCCTGCATGCCTCTGGCAGTACATTAGAGCCCCTGCCCCCAGCCAGGCCCCAGGCTGCAGACATACAGCTCCTTTTCGTTCCACTTAATTTATGTCCAGTAGGCCTGGCCAACAGGTAGGAGCCCCATTTTGCCCACGAGGACCCGCAGGCTCACAGCCGGTAACTGGCAAAGCTCAGAGTCCCAGTGAAGGCGACCTTCATCCAGTCAGGAGAATAAGCCAGGTCTGGGGGAGGACGGAGTCAGTCAAGGGCCACAAGCTCCTTGGGCCCCCCTGGGGCACCATTCCCTCCCTAAAAGGCCCAGGGCCTGGGAGAGGAAAGCAGCTCTACCAGGAAGCAAGAGTCAGCAAGGCAGCTCCCCTCAGTGACGGCCCTCCTGCGGGGCCCTCCTGCGGGGCCCTCCTGCGGGGCCCACCGAGTCAGACCTGGCCACAGCTTGCTTACACACCCCAGGCACCCCAGACGTCCCCTTCTACAGCAGCTTCAGGCCTCAGGTGACCACTGTCCAGCCCACTGCCCTGGACCTAGTCACCTCTGGCCTCTGGGCCTCTAGTCTACTGGCCCTAGAGCATAGTCTTCTCCCTGCCTCTACCCTGAATTCAGATGCCTGGAGTCCAGAGACACAGAAGCCCCTTTGCTAGCCCAGAAAGGGGCCCGGCCCCCAACAGCTTACATCCCGGCCTCTGGGAAGGTATGGGATTATTATTGCCTGGGAAGATCAGCCTCCCCACCCTACCTGCAAGGCCGTGTCGCCCGAAGCCAGGAAAATGGAGGCTTGCGCTCACAAGTCAGTCTGGCCTCTCCACTTAGAGACCACCCCCGCACTAAAGGTACAACGGTCCTTGCTAGATTGTGCTCCTTTGAGCCCATGGCTCTGATGTACCATCTGCCCCCCACCCCAGCTCACCCCTATCAGACATCACTGTGCTATAGCCAGAGAGCTCACTTTTCTTCTTTTATTCGGAAGCAGGCACAGGGCAGATCAGAGGGCGGGAAGCAGTGTGATGCCTCCTGGCCAGACCCAGGACAATGGTAGCCAGAGTCAGGGACAGCACCGTGGCCAGGCCTACGCCCACCATCACAGAGGTGTGAGGAGAGGTCGACCCCTCCACACCGTGATCAGCAGCCTTTCCCAGGAAGATCAGAGGCCCCACGGTGATATCCACTTCTTCAGTCACTGAAAGATACAGGACACCTGCGGGTCACCTTAGTCCCAAACCCAGGGTCAGAAGAGGGGTTTTACTCTGTTCCAGTAGCCTAAACTAGGTTTTATTCTGACAGTTGCATTATCTCCCCATAATTCTCACTATGCCCTACTCAGAACCACCCAGCTGACATTGGTGTGGGGGGTTAGAGCCCCCTATTAACACGAAAGCTTCTCTGTTAAGAACGCCATGAACAGCACTGCCCCAGAGGTGAGCAGTCTTGATTGGGGGACAGAGGAGAAATGTCCCTCTGCAGGGACACAGTTACCCCAAACTGAAGGGAGAGCCGTGGCCCCACAACCATCCTAAGACATACCATGTCTGCGATTTCGACTTCGGAGAGCCAACTTGCGCCGCGGTCGCTCTAGGTGGGACAGCCTCCTGGAGCGGCCCGGAAGGCCACAGCTACCTTTGTTACAACAGTTACAGATGTCGGCAGGGCCTTCTACTGGGAGCCACCTGGGCAGAGAAGATTGGACAGTTGCTGATGACATACCCACCAGGGAGGTAGACAGTAAGGAGGCAGATCAGGTTTCCTACCCCAGCCGTGTCTAATGTGTTCCCTCACCTGTTAGAAGACTTAAAGGAACAGGCTTTGTTTAGTCGGTCAGGGACTCGGTCAGCTGGAGTGACTTTCAGATGGCAGGTAATATAGATCTAGAAGTAAGAGCAGTGGTTGCAAGATGGAGTTCTAGGCTGTACCAGTGACTTCAATAAGCCAGTTCCCCCTTTCACTCTTAAGCCTCGAGGGAGTTCCATTTTGGAGACAGAGGGTCAGAGGTGAACTTGCCCAGGATTTTGGAGGAAGTAGCAGATCAGACTCTAGGACTGAAACCCACCAGCTTTATTCCCCACCGTCGTTCCCCAACTCTGATGGCTTACCGCCCTGCCACCTGGGGGAAGGAAAGTTTTGACAAAACCAGGGCTCACGTCAGCCCTGGTCCACTTGGCAGAGGGATCTTCAGGCAGAGATCCCCTTCATACCTTCGTACTCTAGTGCTTCAGCCCCTGCCAACCCCACAAGGGTGTAGAAAGTTCTACCCACCTTCTCTCTGAAGCCTTCTATAAAGCCACAAGCCTTGGCCACCACCTAGTGGTGGAGTGCACCAGCAGGGAAGCCACTCTAGAAACCTCCACAAGCCAGTAGGCACTCATTTCTGGCCACTGGTGTCTGCCCCAGCAGAGAAGGGCTTCAGTGTCCCTTAGAATCCTTATTTCAGGAAAGCACTGTTTTTATCCTCAGCTCCCTCCCAGGACTTTATGTTAATGGAGCCTAAGACCCTAGAATGGGTCCCTGATCCTCATAAATAAGGGTTTACCCCCGCCCAGTGCCATGGCCACAGTCAGCCAAACCATCCCATCTGCCTTTGAGGGAGAACCCTCCCAGAATTCAATCTACCTTTCATTGATCAGCATTGTCCTCTGGCACACCTCCCCCCCTCCACCAAAATCCCTAGAGATTCAGGTAGCAGCTCTGGTGGCTTCTGTACTAAGAACCACCACTTGTATGAAAACTTATCCCCTTCTCCGCCCTACCAGACCTCTGAAGTCCATGACACTCCCAAGCCCAGCTAGGATCCTCTAACCTAGGATGTACAAGGTCACTGATCTGGGGACCAAGGCCCTTTCTCCAACTCTGCTCTCCTCTATCCCCCACTCCATCTGACCCAGGACCTGCCATCAGAAGCTTTAGGACATGTCACCAATAGCTTCAATTCATACCCCTCCTGCTACCTACCGGTCTGTATCAAGCTTCCTGTTCTCAACAGAACTGCAGGGATGGGGGAGGGGCAGGTAGCTTCAATATAATCTTCTACAGATTCACTGTGCTCACCTCTTAATGCCGCCCAACCATAGGAGCTTCTGGTTCAGTGGCTTGCAAACCCAGCTGCTTAGAGTCCTCTAGGAGCTTAAGTAGCTTTTGAGGATTTCCAAGTAAAACAAGATAGTATTTTACTCACTCATCCACCAGTCTAATAGTAGAAATTTAGATGGTAGGTGTGTAGGTGTTTGCTGTAACATTCTTATTATAGGAAGATTTCCATCACCAAGTTCTAGAAGTAATGCCAGGCCTCACCCCAATTAAATGAAAATATATGGGGTTATGTGGCCTTTCCAGGGGATTAATAGAGAGTCATAGTTGAAAAATCCCTGTTACCATCACTTTCTGACCAGTCGTTTCAAACTTCAGAATGTGGGGCTCGAACTCCCAGCCCTGGGATCAGGAGTTGCATGCTTTCCCAACGGGGCCAGCCAGGTGCCCCAAAGTGATTTTTTAAAAGGCTATTACCGTGTTTCTGGGGTCATTAGCAAAGTGGAACATGTCCACTGTGAACTGGAGAGTCTCTGGCCTGGGTCTGGGGGCTTTGAAGGCAGAAGAGGCATCAGAGAGACCATCCACGAGACAGCTTTGAAGAGAAGGAGTAGACAGTGGGGTCAGGGGCTAAGGTGCTGGGTGTCGTGTTGTTACATGGGCTCCCCCAGAGATATAGCCCAGCCCTCACCCATGGAAGTCCACGATGGTGTGACGAGGGGAGGTGTTCCGGTCTGGCGTCAATGTAGCCACACAGTGGTCCACGAACAGGCGCAGTGGCACGTGGCTGCCAGTGTGGACTTCGGCCTGGAGGTGGGCTATGTCTCCCAACTGGAAAGTGGGGGACCGCTTCTCAGAGCTCCAGTCCTCTGAAAGGCATAGCCAGGGGTGAGAGACCGCCAGAGCTCTCCCTGTAGCCCCCCTCCGCCATCCCCTTATGCTTACCCTCCATCAGGCGCAGAGAGAAAACCAGCTTCTCCTCTGAGAGCATTGTAGTCCTGAAGGGCACCCAGGTGGGCAGGATGGCCTGGCTGCTCACGTTGCTATGCCTACAGAGAAGAGTAGCTGCCCACACCTGTCCGAGCTCACCCCATCTGGCTTCAGTGGAGCCTCCAATGGGAGGGAGAAGGTGGGGGGGGGGTTTGTTTCTGCCTCAGTCTTCAGCTATGACCCAGCCAGGCAGCTGATCCAAGGCAGCTGAACGGACACCTGAAGTCTGAGCCTGCCCCTTGACCCTCCCAAACTCGACACCTGTGAGGAGGCCCCCCTCCCTCCAGCCATAAGGACACAGGCAGAGGCATGAACATAGGATACACCTGAGTTACAGGTTTGTCCTTTAGATCCAGATCAACTTATTGGGGCTCACGCTTGGAACCTGAGGCAGTCATCCCTCTCTGCACCCCTCAGCTTTGATTGGAGATCTAGTGAAGTCCTTCAGAGATAAATACAGATAGGCCTCTGGTCCTTGAGAAGCCAGGAGACTGAGCCTAAATCAGGATGGGAAGGTCTTCGGAAGCAGTCGGAGGTCGGCCCTGCCAGCCCTGCCAACCCCGCCCGGTGTTGTGGAAGAGGCTAGGTCAGTGATGCATCTGAGAACCAGGCCTCAGGTACCTGGAACTCTGGAGTACCCCAGCCTGTGGCAGGCCACCTGCACTGCCCACCCCCACTGGGCCAGGCAAGCCAACGTTCTCAGGCCAGTCTCAGGCAGAGACCTTCTAAAGCAAGACAGCTGTGGTCCCAGGAGAGCTTTGGCCCCTCTAGGGAGAGAGAGAGGGCAGCTGGCCTTCCTGCCCTTGGCTCCTCCACCTCCCCCACCCCACTGTCAGGCACTGAGCTCCCCCCAGCCTACCCCTCCACCCCTGCTGCCACAGGTCAGGACTCCTTCCATGCCATCTCCATCTGCCTCCAGTACCAGCGGCCAGAGGACCTCCTGAATTGAAGGACAGTCCTTACCACTCAGTTTGGTTCTTGGTGGTGAGGGGAAGGGGAGCCTGGTAAGGTGCCAGCCTGAGCACCTTCTCTGGATTTGTTGGGCATTAAGAACCTATCTGTCCCCCTTCCCTTATTGAAGGTGCCCTGGGCTGCAGCTTCCATTAGGGTCAGGCTGCCCTCCCCTGGGGTGTGTGTGTGTGTGTGTGTGTGTGTGTGTGTGCGCGCGGCTCTGCCCAGACGGTCTCACCCCCACCTGTCCCCTGACGAACCCTCCCAGGATCTTGTTCTGGGAGCCTCTACCATGACTCCTCCCCAGGCCCATGCCATGGCTCATCTCCATGCCCTCGTGGTATCAGCACAACCTTCCTGACCTCCTCCCAGAAGGGAGGCAGGATTAAAGCCCATGCACTCTGCACTCAGCTGAGCCACACAGTAACCGGCATCATGGCCTTGCCACTGTTAGGAGCCTGGTCACCCTCTCATGCCTCAGTGCCCAAGTTCACAGGCACATGCTTAGTGCTAAGCCATGAGGGACTTCCCCCACCTGCAAGCAGGTAATAGGGAAGATTTAAACAAAGGGCAAGCAGTGACCATAGGAGCCTAGAGCTTCCCCCTTCATGGAGAGGCTCTCTGAACTCCAAGGCCAGGGCTGGGCAGCCCTACAGCTTCCACCAAGCAGTGGCTGTAGCCCAGATGCATTTCAGAGGCTCAAAGTAGAGTCCACAGGCTCCCTGCTCCCAGCTGGGGCAGAGAGCAGGGACCACAGCTTAAGTACTTCCACCTTATTGCAGTCTTGCTGGCAGGAGGCCGACGGGCTTGTCCAGGGGCTGCAACAGGCCCCATCCCACACTGACCTGGGGTAGCGGCACTCGATGGGAACTTCTGCGCGGTTAGTCCTCAGGATGGACAGGTTTCCCATAGGCCGGGGGTTGTGGAGCAGGAAGGTGCTGTACACCAGGGCATCGTCAGTCACCTGCAGGGAGGGGGAGGGGTCAACCCTACCAGCATCACCTGGCCTAGGTTTGCCAACCATGCAAGTGGGCAGGATGGGCAGCCCACTGGGGATGGAGAGAACACAGGCCCTGGACCCTAAGCCCACCTACCACTGCCCCACAGGAAAGCCTTAACAGGTACCACCTTCGAACCTCAGTTTTTTCAGCCCTGACTCCTGAGAGCCGCCCCCCCCCCCATAGGGGGTCTGGTTCAGCTCCATGTCAGGCATCAACCAGTGCCCAATGCCTAGGGGTGTGGGCATGGGCTCCCCCTCTCGGGCTGCCACCCCTATCCCCACACACAGCTTCCTTCTGGGGGGTGCAGAGGCCTGGGACCGAGAAAGCCCCCTGGAAGAAGCCAGGAAGTACCAGGAACTTTAACTTGTTGCCACAGCAGTTAACACTCAAGTTGCCCTTCCTCTTCGGACTTATTCTCACACCCATTTCATAGAAGGGGAAACTGGTTCAGGGGTTGCCTGAGGCAGGAAGAGCCAGGCAGGTGCTACTGGGGAAATCTACACCTTCCAATGGGCCACCCGGGAGGAAACAGGGAAGCTGCCTGGCCCCTAACTGCTCAGTCTTCAAGAGAGTATCCTAGCTTTCTGTTAGCTAGGACCCCAAATGGACCAGCTGAATAATTTGTGGGTCCCTTGGTCAGAAGTTCAGAATTTCGGGGCATTAAACCAATTAAGGCCCCATAAGACAGCACAAGTCCTGGCTGAGGGTGATTCTTAGCAGGCAAAATTGAGACCCCCTGCCCAGGAGAAAGGTGTGGCCAGATTGTGCTCATTGGCCTCACCTGGGGACCTTAAAGATCCTGATGTGTGGCTCCCACTTCTGGTCTGATTTAGCGTAGGCTGTGGGAATCAGAATTTTTAAATGCTCCCCAGGTGATTCTAATGCTGAAAGTTTGAGAATTACTCAACTAGGATCATTCCTTAAATAGCTCTTGCAGTTTTCTGGGGTCTCTCCCCTCTCCCCAGGGAAACAAGGGCCAGAAGACCTTGGGGCAAGCCCTGGGGGGCAGGGAACACACCTAAGATCAGAGCCCCAGGAGGGCTCCAGGTGCGGAGCTTGCACCCACCATAGCCAAGCTGAGACCTGGTGGGCAGAAGCAGGGCCCAGGACGCAGAAGACGGCTCTCTGTGGGGTGGCTGGAAGTCAGGCCAGAGAATTGTGGACCAGCTAGGGATCCTGGGCCCAATCCAGTTCTGCTTTATTGGAAGCCCCTCCTTGTAGCCTGAATCACTTAACTCTTCCCTTATACCTGACTCCTGCATTAAGCTTCCTCATCCCCGACTTGGGACTGCCTTTAAGATCTTCAACACAGAGGGGACCATAATGCCCTGTACCCCCTTCCTCAATAACGCTTTTAGTTTGAGGTTTCAAGCCATTAAACATGAGTGAGGGAGGCCAACATTAGAGGGTTCTTTCTCTTGTGATTGCTTTGGGCTTTCCAAAGGGTTATGGTTGACCTCTTCCACACAAGTTCTTAGGGTCCCTGCAAATGCTGGGCCACCCGCCAGCTCATCTCGTCACACACACCTCCCCAATCAGCCACATCGCTCCTGGATGCCCTCCAGGGGTTCACAAATCCTCAGGAATCAGAGTTGGGGGGATGTCCTGTCTGGCCTAAAGTTCACTGCCACCTCTGGACTCCACCCCCCCACACCTGATTCCAGTCGCCAAAGACATGTGCTTTCAATCACTCCCCTCCGCCACACCCCATGTCACCAATGCTCAGCTTCAGGCCTCAGCCACTCCCTGCCCCCAACGAAAGGGATCTGGCCCAGCCCCACCTCTCCCTGGGGATCCGCTCTGCACCCAAACTCCCCAGGGCCCTCAAGAGGGCCAAGTCTCACCTGCACGCTGTTGCCACATTTGTGCAACCCGACCTCAAACTTGACCACGTCGTCCGTGTCCACAGAGAGCAGGGGCTCACAGTTCTCCGGACCCAGGGTGAGATCAGCAGGCCTCACAAGCTTCCCAGTACCAAAAAGGTTTTTGCTGACCGTGACCACCAGCTGGGCCTCCAGACACTCCACCACCACGGGAGGGCTTGATGGCAATGAGGGGTGGGTCTTATCCGGGGTGGTCTGGGGGAAGCACAACTCTGTGCCTCCCAAGAGCAGAAAGCAGACGAAGAACCAGTAGCTCAGCCCCATGGCACCTATGCTCACTCCCACTGGTAACTACATTTGGCCCCCACTCAGCGGTCTTATACCCCAGATGATGCCACTGGCACCTGGGCTCCCACCCACCTCCCTTCCCCAACCAATCAGTGGGCTAGTCCCCCATCTAGAAGCATCAGCATCACCTGGGAGCTTGTTAGAACTGCCACAGCTCAGCCCCACCCCAGACCTACTGAGTCAGAATCTGATAGCTTACTCTCTTCCCAAGAGATTTGTATTCTAGTTAAATCTGAGAAGCCTGGGCTGGCAGCCTATTCGGTCTTGCCCCTCCCCTACTCCCACCTGTCTACCCTTTTGCTGACCCCCTAAGGGAGTTAAGAACTGTCCCAGGTCGATGGGGGAGACCAGGAGAAAGGCCTTGATGGAGGAAGGATGGGGAGAACTAATCAGGGGGTGTCAGGGAGCTCCTTCCAAGGGAGCCAACAGGAATCATCATTAAGAGGGGGCGCCTGGGTGGCTCAGTCGGTTAAGCGTCCGACTTTGGCTCAGGTCATGATCTCACGGCTCATGGGTTCGAGCCCCGTGTCGGGCTCTGTGCTGACCGCTAGCTCAGAGTCTGGAGGCTGTTTCATATTCTGTATCTCTCTCTCTCTCTCTCTCTCTCTCTCTCCGACCCTGCCCTGTTCACGCTGTCTCTCTATCTCTCTCAGATATAAATAAAAACATTAAAAATTTTTTAAGGAAGTGTCATTAAGAGACCAGGAAAAAAAAGATGAGGAAACTTTAGGGGCTCTTGCCCAATTTTATGGGAGATAGGAGGGGAGGGGATTTCAGGCAGAGGCAGCGGTATGAACAGAGGTGAAGAGAGGGCACAGTGGAGGCTTGAGAGAAAAGCCTAGGAGCTCAGAGTTGCTGGAGCTGCGGGTCCCCAGGAGTGAGAGCCGCTGCTGTTGGAGGGGCTGGGGAGGTGGGTGGGCGGAGACATGAAGGTGTCTGCCTAAGATGCCAGACTTTACTGTGCGGGCAAGGAGGGCCATGAAGCAGCCGAGTGGTCTGGGGGGCCCTGGTTGGGAAGGGGTAGGACCCAGAGACGTGGCTTCTGTGCCAGTCCTGCAGAAAAAGTGGAGAAGCTCAGGAAGGGTCAGCATTTTCTGATGGCCTACTCTGCCGGGGGGAGGGGGGAGCGGGGAACTACAAGTATTAATGGTACCTAATCTCCAGGGACAATTACTTCTGAAGTAATTGAACCATAGATTTACATTGCTTGATCCCTGGATGGAGTTTGTTTGGCTTTTGTTTGTTTTGGTTATGTGTATTTTTTTCAATATGGACTCTAGTTTACTTGTGGGAAAATAAGTGGAGGGAAGAGACGACCCCCACAGCTTCCTTTGACTTGACCAACATGGGGTGGTGGCGGTGATGGGGGTAGCCAGCACAGGGAAGCAGGTGATAGAGAGGAGCCCAGACTCCAACCTCACCTGGGTGGCCCACCCCTGGGGGAAACCCTTCCCTCTGGGTTCCCTGTGTTTTAAAAAAATTTTTTTAAGTTTTTTATTTATCCAATGTGGGACTCAAACTCTTGACCCCGAGATCAAGAGTCCTATGTTCTTGTGACTGATCCAACGAGCTGCCCCTCCATGTGTTAAATAACAAAAATTCAACCTAGTTAAATTGATTTTTTTTGTTTTTTTTTAAGACTTTGTTTTTCAATAATCTCTACTTCCAACATAAGGCTCAAACTTACAACCCCAAGATCAACAGTCACATGCTCCACTGACTGAGCCAGCCAGGCACCCCTAACCCAGTAAATTTGAAAGATCTAATGGGCTTTATTATGATTCAAGGCAGTACCCCATCTAACAAGTAGAGGGAAACCCCAAAGGGCCACAGGAAATGAAAGGCTTTTTAAAAGTAAAAAGAGAGGTGCTTGGGTGGCTCAGTCCGGTAAGCATCCAACTTTAGCTTAGGTCATGATCTCATGGTTCTGAGTTCGAGCCCCGTGTCAGGCTCTGTGCTGCCAGCTCAGAGCCTGGAGCCTGCTTCGGATTCTGTGTGTGTCTCTCACTCTGTTCCTCCCCCGCTCATGCTCTCTCTAAAAAGAAATAAAAGTTAAAAATAAAGAGGGAGGAGCACCTGGGTGGCTCAGTCTTGATCTCATGGTTTGTGGGTTCAAGCCCTGTGTTGGGCTCTGAGCTGCCAGCTGGAGCCTTCTTTGGATTCTCTCTCTCAAAAAGAAATAAACATTAAAAATATTTTTTAAAAAAGAAAATATAATAAAAATAAATAAATAAAAGTAAAGAGGAAGTGGCAAAAAGGAAACTATTATGAAAGAATTCATTGTTTTAGGCAAGGTTGCCCCCCTAGGGTGAAGCGAGGGTAGTCTTTCAGTAAAGTTCCTAGTACTGATCCTAGTGCAGGAAATTCCTAGGTGGGTTGGTTAAAGGTTACATTTCTGAGAGATTGAAACTGCATTTAGGTTAGGTATTAAGTCTTGGTTTCCTTGGGGCCTTAACACAAGTGATCCCATTTTGGGCCTGTAGTTTTCTTTTTAACTTACCTAACCAGTCCCAGAGGGAGGGAGCCAGCTGTGGCCTGAGGCCCCAAGGAACAGCTCCTTGGAGACACTGTGTCTTGGAGTGGCCGCCCTCAGGGGGAGGGGCCTTTCCATGCTTGTTGCCCACAGCTGTGTGTGGATTGTGCTGGAAATGGGTGGGGTGGGCTGGGGACTAGAGATCAGGGCCTCCCTGAAGCCTGGGATCCATCCCCTCTCTCTCTGCCCTGGAGCTAACGCCTTTCAGAAGGCTTCAGGATTAAGGACATAGGGCACCTGTTTCAGTGGAGCATGTGACTCTTGATTTGGGGGTGATAGGTTGGGAGGCCCCCATGTTGGGCTTAGAGCTTACAAACAAGACATGAAGAAATAGGTTGGGGTGGGGGAGGCGTGTATTGGGGGAGAGGGAGGGGTAGGTGAGGATGGAGAAGAGTCTGTACATACATGATGTGGTGGTAAGGCTGTGTTTTCCCTTTCCAGAAAGAGGACCAGAGACATTCCCATCAGGGAGCGTGACCAGCCAATCCCCCTCTCCCAACCCCACCCAGATTCTGGGTCTTTCCCATTTTTCTGAGAAGTGCTGTCCCCTGGTGGCCAGAATTTACCAAAGGCACAGCTACCAGCCCAGAGTGTTTTCCTTACAGTTTGGTAGAGCCCAGATATTGGGTTCTTTTCTTTAAAAAAAAAATTTTTTTTTTTGAGAGAGAGAGAGTGAATGCACAAGCAAGCAGGGGAGGGGCAGAGAGAGAGAATCCCAAACAGACAGCGCTGAGCCCAACACAAGGCTCAGACTCACAAACTAGACACTTAACTGACGTAGCCACTGAGATGCCCCCAGATTTTGGTTTCTAAATACAATTCCTCTCTAACAGAGAGACCCAGGGCTCCTTAAAAGATTGGCTGATTCCAGGACTACAGCCAGCAAAGTACAAGGTCAATCTGGAATATTTTGTTATGGTAAAAATTCACAAAATGATGAGACCCTGTCAACAGGACACAAACAGGGGGTGCCTGGGTGGCTCAGGAGGCTGAGCATCTGTGTTCGGCTCAGATCATAATCTTGATGTTTGTGAGTTTGAGCCCTGTATCAGGTTTGCTGCTGTCATCACAGAGCCTGCTTCATCCTCTGTCCCCCTCTCTCTGCCCCTCCCCCACTTGTGAGCACGCGCGTGTGTGTGTGTGTGTGTGTGTGAAAAATAAACAAACATTTAAAAATAAATTTAAAAAAGGATACAAGCCAAATTGAATGGGGGAGGGAATACCACTGGCCAAATTTGGGACTTCACATCAAATAAAGAAAGAATCCATGAGCATCCAATTCTGATGATACATAAAAACACATAAATGGAAACATCTTTCCAGAAAAGGGAAGTAACTTCCATACAGTAGAATGTCAACTAACAATTCTAGGAGGAGTGATAGTTTAGAAAATGACCATCTGGAGGGCGCCTGGGTGGCTCAGTTGGTTAAGCATCTGACTCTTGATTTCAGCTCAGATCATAATCTCACAGTTTCTTGAGATCAAGCCCTCTGATCAAGTGGGTTGATGGAGGGCTCAACCCACTGAGCCACCCAGGCACCCCTAGAAAGATTTTATTTATTTTTAAAATTTTTTAAAAAAAATTTATTTCTGAGAGAGAGAGAGACAGCACGAGCAGGGGAGGGCCAGAGAAAGAAGGAGACACAGAATCCGAAACAGGCTCTAGGCTCTGAACTGGCTGCCAGCACAGAGCCCAACGCAGGGCTCGAACCCACAAACCATGAGATCATGACTTGAGCCGAAGCCAGACACCCAACCAACTGAGCCACCCAGGCACTCCAAAAGATTTTATTTTTAAATAAACTCTATACCCAACATGGGCCTCGAACTTACAACCTCAAGATCAAGAGTTGCATGCTCCACCAACTGAGCCAGCCAGGTGCCCCCAAATGGTAAATTCTATGTACATTTTGACACCAAAAAAAAAAGGTGAAAGGAAGCTTTTCACAGTCTCAAAGTTTTTCCCTTAAGATTCTGTATTAATTACAAAGGAGTAAGTGGTTACTTCACAGTGAATAAATATGGCAGACATCACTTTAGCCACATTGTCAAAGTTAACTAACCATTAGTGGAATAAAAGTTGTCCCACTAGTGAGATAAACTGACATTGTGTGCCTTCTGATGTGAGGGGATGATGCCCAGTTTGGGGGGGGGAAGTATGTATATGTATGTGTGTGTACACACTTGTATATGTATACATATATGTGCACACACATGTGTATGTGTGTATACATGTCTGTGTACAAATATAAAGGGATACAGGGAAAGTGGACGCAGCAAAATGTTCATATTTGCTAAGTCAGGGTAAAGTGGAAACAGGATTTCAAAATGAAAAATGAAAAAGAAACCCCCTCTAGGTCAGATCCAAGGGAAAGAGAAATCAATGGGATCCAATTTCAGAAGAAGGCTTTTAACTAGTTCCCAAAAGCAATTTGCTGAAATAAAATAGGAGGTTATTAGGCATAAAGCATACCAACAAAAAATGTGCAAGATCTTTTTTTAAATTTTTAATGTTTATTTTTGAGACACAGAGCATGAGTGGGGGAGGGGCAGAGAGTGAGGGAGACACAGAATCTGAAGTAGGTCCCAGGCTCTGAGCTGTCAGGACAGAGCACGATGCGGGGCTCGAACTCACCAACCGTGAGATCAAGACCTGAGCCAAAGTCAGTAGCTTAACTGACTGAGCCACCCAGGCGCCCCCATTAAAAAAATTTTTTTTTTAATTTATTTTGAGAGAGAGAAGGAGAGAGCATGCACTCGCATGCGTGCGTGCACAAGTAGGGGAGAGGCAGAGAGAGAAAATCCCAACCAGGCTCTTCACTGTCAACACAGAGCCTAATGCAGGGCTTGAACTCACAAACTGTGACATCATGACCTAAGCTGAAATTAAGTCAGACACTTAACAGACTGAGCCACCCAGGTGCCCTGTTGTGCAAGACCGTTGAGAAATGATTTTATGAAACTTTATTGAAAGTCATCAAAGAATATCAAAATGCACAGAGAACTATTCCATGTTTGTGAATGGAAAATACAATATCACAAAGATAACAAGTCTCCCAAAGTTAATCTATAATCTCTATCAAAATCCCATCAGTTGTGTGTGTGTGTGTGTGTATGTGTGTGTGTGTGTGTGTGTGTAACTTGACAAACTGATTCTAAAATTTATATGGAAGGGCTAAGGACCAAAGAAATCAAGACTTTTGAAGAAAAAGAATAATATGAAAGACCCACTTTCACAGCTATGAAGATATATTCTAGAGCCATCGTAATTTAAATGGGGTGCTGTTAGGACAGAAAAACAACAGCAGTAGAATAGATGAGTGAGCCCAGAAACAGCCGCTTGCATATGTGAAATATGACACGTGACGAGGGGACAGATGGACAACTTAATAAAAGGAGCTGCCACAATCATTATCCATATGGGGAAAAAATTGGATTTCGACTTCATACATAAAAATGAATTCTAGATCAATTAAGGACCTGAATGTGTAAGAACAAAATTTTAAAATCTGTGTAACCTCTCAGGACAGAGTGAGACAGAGGGTATTTGTTAATCTGACTCCCACTTCTCTCCCCTACCTGCCCCACCCCCCCAAGAAAAAAAGCACAATTAAAAGATAAGTGACTTTTTAGGACATTTTTGTAAGTGATAAAAAGAGCTACAATAATCTACCATTTATCACTGACTCACCATATGCCGGGACTGGACTAAATACCCTAATCCTCATACCTGTCTACAGAAGCGTCATTGGCCCCATTTTACAGATGAGCAAACAAGAGGTCAGAGAAGTCATGCCCAAGGTCACACAGCCAGTCAAGGCCAAACCAAGATTCAATCCCAGATCTACTGGACTCCAGTCCCTGTTCTTCTGTCTACCCCTTACTGTCTCTCTGATATTTTAGAGTTAATAACACTCAGAAATAACTCCAATACGAACAAGTATTGGGGCTTAGGTGCCCATCTTCCCAACTGGTTTATAGTCCACATTCAGTAGGTGCTTAAAAAATGTGACTTTTCTGGGGCCCCTGGCTGGCTCACTATGTGGGCTGTGCGACTCTTGATCTCTTTGGAGGTTCCTTAAAAAAAATAAAATTACTTAAAAAATATAGGACTCTTTTCTCTGCCTTTCACCCTGGGAAGACAAAATAGCTGATGTGTAATAGAGAACAAGAACAGGCATAAATTGTGGGGCAGCTGGAATTTGCTAGACACACATATCCACATGCTGCTGATTCTACTGCCTAATTCTGCAGCCAGACTCAGGAGATCCTGATGGGCTAAAGTTTGGCACATTTTTTGTGCCGGGGGTGAAGTGAAGGGGGAATTTTTGGGGAGGGGGGACTTTTTGCTATTTCATTATTAAAGATTTTTTTCTTTTTTTTTAGTTTTTAATGCTTTATTTCTTTCTGAGAGAGGAGAGACAGCATGAACAGGGGAGGGTCAGAGAGAGAGGGAGACAGAATCCAAACAGGCTCCAGGCTCTGGGCTAGCTGTCAGGACAGAGCCTGATGCGGGGCTCAAACCCACGAACGGTGAGATGATGACCTGAGCCAAAGTCGGATGCTTAACTGACTGAGCCACCCAGGTGCCCCCGTTATTAGAGATTTTTTAAAAGTAATCTCTACACCCAACATGGGCCTTGAACTCACAACCCCGAGAAAAGAGTCACATGCTCCATTGACTGAGCTAGCCAGGTACCCCGCCCTACTATTTCATTATTAAATTTCAAATGAAAAAGAGGCCAAGGAAATGGAAAATCTCAAGAAGCTGTAAGGGCGTTGTAATAAAACTGGGTCTGGTGGAGGTTGAGAAATTCACTGAACCAACATTGAAAGAGACAGGAAAATGGCTACTGCCTTCAGAAGAAACAGTTGGAATGGAGAAGTAAGATGTGAATTTTAATGGAAGAGGTTTATGTTACCACTAACATTCCCTTCTTTACCTAGCCCTTGAACTTGGGGACGGTGCACAGAGGTTAGATAAAGGAGGAGTGGCTGGGTGGCTCCTTTCCTCGTGGGCAGGAGGACTGTACTGAACAAGAGGCGGGAGCTTCAGGAAGCCACCTGGTGCCCTCTGTTCCTTTGATGAAATACCAGGCACCATTGAGAGCAGAAGTCGAGGGCTGTGTAGGAAGTCTGAAGAAAAAAGTGAAGTTTTGAAACAATCACCCAAAGGGGAGAAAATCTGATTTAAAGCAGTGCAGACATCATGCAACACTGCTGTGCAAGTGCCTTCGTCTGTGACTTGTATAGGAAGCACTTCTCTCGTGCTCAAACTCACCATACCAGACACCTTTGTACTCAACCAGGCCAGTTCTTAGATTTGAAATTTATAATGTATATTTATTTCAATAACCATGGAAAATGAAAGAATAAATAAAAATTGTTCTGGTTTTTAGTAAAATAAATAAATAAATAAATAAATAAATGTCAAATGATATATAAAATGTACAGCCCACTTGAGCGAATATGTGACCTTGATTACAGCTAAGGAAAATGGATATTTTGTACCATGTTTTGGCTTTTTATTATAGGGTATTAAAAATTACCTTAAAAAAATAAAGAAGTGTCTGGGGTGCTTCGGGGGCTCAGTTGGTTAAGCATCTGACTCTTGATTTCAGCTCAGGTCATGATCTTGTAATCCGTGGGATCCAGCCCCATGGCAGGCTGTNAGTGCAGACATCATGCAACACTGCTGTGCAAGTGCCTTCGTCTGTGACTTGTATAGGAAGCACTTCTCTCGTGCTCAAACTCACCATACCAGACACCTTTGTACTCAACCAGGCCAGTTCTTAGATTTGAAATTTATAATGTATATTTATTTCAATAACCATGGAAAATGAAAGAATAAATAAAAATTGTTCTGGTTTTTAGTAAAATAAATAAATAAATAAATAAATAAATGTCAAATGATATATAAAATGTACAGCCCACTTGAGCGAATATGTGACCTTGATTACAGCTAAGGAAAATGGATATTTTGTACCATGTTTTGGCTTTTTATTATAGGGTATTAAAAATTACCTTAAAAAAATAAAGAAGTGTCTGGGGTGCTTCGGGGGCTCAGTTGGTTAAGCATCTGACTCTTGATTTCAGCTCAGGTCATGATCTTGTAATCCGTGGGATCCAGCCCCATGGCAGGCTGTGCGCTGACAGTGTGGACCCTGCTTGGGATTCTCTCTTTCATTCTCTCTCTCTCTCTTCCAAAAATAAATCAATATTTAAAGAAAGGAAAGAAGGAAGGGAGAGAGAGAGAGGAAGAGAGAGAGAGAGGGAGAGAGGGGGAGAGGGGGAGAGGGAGAGAGAGAGAAAGAGAGAAAGAGAGAAAGAAAGAAAGAAAGAAAGAAAGAAAGAAAGAAAGAAAGAAGGAAAGAAAGAAAGAAAGAAAGAAAGGAGGGAAGGAGGGAGGGAGGGAGAGAGGAAGGAAGGAAGGGTCTAAAGTAAAAATGGAACCCACTCCCTCCATCCACAATCATTGTTACCAATTTGTGGTGGATGCTTCCAGACATTTTTCCCAGGCGTTATATTATATGCATATATAATCATTTAAAAATACACGTACTGGGGGGCCTGGGGGGCTCAGGTGGTTAAGTGTCTCTCTTTGGCTCACGTCATGATCTCATGGTTCGTGAATGGGAGCCCCACATAGGGCTCAGCACTGACAGTGTGGAGCCTGCTTGGGATTCTTTCTCTCTTTCTCTGTGTCCCTCCCCCACTTGTACTTTCTTGCTCTCAAAATAAATAAATAACCTTATGGGGTGCCTCGGTGGCTCAGTCAGCTAAACGTCCGACTTTGGCCCGGGTCATGATCTCACGGTTTGTGGGTTCGAGCCCCGCATCAGGCTGTGTGCTGACAGCTCAGAGCCTGGAGCCTGCTTCAGATTCTGTGTCTCCCTCTCTGTCTGACCTTCCCCTGCTCACACTGTCTCTCTCTCTCAGAAATAAACAAAACATTAAAAAAAAAAAAAAAAAACGCTGACTAAATGCAACGTGAGGTCTTGGATTGGATCCTGGAATAGAAAAAAGATAATTAATGTTAAAACTGGGAGTAACCAAATAGAGTCTGGAGTTTGGTTAATATGATAGATATTAGTATTGCCACAGTGCAAGCGAAATAGGATGGAGGTGTGTATCAGCGCGTGATTTCTCAAACTCAGCACTGTTGACATTTTAGTCCAGATAATTCTTTGTTGCAAAGGCCTGTCCTGTGCATGGTAAGATGCATCTATCCAGTTGTGACAACCCCAAATCTACCCTCCCCAAGTGTGACAACCAAAAATGTTTCTAAAGTTTCCAAATGCCAGGCACCTGGGTGGCTCAGTCAGTTAAGTGTCTGACTCTTAATTTTGGCTCAGGTCATGATCTCAGGGTTTGTGAGATTGAGCCCTGCATTGGACGCTATGCTGACAGCGTGGAGCCTGCTTGGGTTTCTCTCTCCCCCCTCTCTGCTTCTCCCTTGTTTACTTGTCTGTGCTCACTCTCTCTCTCTTTCTCAAAATAAATAAATAAACATTTTATTTTTTTTTTTAATGTTTTATTTATTTCTAGGAGAGAGAGAGAGACAGCGTGAGCAGGGGAGGGTCAGAGAGAGAGGGAGTCACAGACTGAAACAGGCTCCAGGCTCTGAGCTGGCAGTCAGCACAGGGCCCAATGCGGGGCTCGAACCCACGAACCGCGAGATCATGACCTAAGCGAAAGTCGGACGCTTAACCAACTAAGCCACCTAGGCACCCCAATAAACATTTTTTTAAAAAAGTTGGTGGCTCAGTCGGTTAAGCATCCAACTTTGGCTCAGGTCACAATCTCACGGATCGTGAGTTTGAGCCCCGCATTGGGCTCTGTGCTGACAGCTCAGAGCTTGGAGCCTGCCCTGGATTCTGGGTCTCCCTCTCTCCTGCCCCTCCCCCATTCATGCTGTGTTTCTCTCTATCTCAATAATAAATAACAATTAAAAATTTTTTAAAATGTAAAAGTTGCCGAATGCCCCCTTGGGCAAAATCATCCCATTGAGAAATGGATGGCAGTATTGAAGTTGGCATGGAGGAGGTAGGAAGAGGCGGGTTCTGGATATATTTTGAATGTAAGGTTGAAAAGACTTTCTGATGAAATGAATGCTGAGGGCCAGATGCAAGAAAAAGAAAGAATGACTCCACTGGATAAATAAAATGTGATCTATCCAGGGGCACCTGGGTGGCTCAGTTGGTTAGGTGTCCGACTTCGGCTCAGGTCACGATCTCACAGTTCGTGAGTTCAAGCCCCACATCAGGCTCTGTGCTGACAGCTGAGAGCCTGGAGCCTGCTTTGGATTCTGTGTCTCCCTCTCTCTCTCTGACCCTCCCCCACCTCATGCTCTGTTTCTCTCTGTCTCAATAATAAATAAAACATTTAAGAAAATGATATGGAAATAAATATTTAAATACACACATACATACATAAAATTTAGAAAGGGAATAAAGTACTGATACATGCTATAACATGGATGAACCTTAAAAACGATATTAAGTTAAAGAAGCCAACACAAAAGACCACCTATTGCAGGCTTGCATTTATCTGAAACATCCAGAATAGGCAAATCCATGGGGACAGAAAGTAAATCAGTGGTTGCTATTGGTCGAAGGGAAAGGGAATTGAGATGGACTGCTTATAGGTCCATGGTTTCTCCTTTAGGGAGAGGGGGTGATGAAAATGTTCTGGAATTAGATTATGGTGGTGGTACAGTTCTGTGACTGTACTAAAGCCAATGTATTGTACGCCTTGAGCTTGTTCAAGGTGTCCTGGAGAGGGAGTATGGACAGAGCAGAGGCCAGACACTGGGCCTAGGGCTCCCCTCCACTTGCCAGCCATGTTGCAATGGGCAAGTACTGAATCTGGCCAAGGAGACTCAAGGGGATATCTATCGGGGGTTTTCTGGGAAAGACTCCCAAGTTTTTAAAAAAGGACACAGGGGCACCTGGGTGGTTCAGTCGGGTAAGCGTCTGACACTTCATTTTGGCGCCGGTCATGATCTCATGGTTCATGAATTCAGTGACAGTGTGGCACCTGCCTGGGATTCCCTCTTTCTCCTTCTCTCTGCCCCACCCCTGCTCTCTGGCTCTCTCTCTCTCAAAATAAATAAACCTAAAAAACGTAGGATGAAGACAGGATGCAGACAGGGATATTCTAGGTCTCAACACTGTCAGATGCAGGAGATTCTCAGAATCGAGGCTGCCATCTTGAATCATCAGGGAAGGCAGCCTCGTGACTCAAGATGGCAGCCAAGAGGAGGACAATGGCAGAGCAGATGGACGGGTGGCACCTGGGTCCCTGATGGTGCCACTCCATGAATTCACCAATCCTGAAATGGCTCTACCTCTGGACTTCTTGTTCAGTAGATAAAGTCCCCTTTTGAGCAACTTTGATTTGTGTTTTCTTTTTTTTATTTATAATTTTTTAATGTTTTATTTATTTATTTTTGAGAGAGAGAGAGAGAGAGGCAGTGCAAGCAGGGGAGGGTCAGAGAGAGAGGGAGACACAGAATCTGAAACAGGCTCCAGGCTCTGAGCTGGCTGTCAGCACAGAGCCCGATGCAGGGCCCGAACCCACGAACTGTGAGATCATGACCTGAGCTGAAATCGGACGCTTAACCGACTGAGCCACCCAGGTGCCCCGATTTGTGTTATCTGTTACTTGCCAACAAAAGCATAGTTAACTGATAGAGCATCAAATGCTGCTGGCGTATCAAGTGATACAAAGACAGCATGCGTCGGCAGTATAGTGGTGAGTGTGGCCATCTCCAGCATAAGGAGAGGGCAGTGGCAGAAACTGTACTTGTCCCCCGGTATCTGCTTTCCCTTCTTACATACTAATGGAATTCTTAGCTGGGCTATGGTCAGAAGTTCGGGCCAGGAGATACGAGCAAGGCTCATGGTCATAGCCTTTAAGGAAGGAGCGTGAGGGGCGCCTGGGTGGCTTAGTCGGTTAAGCGTCCGACTTTCGCTTGGGTCATGATCTCGCGGGTCGTGGGTTCGAGCCCCGCGTCGGGCTCTGTGCTGACTGCCAGCTCAGAGCCTGGAGCCTATTTCAGAGTCTGTGTCTCCCTCTCTCTCTGACCCTCCCCTGCTCACGCTGTCTCTCTCTCTCTCTCTCTCTCCTAGAAATGAATAAAAATATTAAAAAAAAAAAAGGAAGGAGCATGAAAAAGCCCTCCATTTCTCCTTTCTTTCTCTTTTTGTTGCCTGTTATGGACTGAATGTATCCCTCCAAAATTCATGCTGAATCCCTGACCCCAAATGTGGCTATTTATGGAAATAGGGCCTTCAGGGGGTAATTTAAATTAATTTAGGTCATAAGGGTAGGGCCCTCATCCCAGACTATCCTTATAAGAAGAAACACCGGAGAGTGCACCCCACCACCCACGTGGGAACACAGCGGCAGCCATCGGCAAGCCCGGAGAAAGGTCCTCACCTGGGACTGAACCCTGCCAGAACCCTGATCTTGGACTTCCAGCCTCTCCAGAACTGTGACAGAATAAATTTCTGTTGCTTAAGCCTCACGGTCTATGGCATTTTGATGCACAGGTGACTGATGTATCCGCCAAAATAAAAGCGTGATGGCAGGAGCTGTGGTAGCCCTCATGGGCCATGAGAAGGAAGTCCTATGTTGAGGATGGCAAAGCAGGAAGGAATCTGAATCCTTAACTATTATGAGCTGTTGTGCCAGTTCTGGATCTTCTACCAGGACTTGTACGTGAGAGAGAAAAATACAGGTGGATATTGGTTAAACCTGTTATTTTCTAAGAGGTTATATGACTGCTCAACAAATGTTCACTCTCTCTCCCCACCCCCTTTATGAGAGGGGTATATTTCCCCTGCCCTGCTGATAGACAAGAGGCTTGGCCATAGGACCTGCTTTAGACAATAAATACAGGCTTTAAATGTGCTTGCACGGTGTGACTTGGTTTGGGGGTTTCTGTCTTCCTCTGTAGGAGGTGCATTGCTCCTTTAGCCCTGGTCCTGGAATGAGACAAACCGAGGGCAGACCTGAACTTGACCCACAGCCCAAAAGGGAACCATCCCAGCCAACTTGCAGAACCATTGGAGAAAAATAAGGGTTGCTGTAAGCCACTGCAATTTGGGGCTTGTTTTGTTATGCACATGATTACAGCAAACACTGACAAATACAGGTTCTCTCCATTACCATATCAGAGCTCATATTCTAACTAAAATGAGGGATGAAAATCGTCTCTTGGATCTCATGACACAGAGGTCACTGGTGACGTTAGGAAGAGTTGCTACAGCAGAGCGGTAAGGACCAAAGGCAGGCTAGAGCAAGCTGAGCAGTGAGAGAGGTCAGGAGGCAGACATGAGTGTGCAGGTGTGAGGTCTGGCTGTGATAGGGAGGAGAGGGATGGGCAGGAGCTGGCAGAGGGGCCAGTGGAGTCCAGTGGCAGCATGCAAACAGATGCTCGTCTGCTTGGCTCTCCCTGGGAGAAAGAACTTGCTGATGAGCTGTGAGGAACGCAGGCAGGTGGCAGCCTCCATTTGTAATACCTTCCAAGGCCTGAGTGTCTGAGCCAAGGTCTCACTTCCCAGGCATCCTCCAGCCAGTGAGAGCACATGGCGGGGAACGAGCACCTGGCCATTTCTACCCTGAGGAGCCACCAGTCACAGATAGAAAGGGTTTCCTGTGACTTGCTTGTAATGACAGAAACCAGAGGATGCTTAGAAGCCCAATGTGAACTCCCCAAAAAACAATCCAGTGAAGAAGTGGGCAAAAGACATGAATAGACACTTTTCCAAAAAAGACATTCAGATGGCAAGCAGACACACAAAAAGTTGTTCACATCACTCATCATCAGGGAAATACAAATCAAAACTACACTGAGATACCACCTCACACCTGTCAGAATGGCTAAAATTAACAACTCAGGACACAAAAGATGTTAGCAAGGATGCAGAAAAAGGGACACCCTTTTGCACTGCTGGCGGGAATGTAAACTGGTACAGCCACTCTGGAGAACAGTATGGAGGTTTCTTAAAAAATTAAAAATAGGACTACTCTATGACCCAGCAATTGCACTGCTACATATTTATCCAAAGGATACAAAAATGCTGATTCAGGGGCACCTGGGTGGCTCAGTCAGTTGAAAGTCCGACTTTGGTTCAAGTCATGATCCCATGGTCCGTGGGTTCAAGCCCCGCATCGGGCTCTGTGCTGACAGCTAGCTCAGAGCCTGGAGCCTGTTTCAGATTCTGTATCTCCCTTTCTCTCTGACCCTCCCCTGCTCACACTCTCTCTCTCTCTCAGAAATAAATAAAAAACATTGAATTTTTTTTTACATGCTGATTCAAAAGGGCACATGCACCCTAATGTTTATAGCAGCATTATTGACAATGGTCAAATAATGGAAAGAGTCCAATGTTCATCGATGGACGAATGGATAAAGAAGATATTGGTATATATATATATAACATATATAGATATAGATATAGATACAATGGAATACTACTACTTGGTGATCAAAAAGAACGAAATCTTGCCATTTGCAATAATGTGGATGGAACTAGAGTGTATTATGCTAAGTGAAGTAAGTCAGAGAAAGACAAATATATGAATTCATTCATATGTGGAATTTAAGAAATAATAGAGATGAACATAGGGGAAAGGAAGGAAAAATAAGATAAAAACAGAGAGAGGGAAAGACCAGAAGAGGCTCTTAAATACGGAAAACAAACTGAGGGATGCAGGAGGGGTGTTGGGTGGGGGGATGGGCTAGATGGGGAATGGGCACTAAGGTGGGCACTTGTCGGATGAGCACTAGGTGTTGTATGTACTCCTGAAATCATTATTACACTATAGGTTAAGTAACTTGGATTTAAATTAAAAAAAAAACCAAAAACCTCAATGTGAAGAATCCAGTTGGGAAGGAGCAGCTGAATATGGGGGAGAGAAGACGCACAGATGGAGAGAGGGAGGTCCTTGACAAGGCAGACAGACATGGGGTCTGGACTGCGGGGGAACATCTCCTCAGGCCAGGGTAGGAAGGAGCGGGAGGAAGGGAGGGGTGGGCACAGATNATGGCAGACCTCCCTTCAGAGAATTTGCTTTCTCTGAGAAATGGGAAGCAGGATCAGGCCCAAGAGCCAGGAGATAAGTCCTGCGAGGCGCTGGGGCTGTGTCTCTCTTTTCCTCTCTTGGCCTCATCTTCACAACCTGAAGGATAAACAGCTTGGTCTACACCTCTAGTCTCCAAACTTGTTTAATCCTCCGGAATTTTTCAAAAATACACTTTTGAGGGGCGCCTGGGTGGCTTAGTCGGTTAAGCGTCCGACTTTCACTTAGGTCATGATCTCGCGGTTCGTGGATTCGAGCCCCGCGTCAGGCTCTGTGCTGACTGCCAGCTCAGAGCCTGGAGCCTGTTTCAGTCTGTGACTCCCTCTCTCTCTGACCCTTCCCTACTCACGCTGTCTCTCTCTCTCTCCTAGAAATAAATAAAACATTAAAAAAATAAAAAAAAAATACACTTTTGAGGGGCCCGACCCATGAATCTCTGGGGGCAGAAATGGGAGGGAAAGAATCTGTATGTACGTATATACACATACGTATATATACATATTTTTTTAAATGTGTATTTAGTTTTGAGATAGAGCAAGTGGGAGAGAGAGAGAGGACAGAAGATCTGAAGTGGGCTCTGTACTGACAGCAGCAAGCCTGATGCGGGGCTTGAATTCATGAACAGCGAGATCTTGACCTGAGCAGACGCCTCAACTGACTGAGCCACCCAGGTGCCCCCAAAGAATCTGTATATGTTTTTAAAATGGCCCCAGGGCCGATGGGGACGCACTGCCCTGGGAAAGGGAGAGGCGCTTCAGCTTTGAGAGCTTGTGGTTCCAGTGGGAAGGTGCAGAATTCTAGCACAGCATTTTATGGAAGCTGCAAACTATAGAGTAAGGCACATGCCACTTCTTGTCACCTACAACCACAAAAGCCCCGAGGCCCCAAAGGTAACTCAAGAGGAACGACAGTAAGGAACAATCAGCAGCAAGATAGGGGCCATGCCTGCTCGGGAAGCCCACCGCATACACTCTGGCTCCTGTGACCATGTTCCCAAACCCCAGTGGGAAGCGGGTCAGGGCTTAATCAAGGGGACACCCCACCCCCCGCCCCAGGGCAACAGTTGGAGCAGGGCTGTTGCAGGAGCTCAGGGATGCTTGGCGGAGCTGTCTTTCTGAAACCTGAGCCCTGGGGTAGGGGAAGGGGAAGGAGGGGCTGCCTGGCCCTGGGAATCCACGCCTGCCCCCTCCCCACCCCCTGCGCCCCAGCCCAGAGCTCCTCCTCTGCCTGAGTGCCCCTTCTCTGGGGCTGCTCCAGAATGTGCGGTCAACTCCACTCTCCCTTTGCCTCCCTCTGCCCCTGAGGTTGGGTGGGGACAGGCTGGGGCCACCTGTGAACTCCATGGACGGGGACTTTGCCTTGGCTCATCTTCCAGCTTTGGAAAGAAAAGAAGAAAGGTCTGTGCTGATTTGCATTTGGGGGATTCTTCCCCCTCCTAAACTACTGGGGGCAGAAAAAGTGATTTGAGATTTTACCTTGGATTGACTGTGGAAGAAGGGACAGAAAGAGACCAGAACATTCCCCCAGGTATGAATACTTAATTTTTGCTTGTGTGTGTGTGTGTGAGAAAGAGAGAGACAGAGAGACAGAGAAAGGGAATGACAAGTTTTGTGCTGGTCAGATGTGGAATTGCCCTTGATGATCTCCTGGGCCCCTTCTGACTGCTTCATTATGTGATTCTGCGGCCCTAAACTTCATTCAGTCATTCAACAAACATTTCCTGAGTGTCTGCCCTAAGCGAGATGCTGCTGTTGAACAAGACCTGGCACCGCCCAGAAAAGGACCACAGATAGTAGTACCAATAGCAATGGCTCCCACACACATGGTAGGTCAGGCACTGGGCTAAACCTTCTATAAACTTTAGCTCTTTAGGGGCACCTGGGTGGCTCAGTAGGTTAAGGGCCCAACTTCAGCTCAGGTCATGATCTCACGATTTGGGAGTTTGAAGCCTGCTCCAGATCTCTCTCTCTGTTGGTCCCCTGCTTGTGTTCTCTCTCTTTCTTTCAAAAATAAATAAACATTTAGGAAAAAAAAAAAAACTTTAGCTCCTTTAACCTAGCCACAATCGTCAGAGCTAAGTATATTACTGACCCCATTTTTCAGATGACAATAGTGAGGCTTAGTGAGGTGAGGTCACACAGCCAGTAGATGGTGGAGCTGATGCTTCTGACCACTGTGTTATGTTGCCTGCCCCACACCGTAAAGGTGCAGGAATGAAGGGTGGGGAGGGAGTGTGAGAGCCTCAGAGTCACAGTTCCCGGAGGGCAGGGAACAGTTAAGCCTCATCTCCACTCAGGGTCCCAGGGGGTGAGGCAAGGCAGGCCCAGGTCGCTCTGGAGGCCCTCATCACAGATTGGCCCCGGGGGCCGCCCCTCCTTAGAGTCCTCAACCCCCATCTCCCAGCTGCCCCAGGCCAGGCAAAGGGAATACAAAAGCTGATTATTCCGCTGGGGGCTGTTCTGGGACCCATGAATGGAGTATTGAAAACCCCGCGTCCACATCCAGATAGGTTTTCAATCTTTCCCCAACCAGACTGTTTGTACACCCGGACAGAGGCCAAGCCAGGGGGAGATGGCGGGTGTCTCCTGCTGGGCAGTGTCCCCCTCTCAGTATAGCCCAAACAGACCCATCCTCTAAACCAGACCCCATCTTCCCCCCTCCTCCAGCCATCGTGTCACTGTCCACACGCTGTATTGGCCTCTTCCTGAAGGTCTGCCAGGAAAGGGGACATGGGGTCTTGTCGGGACACAGCTTACACGGTGCGAGTGTCCACTGAGCTATACACTTAAGATTTACGCATGCTGGGGCTTGTATACCTCAATCCAAAATTTATTTTTAAGGAATCTCTACACCCAATGTGGGGCTCAAACTCACAACGCTGAGATGAAATGTCACATGCTCTTAAGGCACCAGGGTGGCTCAGTCAGTTGAACATCCGACAACGACGACTTCAACTCAGGTCATGATCTCACGGTTTGTGAGTTCGAGCCCCGCCTTGGGCTCTGTATGGACAGAGTGGAGCCTGGAGCCTGCTTTGGATTCTGTGTCTCCCTCTCTCTGCCCCTCCCCTGCCCCTGCTCACATTCTGTCTCTGTCTCTCTTGAAAATAAATAAACAATTAAAAAAAAAGAAGTCACATGCTCTTCCGCTTGAGCCAGCCACACACCCCTACTCAATCCAAAAAATATTTTTTAGGTTTATTTATTTATTTTGAGAGGGAGAAAGTCAGACACACAGAGAGAGAGAGAGAGAGAGAGAGCAGGGGAAGAATAGAGAGAGAGAGAGAGAGAGAATCCCAAGGAGAATCTGATGCGAGGCTCAAACATACAAACCTTGAGATCATGACAAGATCATGACCTGAGCTGAAACCAAGAGAGCCAGGTGCTAACCTAACGAAGCCACCCGGGGAACCCCTCAATACAGAATTTAAAAAATAATCTTCAAGGCCTTCCCACCCCAAGAGGGCAGAGCCTCTCAAATGGCACCTACTTTCCCAGCCCTTCACTATTTTGGCATATTTGAGTCATGGGAACCATACTTCCTTGGTTGTTTTTTTTTTCCCTTAAATTGATTAATCTCTTCTAATTTATTTATTTTTTTATTTATTCAGAGAGGGGAGATGGGGCGCAAGTGAGTGAGAGGCAGAAAGAGAAAGAGAGAGAATACCAGGAGGGAGGGAGGGAGAGAAGTGGGGCTCACCCAAAGTGGGGCTCATGCGCACCCAAAGCAGGCCATGAGCTCACCCGTTGCAGGGCTTGAACTCACAAACCGTGAAATCATGACCTGAACCAAAGTCAGATGCTTAACGAATGAGCCACCCAGGCTCAGGCACTCTCATTTATTCTGATATATATTAACATTTTAAATGTTTTTTTTTTTTTTATTTCTAAGAGAGAGAGAGAGAGAGAGAGACAGTATGAGCAGGGGAGGGTCAGAGAGAGAGGGAGTCACAGACCGAAACAGGCTCCAGGCTCTGAGCTGGCAGTCAGCACAGAGCCCGATGCGGGGCTCGAACCCACGAACCGCGAGATCATGACCTAAGCGAAAGTCGGACGCTTAACCGACTGAGCCACCCAGGCGCCCCCCAAACATTAAAAAAAAATGTTTATTGGGGTGCCCGAGTGGTTCAGTCGGTTAAGCGTCCGACTTCAGCTCAGGTCATGATCTCATGGTTCATGGGTTCGAGCCCCATGTCGGGCTCTGTGCTGACAGGTAGCTCGGACCCTGGAGCCTGCTTCAGATTCTATATCTCCCTCTCTCTCTGACCCTCCCCTGCTCACACACTCTCTCTCTCTCAGAAATAAATAAAACATTAAAAATTTTTTAAAATAAACTTTATATTGCTCCAATTAAATGGAAAACCTGAATCCTTTGCCATAAATAGAAAGCACTGTAAAAAAAAATGAAAATAGGGGCGTCTAGCAGCTCAGTCAGTGAGGCATCTGACTCTTGATTTTGGCTCAGAACATGATCTTGGGTCAGATCATGGTCTCAAGGTTCGTGGGTTCAAGCCCTGGGCCAGGCTCCACGCTGACAGTGCAGATCCTGCTGAGAATTCTGTCTCCCTCTATCTCTACCCCTCCCCCCCAATAGAGAAAGAAAGAAAAGAAAACAGTAGATATCCTTTTATCTCCCGCTAATGTTATGTGGATTACCAGTGGCACCAGCACCAGGCTTTAGGTTGCGTTGCCCTGGAGGATAAACTCTGAGCCTGCGGCACAGACTCCAGTCCCCACCCCCCCCCCCCCCTCTNACTTCGTCTCCTGCCATTTGCTCTCGCACACCCTCTGCTCCAGCCAGACCTGACTCCTCATTAGAGTCCTGTGCTCCATCATTCTCAGATGTCTCAGCTGTTGCCCCTGCTGCCACCCCCACTCAGAATGCCAAATCCAAGCGGAAATGTCACATCCCCGCCCCCAAAGCTCTCACTGAGCCCCTTCCAGCTGGAGGAAGTGACTTGGGATCTTTAATTCCAGATGTTCCAGCTGTAACTTCTCCACCACCCCTTGATGGGACCATCTGAAAGGCCATCCACTGGCTGGATGCACGAGGAAGCAGAGATGCGACTTGATCCCCAGCCAGCAGAGAAAAGCAGGGGGCGGGGCCTGGGAGACTGGGGCACTGGCTCTTCACGCCTCCCCCCAGCCCTGTCCTTCCTCCTCCTTTTGCCGCTGGGTGAGTGCCCTCCCCCAACCCCTAACCCTTCCCTTTTCTGGCTCTCGGTTTTCCCTGCTGTAAAATTATGGTTTGTAAATGACATGCTTTCCGAAGTTCTTTTCAGCTCTGATATTTGCTCAGCGTTGATGAAATCTAAGGATCTGTCTAAGTTGGGGAAGTGGAGGGCTCAGTGCTAGAGGTGAGGGCTCAGTGTAAACTGGGTCTGGGCAGTGATGGGACATCAGAAATAGGGAAGGAAGGAAAGAAGTGGGTTCACCAATGGCTGTTGGAAAGGCAGTTGGTGGAATACACAGAACCAAATGACCTAGGGACCATCCTAAGTTGAGAAAGAAGAAACTGAGTCTCAGTTTCTTCATCTGTAAAATGGGCACACTAGTACACACTTCAGAGCATTGTTGTAAGGATTCTGTGAGGTAATGGACGTGAAGGTGCCTGAGAACTGTAATACCCTGTGCACAAGTGAGGGGCTTTTTTATAGGCTTGTCAATTTCCCGGGCTAACAGTTTCCCTGTTTCCTACTGCCTCCCCCCACCTCAGGCCCTGTGCCCAGAATTGTGTGGTGAAGAAGAGTGTGGCTATTTGGGTTGGAATCCCGGGTCTATTCTTTGTTTGCTGTGTGGCCTTGAGCAAATTGCCAAGCCTCACTAAACCTGAAATGTTCCCATGTGTGAAATCCTACCTACCTTATATGTTGTTCTATTGGTTAAGTGAGCCAGGCCACATAAAGCAATGGGCACAGTGCCTGGCTTACACAGAATGAGGGCTGAAACAGAAGAACTTGTATAGGAAAATCTTTTAGGGGATATCCTAATAAATCCCAAAGCCAATTGGCACACTTAAGGCAGAGCTACTGACCATCTGCTGGGTAATAGGCTCTGGGCAGGGGGCCCCAGGCAGAGCCACATCACCAGGCAGAAGGCCCAAGAAGGCTTGGAAATGGTGTTCAGAGAGCACTTCTAGCTAAGGGCTCCAGGAAGGCTCTCCAGGCACAGGGACTCAGAGCTGTATCTAGAAGGATCTGCAGGCTCAAGTGAGCTGAACTGTTCAAGCAGATCAGACCCAGAGAAAAGACTGATGGGAGATTAAGGAGTAAAGGAAGGCGGGGCTCCTGGCTGGCTCAGTGGGTGGAGTGTGTGACTCTTGATCTTGGGGTTGTGAGTTCCAGCCCCACGCTGGGTGTCAAGATTACTTAAAAAAAAAAAGATTATTTAAAAATAAAATCCTTCAAAAAATTAAAAAAAAAAAGAAGTGAGCGGAAGCTGGTTAAAAGGCTTTGCAGAGAAAGCTCAGGATCTGGGACTCCTGCAGGAAATGGGGGGTCTTTGAAGCACTTCACAGTGGAGGAGGAGAAGCAGACAGACCCCCGTTTCAGGCGGGGAGAGAGAAGAGAAGCTTGGAGAAGGCAGGGGAAGTGAAGAGGAGGGGGATGATGGTAAAGATCATGGGGGAGGGGAGGCTGTGTTCCCAGGGTCAGGTGACCAAGGGAGGGGGCAGAGGGGAAAATGCTCTTCCTCATTCTGTTTCAGCCAGCGCCCTACAGCCCACCCCAGTGCCCTTTCCAGGTAGGTGCCCCTGCCCCTCCTGCCCACACCCTGTCCTGCCCCCCAGGTACTCAGATGCTCAGACAGAAGGCCCCGGGAATGACAACTAACCAGCCCTCGGTAACTCTAGATGCCCCCAAAGAAATTGCGCTAGTCTCCCCATTTTGCAGAGAGGGAGAAATAAGGCCCGGAAGGGACTGACCATAAGGCTCCCACGGCTTCGCAGCAAGGTGGGCGTCCTGCACATCGGGCCCAGCAGTCCCCCTGGTGCCAGCCCAACCCTCTCCACAGAGCTGAGGCTGGTGGGGGGCCCGAGCCGCTGCCGGGGGCGCCTGGAGGTCTTGCACGGCGGCTCCTGGGGCAGCGTCTGTGACGATGACTGGGATGTGGTGGATGCCAACGTGGTGTGTCGACAGCTGGGCTGCGGCCTGGCACTGCCCGTGCCGCGGCCCCTCGCCTTCGGCCAAGGCCGAGGCCCCATCCTGCTGGACAACGTGGAGTGTGGAGGGCAGGAAGCTGCGCTGAGCCAGTGTGGCAGCCGAGGCTGGGGCGTCCACAACTGCTTCCACTACGAAGACGTGGCTGTCCTGTGCGACGGTAAGCAGAGACCTGTGACCTGGGAGGGCGGGCAGCAAGGTTGTAGGCTGGACGAATGAAGGGACTGGCGGGTAGTCGAACAAGCCCGAAGTGGCATTGCAGAAGGCTGGGGAGGAGCCCCGGCCTGGTTGTCAGGGTCCCAGAGGCCCTCCTGCCTCGTGCGATCTTGGCTGAAAGAAAACCAGCATTTCTGCTTCTGTGGAGGCCCTTGATGGTTCCAGAAGAACCCTCTCCCATTTTAAAAATCAAACAATTGGGGTCAACCCCGGCAGTGAGGTTCAGAGACTTGGTGAGGAACTGCAGCAGAAATCTCTGAGAGGCATTGACCTTGAGAGTATTGGTTCTGGTTTTTAAGAAAATCGTCTGGTGTGCTCATTAAAACACAGACGGTGGCCCCGTCCCAGAGTTTCTGATTCTGCAGGTCTGGGGCAGGGCCTGGAAATTTGCATTTCTAGTATGTTCTCAAGTAATGTGATGTTGCTGTAAGAATGGAAAGAACTTATCTGAAGCTACTGCTTTCTGGACTCAGGGGGGCCCCTTCTCCTCTCATACCCCAGGGTTCCTGGCTTTGACCCTTTGTGTGGCCAGAGGCCCTATGGCAGGTACCTTAGGGGTCCATGCCCTGCTGCTCACACATCCGGTGTGAGGATGAAGAACAGAAAGATCCATGTATCCTCCTCCCTTCCACCCTGCTTCCTTCCCAGAATTCTTGCCCACGGAGCCCCCAACAAGGAAAGTGTTAACCAGTAGGGTGCCCCCTACAACTCTTCAGAATGGGAAAGGTAAGTAAGGGCAACATGGGGGACCACCTGGGTCTGAGAAGGATCCCGAGAGAAGTCTGCCATCCCTACCCTAGATGGTGGGAAGAGAGGGATGACCAATGGCTGAGCAGTCATTCCCTTCCCATCCTGCCCCTTGCAGGCCCCCAGGCTGCTCACAGTCTGGATAGGGAAAGAGGAGCCATTCCTGGGGGATGATTAAAAATAGTCAGCACAGGACTCCTGGGTGGCTCCATTAGTTAAGCGTCTGACTCTTGATTTTTGGCTCAGGTCATGATCTCATGGTTTGCAAGTTCAAGCCCAGTGTCAAGCTCTGTGCTGATGGTACAGAGCCTACTTAGGAATCTCTCTCTCCCTCTCTCTTTGCTCCTTTCTCTTGTACTCTCTCTCAAAATAAATAAATAAACTTAAAAAAATAATAATCAGGGGCGCCTGGGTGGCTTAGTCGGTTAAGCGTCCGACTTTTGCTTAGGTCATGATCTCACGGTTCGTGGGTTCGAGCCCCGCGTCGGACTCTGTGCTGACTGCCGGCTCAGAGCCTGGAGCCTGTTTCAGTCTGTGACTCCCTCTCTCTCTGACCCTCCCCTGCTCGCGCTGTCTCTCTCTCTCTCCTAGAAATAAAATAAAAATATTTAAAAAAAAAAATCAGCAGAGGGCACCTCGGTGGCTCAGTTGGTTACATGTCCAACTCTTGGTTTGGCTCAGGTCATGATCTCACTGTGAGTTTGAGCTCTGTGTCAGGCTCCACGCTCCTGGTGCAGAGCCTGCTTGGGATTCTCTCCCTCTCTCTCTTTCTCTCTCTCTCTCACACACACACACACACACAAAATAAACTATAAAAAAACTTTAATGTTTTATTTATTTCTGAGAGAGAGAGAGAGACAGTGTGAGCAGGGGAGGGTCAGAGAGAGGGGGAGACACAGAATCTGAAGCAGGCTCCAGGCTCTGAGCTGGCTGTCAGCACAGAGCCTGACCAGGGCTCCAACCCACAAACCGTGAGATCATGACCTGAGCTGAAGTCGGACGTTTTACGGGCTGAGCCACCCAAGCGCCCCTCAGAATAAATAAACTTAAAAAAAAAAAATAGCACAAGTTGCTAGAGAGGTGAGGACCGGAGCTTAAACCAATGGGAGGGTCAGATATGTACAGAAATACGGATAATGATGTAGAACGAGAAAATGAAAAGTACTCCAAAAGAAGGGCAGATTTAAATAGGCAAGGAAGCCAAGAAGAGGAGGAGGATCTCCTCTATCAGAGATCAGGGAGGACTTTCCAGAGGAAGAGTTGTTGGCAATTCACCGGGAACGGTGAGGCTCCTTTCACTGCAGTAGTAAGTAGTAGTAGTGAGGGAACAGAAGAGTGTAGACCAGTGCAAGGCTGCTTTGAGGCAGAAAAGGACACAGTCAGAGCCAGTCTGTCCTGATCCCACAAACCTCCCCCACTCTGGGACTGTGAGGAGGAAGTGCCCTAGGGTAATTGAGTGAGCAGCTTCTCTTTGGTCTTAGGTGCTGGGGCCCCACGCACGGTGGGTACGTGGAGGGCCAGCGGCATTGGGGAAGCATTGGGTTAGGTGCGCTGCTGGAGGGGGAGGCAACAGCCCTGTCCGCCCCCGGCCAGGTGAGGGCAGCGTGCGCCTGGTCGCGGGCGCGGGCCCCTGTCAGGGCAGAGTTGAGATCCTGCACGGTGGCCTGTGGGGCACCGTCTGCGACGACGACTGGGGGCTGCCGGATGCTGCCGTGGTCTGCCGCCAGCTGGGCTGCGGGGCGGCCCTGGCCGCCACCACCAACGCCTTCTTCGGCTATGGCACGGGGCACATCCTGCTGGACAACGTGCACTGCGAAGGCAGCGAGCCCCGCCTGGCAGCCTGCCAAAGCCTGGGTTGGGGTGTGCACAACTGCGGCCACCACGAGGACGCCGGCGCGCTCTGCGCAGGTGCGGGCTCGGGGGCGGGCTCGGGCGGGGAGGGGGCGGAGCCCCGTTCTGACGCGGACAGGGGCGGGGCTTGGTGGCTGAACTGAAGCTCCCCAGTGCTCTCCAGGAAGGCCCCAAAGTTACTTTTAACATCTCAGTACTGCTCTAGAAGTGCCTTTGAAAATCCCAGTACTCTTTGTGGTAGGTGTCACGGTATTGTGCCACCAATACTCCGGGTTTATCTAGCAGCACCCCAAGAATGTCCCCAGAATTTTCTAGCAATTTCTAAGTACTCTTCATGGAATACTTCAAAGTAATAGTACTCTAGAATTACCCCCGAGCTACTCCAGAATTCTCTCGCTGTAGCCCAGGTACGTCCCCCGAATTACCTAGCATAGCTTTATAATCCCTTCTAATCTGTAATTACAATAGTGTGTTCACCCACCTGGTCCCTCTGCCATTTTGAGAGGTTTTTTCTGGGCAAATAGGGATAATAGGGCCAGTAATGGCACTTCACAGATGGACTCCGCTCTACAAGATATAAATTGTTTGCCCATGCCTCACAGCAAACAAAGGGCCATTATTCCGGATTTACAGATGGGAAAGTTGAGGCCCGGCGAGGCAGAGCCCTACCCATGGTCACATAGTCCTGGCAAAGCCTCAGCTAACCTTGCTGCAAGGTCTCCAGCATGACCCTTGCCTTTCTAGTCCCGTTTTATCTGTAAGGTGGGGATGAGTCTTGTGCTATAAGCCCCTGGGGACTGTGCATGGCCCTCCCTGGTGGGCAAGGCCTTCTCTGTCTCTCCTTCTTGGGACACTGGAGAGAACTGAAAGCATGTCTGTCAAAACCCTTTATAAACTGTGAAGTGTACACCTGTGCACCAAAAGTAGATTACAAACACCGACAAGTAGGGCAGATCTCCTTGGACCCCAGCCCCGCTCCATCCCCTCACCCCCACAAAAAGTAAAATCTGTTGTGTTCTCCAGGGAGACCCTCCCATCCTCCGGCCAGCCCAAGGTTGACCAGGAACCAAAACCTTGGCCTGTGACCCTGCTCCCTTCTCTCCTGCTCTAGTCCTGGGACCCCCGACTCTCACCGCACTACCACCGTTGGCCACCAGAGAGGACTGGGCCTGGCACACAGAGCCGGAAGGTAAGGAGTCCAGCCTTCCAGGGTGGTGTGGCAGAGGCAAGGCAGGCCGGGCTGGGAAGTAGAAAGGCCGTGTGGATCTCCTGGAAGGGGGACCAGGACTTTCGGCCAGATGGTAAAGAGGTGGGTGAGAAGATCACGAGCAGATGGAGCAAGGATGAAATCCAGAGCTCTGAAAAGTTGAGCAAGGCGGGAGAGAGAGTAAGGGATTTCTTCAAAGCTCGGAGGTACAGTTTCGGTGGCTGCTGAGGTTGGAAATCGAGAGACCCTGTGAGGGTTGAGCTGAAGGCTGAACGAAGGCTAGAAGCACATTTGAATCCTACGTGGAACTATCACTGGGAGTGAAATTAAGAGTAACGCCTGGAAATAGGATTCGGTTCATTCCAATCAAGTTTCCTGAGGACCACCCTGGGCAACACGGCGACACTAGGATTGAGGCTGAGTGTGGGGTGCAGGTGGGGTACAGCTGGGGGCGCTCGTAGGCAGAAGGCCTCCTTGTCCCCTTCAAACGCTCTAGAGGCCCTGTCTCTGCAGCTACAGGAGTTGGTGCCCTGCCTTCCAGGGAGATGGCACTGTTCACCACAGCTACCTGGGTCGCGGGGAAGAAAAGTAAGCGGCAGAGCCAGGGTTCTGTGCGGGTGGGAGAGGGTGGGGGTGGGTCTTCGGCCCCAGCACAGCCCCCTACGGCCGAGGGACTGTGCGCCCCGCAGGCGGACGGTTGCGGCTGGTGGGCGGCCCGGGCCCGTGCCGCGGCCGCGTGGAGGTGATGTACGCCGGGGGCTGGGGCACCGTGTGCGACGATGACTGGGACTTCGCGGATGCGCGTGTGGCCTGCCGCGAGGCGGGCTGCGGGCCTGCGTTGGGCGCCACCGGCCTCGGCCACTTCGGCTACGGGCGCGGCCCCGTGCTGCTGGACAACGTGGGCTGCGCCGGGACGGAGGCCCACCTGAGTGACTGCTTCCACCTGGGCTGGGGCCAGCACAACTGCGGCCACCACGAAGACGCCGGCGCGCTCTGCTCAGGTGAGGTGGTGGCGGGGCCGCGCTCAAGCGCGCACCTCCGCGCGGGCGGGGCAGCGCAGCACGGCCCCCCGGGAAGAGGCGAAGCCGCACGCAGGCACGTACTGCGGCGCAGGCGGCGTAAGGCGGGCTCTGAGAAATGGGCGGGGCCATGCGTGAGGGTTGTGTGCGGCACTGCAGCGTGAGCGGCGCCGGAGAGGACGCGCACTCCGCAGAGAGAGGCGGAGCCCGACCACCGACGCGCTCTGCGGCTGCGCAGCATGGGCGGAGCCGGGAAGGGAGCGCCCTCTGCAGTGAGAGGGGGTGTGGCTTGGGGAGGGCGCGCCCTCTGCGGCAGACAGGGGCGGGAGGGAGAGGAGAGGCGGAAAGCTAGGGACAAAGTCTGGAAATCTGTATGAAGGGAGGGGCAGGGGCGCTTTTTCTCTGCTGAGTCAAGGGCCACCCCGCAAAGCTCTAGGAAGCCGAGAGAGTTGATCGGCTTTCGGGGAGCAAGCGTCTGACCTTTGGGAATCAATGAAAAGGGTTGTCTGTATAGTTTGACCTATTTTAAAATGCCCCTGTTGATTGATTGGTGTGGGAATTGAGATCTTCACCCTCCTTTGGTGCCCTTGGCCTAGTAGCCTTGGTCACAAAGAGGTAGCTACCAAGGGTCTGCTTTGGATCCCAGTGTGAAAGAATTGCAACCCTATTTCTGATCCAAGTGGCAGAGAACAGTTCTCATTTAGGGTTCCCTTGGGAGGGTAAAAGGTAACCTGGCCTCAAGGAACATGTTCTGTAATGTGACAGCCACCTCTTTTTCTTTGTTCTTGCTGAGCCAGGCCCAGAGGAGCTGGGACTGCAAGTCCAGCCGGACAGTTCTGAGACCACCCGGGCGCCCACTCCTCGGCCCAGGGACGGTAGGTGCCCATAGCCGCAAAGATGGAAGTAGAGGCTTTAGGATCCCAAGGACCAGAATTGGGGGAGATCACAGCCTGAGGTTACACAGCTCAGCAGATTTGTACCAGGTTTGAGAACCTTTGTTTTGTGCTAGTCTCTGTTCTCATTAATAAGGGTTTGGTGTCCAGAAGAGAGAGGTGGGTTTTAAGGGAGCAATCTTAGAGATTTCTAGAGATGGGACCAAAATAAGGGGCTCCTTCCTGAAGAGAGAAATGAAAGAATTCACTTTTAAGCCTGTGGGTGAGGGGAGATGATGACCTTGAGGGGACAGAAGCACAGTCTCCAGAGAGCAGCACTGGGGTTGAGGGTATGGGATTATGAAGAGAAGACTAAGGAAGGGGCAGACATGAAGCACCCAGCAGAGACACAGTACCCCACAAAGGCTTGTACACGTATTCCAGTCCAAAGACTGAGTCTAGACTGCCGCCGAGCCTACTTTAACTTGATTTGTCTGCCCTCGTCCATCAGCCCCCAGGGCAATGTGGTGTCTAACACCACTACCCTTTGCCTCTTCTGTCTGCCCCTTCCATGGCCTGGCATCGGCCAGCTCCTTCTAGCCGTGGGCCTTGTCTCTCCACAGGGCACCTGCGTCTGTCCAATGGAGCCCACCAATGTGAGGGGCGTGTAGAACTCTTCCTCGGGCAACGGTGGGGCACTGTTTGCGATGACGCTTGGGACCTGCGGGCAGCCACTGTCCTGTGCCGCCAGCTGGGCTGTGGCCAGGCCCTGGCAGCCCCCGGCGAGGCCCACTTTGGCCCGGGCCGAGGCCCTATCCTCCTGGACAATGTCAAGTGCCGTGGGGACGAGAGTGCCCTTCTGCTCTGCTCTCACATCCGCTGGGATGCCCACAACTGTGACCACAGCGAGGATGCCAGCGTCCTGTGCCAGCCATTGTGACCCAGCCCATTCTGCAGACCATCTATTCTGGGAGCCTGCTGTGGCCTGCCCCTCTTCCTCCAGGCAGCCCTCCTCCTCTGACAACTTCAGTTCACTCTACTCTTCCCTCCTCTTGCCTGGGAGAGGGCCTGCTCAGATAGTGTGGTCCTGCATGGGGGAGTCTGGCTCTACCCATCACCTTCTGGTGTGACTTCACCTGTCATCAATCACTGTGGGCCTAAGTCAGTAAGAGCTCCCCCTTGCTGCTCAGCCAGAACATAAAATGGGGGGAAGGGAATGACTCATAACTCTTTTCTTTGGTGGGGCTCCTGTTACAGCACCTTGCCCCTGACCTTGACCCTCAGGGGCTCTCTGTAAATGGAGTATCCCCCTCTCCCCCACCCATATTGGGATCCCCAAGAAGAGGGAAGACAGGAGAAACCCACAGCTCTTACCTTAGACTGCCTGCGGCTGCAGAAGAACCTGGATCATTACCTTGGCCTTCTCCTTGAGGGCCCAGACTCAGATGGTGCTTGGCTGGACAAGGGGACTGGAGGGGCCAAAGCAGGGACAGTGGCCCCTCCCTGCAGCTGGAACCAGCATCTCTGATTTATGCTGCCCCCACCGCAGAGCCTCCACTTTGCAGTAGCGAAGAACCCTGGGGGCCTGTAGCCACCTGTTCATAGGTGCCAAGTCAATAAAGCATTGTCCTTCCCCCCCACCCCCCCACGTCTTTTTACCTCTGGGCACAAGTGTATCATTTGTGGCAGCAGGAAAGACTGGTTAGGACTCTCTGAAAAAGACGGGTTTGAGGATGGAGGGCTGTTCGAGAGCATCATCAGAGAGCTCTCAGCAGGCCCATGGGGCTTGGAAATGCTGACTCACGGTGTGAGGCCTGTATGGCCCCTAAGGGTCCTCTAGCCTGTCCTTGCTTTCCTTTTGCACATAGAGAAACTTAGGTCCTGGGGAAGGAAAGGGTCAGCTCCAAGACACTGCAAGGTGGGAGAGGAGCAAGAAGAGCAAAACTGGAGAAAAGGTAGAGAGGTACGAGCAAAGCAGCACGGGGGTGTCTGTCTCCAAGGGCAGAAGGAAGTGGGCGATCTTGCCAGAGCCCCTCTCAGCCCCACAGTAGGTGACTTGCCTAGAGCGACTGTCGTGGTCAAGCCTCTGCCCTCCACTTCCGGCACACAGGCGCTCTCGTTCCCTATGGCTGTTGCACCAAATCCTCACAAACTGAGTGGCTCAAAACAGAACAAATTTATTACCCTACAGTTTTTGAGGGCGCTAGTCGGAAGTGGGTCTCTCTGGGCTAAGTTCAAGGTATTGGCAGGATGGTGTTCTTTCTGGAGAATCTAAGGAAGAATGTGCTTCCTTACCTTTCCAGCTTCTAGATCCTGCCTACCTCCCAGACCTGCTCACGACCTCCTTGTAGCCAACAGTTACATCACTTGGACCTCTGCTCCCACCATCTCATCTCCTTTCCTGACACTCCTGCCTCCCCTCTTCCATCCTCTGAAGCCCCTTGTGATGATATTAGGCACTGGATAATCTGGGATACTCCCCCCCACCCCATCTCAAGGTCCTTAACCTAATCACATCTCCAAAATCCCTTTAGCCACTTAAAATAACACTGTTCAGGAGCTCCAGGGATTAGAACATAGACCTCTTGGTGTGGGGGGAGGGCATTATTCTGCCTCCCACAGGCTCCAGACCTGGGTCCTGGCTCCCAGCCAAGGAGTGAGGCAGACACTTTAGCTCCAAAGTCCATCAGCGCTTGGCAGTAATGGCTTTGTCTCCATTTGTCAGGGAGCTCCGAGACCCACAGTATCATTGGAAGGATGAGGACCTGAGCAATGAAAGGAACAAAAATACTTAAGGACTCAGGGAGTCAGGGCAGAGGGACCAGCCAGCCTGTAGCCCCCAGGTCGGAGGGCAGCACGCTCAAATTCCCCCTAGCCACTGCGACCATGCCCACATTCAAGTGTGCGTCTCCCTCATCCTGAGAAGTATCACAGCTTCCCATTCCTGGATTCCTCTTTCCTATCTAAATTTTTTTTAATTTATTTTTAAGAGAGAGAGAGAGACAGTGTGAGCAGGGGAGCATCAGAGAGAGAGGGAGACATAGAATCCAGAGCAGGCTCCAGGCTCTGAGCTAGCTGTCAGCCAGCACAGAGTCTGACACAGGCCTCGAACCCACGAACCATGAGATCGTGACCTGAGCTGAAGTTGGACACTTATCTGACTGAGCCACCCAGGCGCCCCTCCTCTTTCCCGTCTAAACAAAGCGCTTTCATCAATTACCAGTGTTCTGCCAATTTATCCTGATAGCAGCCCTACAAGAGAAGTAATCTCACCCCCTTATACAGCCAGGGAAAACTGAGGCTCAGGGAGGGAAACCAATTTGTCCAAGTTCTCAGAGTGGACCCATGACAAAACCTAAGATTTATTAATTTTCTTTTAAAGTAAGCTCTACACCCAATGTGGGGCTTGAACTCATGACCCTGAGATCAAGAGTCACATGCTTTACCCACCAAGCCAGCCAGGTGTCCCCTAAAACCTAAGATTTTGATGCCTCTCAATACTGGTCACAAACATGTCCAATGCTCCCCTTCCTGGCACATGGTGAACTTGTACTTCCCTGCCCTCTTAAAGTGAGGCATGGCCCTGCGGCTGGCTTTGGCCAATGAAACATGAGGGGAAGAATCCCTCATACAGGAGCCCTCAAGGACCTGAGCACAGTTTGCCAAATTCCTTCCTTCAGGGTGACCAGTGATGTTCCTCGAAAGTGGAGGCTCCATGCACCTGCGTCCCTGAGTGAGGGCCGCCAGGAGCAAAGCCTCTGTTGACTCACGATGGACGTAGAGTGAGTGAGAAACAAATCTTTGTAACAGGGGCGCCTGGTGGCTCAGTCGGTTAATCTCCGACTTGGTTTCCACTCGGGTCATGATCTCATGGTTCCTAGGACTGAGCCCTGCATTGTGCTCCACACTCAGCATGGAACCTGCTTAAGATTCTCCCTCTCCCCATCTTGTGCACTTACCCTTTCTCTCTAAAACAAAACAAAACAAAACAACGCGAACAACAAAAACCTGGGTTTCCCTGTTTGGTAAGAAGCACTAACCAACCACTAGCTTAGGCCAGGAACCCGGGTGTTATCCCCAACAATCCCCAACTCCCCCAACATTAATTAGTCGCCGAATGTTACTGATTCTATCTCCCAAACCTTGCTGGAGCCTGTTCCCTTCTCTCCATCGCCACATTTCTTACTACGGCTTCTTCACTGTCTCCCTGTCTCCAGCCCATTCCCCATGCCACAAGGACAGAGAGCTGTTTACAAACCTGACGGTACCACTCCCCTGCTCAACCCCCTCCCATGGCTCCCCAGTGCTCTTCCTCAACTCTTCAGCTCAGTTCACAAGGTCCTGTCCAGCCTGGCTCTGCCTGTGTTTCCGGCATGATCTCTTGCCACGTGCTGCCAGGATCTTGCCAGGCTGAACTACTTTCAATTCCTCTAATGTCTGGGCTCCCTTCCCACCGGGCCTCTGCACATGCTGTTCTCTCTGCCTGGGATACACGTCACCCTCTCCCCTCCTTCCCCTGAGTCAACTTTTACTTAGCCTCGCGTCTCAGCTTTCATTTTCTCCAGAAGGCCTTCTCTAATACCACCTTCTCCCGGTCTGGACTGGAAGCAGCCAGCATCGCACCCTGTACCTCCCCACGGACAGCACTCACCCCTGCTGAGACTGCTGACTTGGCTGTCTCCTCTACTAGCTCAGGGGGCCTCTGCGGGCTGCGGCTGGGGCTGTCGCGCCCAACTTCGTGCAGAGGACTACACATACAGTAGTTGCGCAAATAATGTTTGTTGGGTGAATGACATGAGCAAATATTTCTGGAGCACCTGTGTGCTACGCCAAGCACAGTACCGTGCTCTGGGGCTCCAGAGCAAGAAGAAATCTAAAGCAGGTTCCTGTCGGCATGGCACAGATTACTATTCTTCAAGAGAAAAAGACCAGTGATAAGCCAATGAACATACAAAGAGTTGAGAGAGGGGTATCGGGGTGGCTCAGTCAGTTAAGTGTCAGACCCTTGATTTCAGCTCAGGTCATGATCTCACAGTTGTGAGACCAAGCCCCGCATTAGGCTCAGCATGGACCACAGAGTCTGCTTGGGATTCTCGCTCTCCTTCTCTCTCTGCCCCTCCCCCTTCATGCACAGACTTGCCTACAGGCACCCTCTCCCTCTCTTTCTATCTCAAAATAAATAAATAAACTTACAAAAATAATCGAGAGGGGTGCCTGGGTGGCTCAGTCCTTTAAGCATCCGACTTCGGCACAGGTCATGATCTCACGGTTGATGGGTTCAAGCCCTGTGTCGGACTCTGTGCTGACAGCCAACTAGGAGCCTGGAGCCTGCTTTGGATTCTGTGTCTCCCTCTCTCTCTGACCCTCCCCTGCTCACGCTGTCTCTCTCTCTCTCTCAGAAATAAATTTAAAAGAAAACATAAAAAAAAATAATCGAGAGAATTTGGAGCTAGTGATTAGTGCTGTAAAGAACATAAAGTAGGTGTCCTGGTAGAGACTGGGTGGTGGGGCAGGGTCCTCAAGGAGGTGAGGCTTGAGTTGCGCCTCAGTAATGAAAGGGAGGTGGCCACGAACCTTGTGGCCACAAAAAAGGCTGGGGGAAGAACATTCCAAGTCCTTCAACAGGGATTTAGCCTAGCCTGGAGACGGGCCAGAGAGAAGGACATTCTATGGATTGGAGCAAAGAGGAATGTGTTAAGAGAGGAGTCAGAATAGGTGGTGGGGGGCAAGATCACTTGGGGCTTTCTAGCGGTGGGGAGACGTTTTATTCCAAGGGCAATAGGAATCCATTGGAAAATGAGGGACACAGGTGCCTCAGGCGTCAGGCTCTTGAATATCTTCCACCTCTTTCAACTTGCTGAGTGCACCTTGCCTCTCAAATTTTACTTAAAAGGACCCAGCCATGTATTTCCTGTTACAGTAGGACACCCAGCATCCCTCCGAGAAACCCCAGGAATTCTTCAGGAGCTTAGATTCTGCCAAGCACTCCCAACTTTTGCTGATTTCTGAATCTCCCATCTGCTTTTGCCTCCGCTGTGACTCTCCTTTGTCCTGTTCACTAAGCCCCTTCGTTCCTGGTTGCACCAATTTCAGGCTGTGCCTCTACCACACTTGGCTGATGGTTTAGAGCAAGGACCCAACAACCGATTGAAAATTGAGAACCAGATACTTTGTTTTCACAAAGCCCTTCTATATTCATATACACCCCCCCCCACCTCCCCACACACATTCACATGCCCAGATAATGTTTACTCATTTTCTCTGCTCTAGCCCTTATGGCCTACCCCAGTGCTGAGACCCTCCTTTTCTCCTACTATACTTCTTTCCCTCTCCTCTCTGTTTTGCAAACCCACTGACTCCTGCATTTTTTGTTCATTGTCTTTTTTCTTTTTAAATAACGGTTTTGAGATAAAATCCGCATATCATAAAGTTCACCCTTTTAAAATACACAGTTCAGGAGCTTCTGGGTGGCTCAGTCGGTTAAGTGTCTGACTTTGGCTCAGGGCATGATCTCGCAGTTCGTGGGTTTGAGCCCTGCATCAGGTTTTGTGCTGGCAGCTCGGAACCTGGAGCCTGTTTTGGATTCTGTGTCTCCCTCTCTCTCTGCCCCTCCCCCACTCATGTTCTGTCTCTCTCTGTCTCAAAAATAAACTATAAAAAATTTTTTTAATAAATAAAAAATTAAAAACTTAAAAAAAAAATAAAGTGCACAGTTCAGTGGCTTTTTGAGTATATTCACCGGGTTGTGCAATCATCACCACTACCTAATTCCAGAACATTTCATCACCCCTCCCCGCAAAAAACCCTTATACCCATGAGCCATCACTCTTCATTCCCCTTCCCCCAGCCCCTGGCAACCACTAATCTACTTTCTGTCTCTGTGGATTAGTGTCTTCTAGACATTTCATAGATGCAGAGTCATGCATTAGGTGGCCTTTATAGTCTGGCTTCTATCACTTACAATAATGTTTTCAAGGTTCATCTGCATTATAGCATGTATCAGGACATCATCCGTTTTCTGGTGATATAATATTCCTTTGTATGGACTCAGCCAATTGTGTTTATCCATTCATCTGTTAGATGGACACTGGGGCTATTTGTACCTTCTGACAATTATGAATACTGCTGCTATGAATATTGACATATAAGTATCCATTTGAGAATTTTTCAATTCTCTTGGGTATGTACCTAGGAAGGGAATTCCTGAGTCATGTGGTCATTCCATGTTTGACATTTTGAGGCACCACCAAACTTCTCCACAGTGATTGCACCATCTTACATTCCCACCTGCAATGACCTGCATTCCAACACTCCACATCCCTGATAACTCCCTATTTAAAAAAAAAAAAAATTCTTTTTTTCTTTCTTTTTTTAAAAAATTTTTTAATGTTTTATTTATTTCTGAGAGAGAGACAAACAGACAATGTGAGCAGGGAAGGGTCAAAGAGGGAGGGAGACACAGAATCTGAAGTAGGCTCCAGGCTCCATGCAAGCTGTCAGCACAGAGCCCAATGCGGGGCACGAACCCACAAACTGTGAGTTCATGACCTGAGCCGAAGCTGGACGCTTAACCGACTGAGCCACCCAAGCAGCCCCACCCCCCAAAGAAATTCTAAGACAAAACCAAACCAAAGTCTAGCCATCTTGGTGGTTGTGAAATGGTACCTCTGGTTTTGATTTGCGTCTTTATTTTTTAAGTACTCTTGGGGCACCTGGATGGCTCAGTTGGTTAAGTGTCTGACTCTTGGTTTCAGCTCAGGTCATGATCTCACAATTTCGTGGGTTCAAGCCCCGCATTGGGCTCTGGGCTGACAGTGTGGAGCCTGCTTGGGATTTTCTCTCTCCCCTCTCGCTGCCCCTTCCCCACTCACGCTGTCAATGTAAAAATAAATAAACTTTTAAAAATTAATAAAAGAGTTTTATTCTCCATTGACTGAGCCAGCCAGGTGCCCTGCACCTTTTTAATGACTAATTGTGTGGAGTATCTTTCCTTGTTCTTACTGGCTATTTATATCTCTTCTTTGGAGAAATGTCTATTCAAGGCCTTTTGCCCATTCTTCAATTGGGTTCTTGCTCATTTCTCATACAAAATTGTCTAGCTATCTTAGCCAAAGCCTGGCCTCCAGGACTAGCTTTACAAAATTGCCCTTTTTGTTTTGCTAATCAAAGTTGGCTCTCCTAATTGGAATTTTGCTGCCTTCTGTGTATCTATGTCATTTTGTCTTATTTTCATAGTCACAACCTGAGGATGAAGGTAAAATCCTTCTTTGATTTTACACAGGCGTCTTTGGGGATTGGCCAGGATCACACGAGTAGTTAACTAGGGGGAAAGATTTGCAACCAGAGTAGTTAAATTCCCCCAAAGCCCCACGCTCTTCCTCCTAACTAGCTACTCCTAGCTTTTCTCAAGATCTCCCAGTATCCTTATCTTTACTGCAGAGAAGGGAAACTACGGAGAAGCCTCTGGAACTTCGCTGGGTCACACAGAAAGATGGGAGAACCAGATGCAGGGACTCCCACTCCAACCCACAAACCCTTGCCCAAGCCCCACCCGCTCAGTGCCGTGGGTCCGCAGGGAGTGGCACGGCTCGGCCCTTCCGGCCCAGTCGGGTCGCCGCCTTCCAGCTGAGTCACGGGCATGGCGCGGGCGGGGCGTGGCAAGCAGGGAAGACAAGGCGAGTAGGAGCCCGCCCCGCGTGGGAACTGAAGCCCCGCCCCTGGCCCCGCGCTAGCCTCCCGATTGGAGAGCCTGGGAACGGCACAGCCAATCACAGCAAGCTTCGAAGGGCGGATGAGACGAGCCTAAGGCAAAGGAGACGCCCTCCCCTCCCCTGGAAATAGCTCCTCCCCCGCGCGCCCGTCGGAGCTTTTGGGAGTGTCCCGGCCCGGCCTCGCTGCTTGAACGGGTGGGGGCTGGCCGGAACCTGGGATAGGGATCCCTCGTGCAGCCTACCTCGGCAAGGGAAGGAACGACATGGAATGACCTTCGAGAGCTTGGAGTGAAGGCGACATTTTCTAGTCTGTGCGGCCATTCGCAGCTTAAATACTGGCCCACCAGTCGGGCCTGGCTGGGGTCTCCTCTCTTGTTTTCCGAGGGGAGGATTAACCTACAGAGGCTTGTTAAAACTGTAAAGCCAGTTTTTTAGTGAACAAATTAGATAAGGGCAGCCTTGGACACTCCCAGACATGCACCCCAGACCGAGAGTCTAACAACCAGCGGCGGGCTTAGAGGCACCCCAGCAAAGGCACGGGGTGGGGGGTGCGGAACGCAGGGTCACACTCTGCGTATGTGGTTCTATGGTCTCTGGAGTTGGCCCTCAGCGCTTTTGTGATGTAGGCAAGGCTGGGAAGGTGGTCTCTGGCTCTTAGGGGATTCTCAAACTCATAGTCAAGGCCCAATGATGCTCTGTCTCAGACGCTGGCCCTGACCCTCTCCACCTACCTATCCTGACCTCTGCCGCAGCTTGCGCTTACTCTCAAAGACTCCTTGCAGTCTTTCTTCCTTTCCAGCTCGCTCAGCTACTCATCAAATATTCTGAACCCCTTCCTTGTACCGGGCAGGAATGAAAAGGGCGAACCAGGTCTATGCTTTTGGGGCCTTTACAGTCCAGGCGGGAAACGAAGCAAAGATTCCATCAAAGCCTGATGAGCACTGCAATGGAAAAGAACAGTGTTAAGTGAGGGGCAGGTTACAGGGACCCCTAGTTTATACTGGGGGGAGAGGCCAGGGAAAGTTTTGAGAAGAAAGTTACTTTTCCGAAGAGGAAATGGAGCCTGGCCTTATTGGGATGAGAAGAAAATCAGATGGCTGGAATGGAGGTCCAATCGAGATGGTGGGTTTAGAAGGGAGGAGAGCCTTGTAGGCTCATTAAAGATTATGGAGATTATCCTGAGGGTACTAGTTGGCTAACAAGCGGTTCATAAGCAGAGGAGAGACCTAATAAGATCTGAATTTTACAAAGATCACTCTGGGCATCCTATGGAGAAGAGGGAGGCTGTCGGACAATAAGATAGAAGTACAGAGACTAAAGACTGCTGCATTAATGCAGGGCAAATGAGAGACATTGGATTCTGGCAGGACTGGTAGATGGTGAACACAGGATGAGCTGTTGACCTGTCTAAAAGGGGGCTGTAATGCTTCCTGGGTTCCTACTCATTCATTCATTCATTCATTCATTCATTCATTCTCTCATTCAGCAAGTACTTGAGCACCACTCTGGGCCAGAAATGATGTCTGCTCTCTCAGGGAAAGGGGCTGCTCTCTGACCCAGTCAGGATAGAAGGCAAGGGGTGATGTCTGCAGAGGAGTTGGTGCAAACCTCTCTGTGATCCCACAACTGCACAGTCTTTGGACATTGATGTGGGGGCGGGGGGGAGGTTCCTGTGCATTCCAGCCCTCACCAGGGCCTTGCCTTCTCTCTGCTGCCAGCCAGGAATTATTATTCCTGCTTAGCAGATGGATAACGTCATGCTTAGAAAAGGGACTGCCCCGACCAAGGTCACTCACCTTGAGCTAAAGACTTGGAAATCGGGTATCCGGGTTCCCATGGCTTCTCTCCTGCCTCTGCAGTCTGGCTGCCCACATTTGGGCTGTTTCAGGCTCAGAGAGCCCCCCCACACCATCAGGCAGGGGAAACTGCAGATAGAGGGGCACCTGCTCCCTGCGTCTTTGAACCCAGCTCTGGCCCTGACATTGCTATATTATTAGCAACAGCCCACGGCCACAAGGAGCTGTAGGGCCTCCAGCTTACCAGGGGACTTTGCATGCAATATCTCATTTGATCCATCTCGCCACACTGGCAAGTGATGATTATTATCCCCACTTTGTAAGTGAAAAGACTGAGGTTTAAAGACAGTAATTATTATGCATCATTGAGGTGCAAAGACACACAACTGTATCCTTTGAACTCTGACCCCTTCCTACTATGTTGGGCTCTGTAGGAAGCAAAGATGAAGGGTGGGGAGGAATGGGCTCTGCCCCCAGAGAGGAGACCATCTGTAGGGATATAAATCATATACATTCCTCGACCTTGCATAAGACCCCAGTGTGTGGGTCTTGGAAAAGTGTTATGGGTTCAGAGGTGGAAAAAGGCATCGATCCTAGTAGATGCTCTGGGAAGCCTTCCGGAAGAGGGAACATTTAAGCTGAGGTTTGCATAGGTGGGGATAGGGTGATTGATCCCCTCTATGTCCTCTCCTCGAATCCTGGGCTCATCAGACCTACCTGTGCACCTAGTAGACATTCAACATTTGAGTGAAGGAAGGAGCACATGATTGGCAGAGAGGCTGGATGAGGCTAGTGTGCTGGTGGCCTCCGTGGATCAGGAATGAGTCTCTCCGAGCCCAGCTGCTGAGGGCTACTGTCTGGAGCAGAGCCCTTGGATGGTTAGGACAGAACAATGAAAGTTGCCCTTACCTACTTCCCTATTACAGTGGGGCTTGGCACCCAGCATAAGTGCAGGGGTTTGGAGGTAAGGGGAGCTGGATAGGAGCCCTTTATTGCTGGGATCTTTGCCAGCTGTGCAACTCTGGGACCTGGGGTCACAACCTAGTCTCCTGACTCACAACCCTCAGCCCAAACTGCTTGGCCAGATTTTTGGAACTAGCCTCAAAGGGTGCCACCAACAGAAAGCATCTGCTCCCTTACAGTTCCTGTTGGACCTGAAGGAGACTGTGATGCCCCAGGTTACCCAGGTCACCCAGGTCCCTGTCTGTGGAGCAGGTGAAAACCTGTCAGAATCACTGAGGACCGGAGTAGTGGTTCTCATTTTAGAGATGGGAATGAAGACGGCCCAGGGAACTCAGTGGCCTTGAAACCTCACAGCTTGTGAGAGGCAGAGCTGGGGTCCATGTCTCCAAAAGCAGAGCCCTTTCGCACCCTCCTGCTGTCCTTGAGGAAGCTGTGAGGGCTCACTCCGCCATTGGCCTGTTGGGAAAACAGGGTCAGCTGGCCGGGCTTTCTGCAGCACGTTGTGCAGATGGAAGAGATGGCCCAGCTGCCCGGCCTGGCGGCCTCTCACCCTCCCAAAGCAGCCATCCATCTTGCACTGATTGGGTCCAGCCCAGCAGCTTCCCGGATGAGCCGTGGGCACCTGGCCAGCCTGCTCAGCACCTTTTCTCCGCGTCTCTGTCTCAGGCAGTCTGTCTCTCTATTGAATTCTTGTCTCTCTCCTTCTCCCTCTCTCTCTGTGTTGTCTCCACCACTGTGTGTCTATCTCTTTGTCATTACCATTTTCTCATCTTTGTTTTCTTTTGGGGGGGATCAGACTTGGGACCTCCTCCCTGCTCTTTCCTGTGCCTCAGGAAGATCCCCAGGGCATCCAGCCCCTCAGGAATGCTCTCTACTCTGCATGACCCAGTGGATAAAAAAACCACCAACCCTCCCCCCAAAACAAACAAAACAAAACAAAAAACCCCAACAACAATAACAACCACCAGGAATAAAAACACAAACTGCCAAGCAGGTCCACCATGGTCACTCTTCTATTTGTTCAAGCCCTTGGCTTCCTCTTCCCTTTATTACAAAGCTCAGGAGGGCCTGAATCGTACCCATCTCAGAGGCAGAAGTGGGGCCCAGAGATCAGTTAGGGGCACAACATGTGTGGGTGGCAGGGCCTCTGTGCCAGGCAGAACTGAGAGGTCTGAAGGCCCAAGCCATGAACTTCCCTGCCAGTTCTGCTCCTTCCAGACGCCTTAAGCAAGTCCCCTTCTTTGGTGCTCGGGCCTTGCAGCTCTGTGACTCGTCCCTTTGCCCCAACAGCCTGTCCCAATAGCCTGTTGTTGTTGTTGTTATTGTTTTAGGGTTTGTTTGTTTGGTTGGTTGGTTTTTGTTTTTGTTTTGAGTTTGTGTTTTGTTTGTTTGGTTTTTTTTTTGGTAGATTTTTATCCACTGAGTCGTGCAGAGTAGAGAGCATTCCCGAGGGGCTGGATGTCCTGGGGGTCCTCCCGAGGCAGGGGAGAGAGCAACGAGGAGGTCCTGAGGCTGACCTCCCCCCACCAAAAAAAAAAACCCAAAGATCATTCCTGAGGCCTATGGCTTGACTGGAGTTTGCCTTTTCCCCCAGGCCCTGACTCCTTCTGGGATTCCAGCACCCTCGGGACACAGCATCTTGCATCAGAGCCTCCGGGGGGAACCTCTTTAACCTCCTGGGCCTCAACCCTAGCCATGTCTACTCCCCAGAATTTTCTGCATGCCTTGGGGGTCCTCTGAGAATGACGGCATTCTCATGATCTTCTGTCACATCCGCTTCCCTCCACTCTTTTCCCTGTTCTTCAATGTCCAAGGTCTCCTGACTGCCTCCTGGCCTCTATTTCCCTTACCTAGCCCGGTCCTTGGCCCATCTGGGCCCTTGCTCCTTTGCTATATTGGGCTCCCTGTCCCCCACACCCTTGGCCACAGCTGACCACTGCCTGCTCTGAGTGATCTGACCTTCACCTTCTTAGCTAAGACTCACATTGCCAGGGCTGCAGGTGAAAACCACAAGTCTGTGCAGACACGGGCCCTGTGTGGTGGCCTCTGGGTGCAGCCAGTCCTGGAACGCCGGCCTTTCCCCAGCTCACTCCCCCATCCTCTCCAGAGACTTCCTCAAACCTCCCTCCTCCTCTCATGACTCAGCAAATGACTTCAGCTTCTCCTTCTCAGAGAAGGAGGTTCCCAGGAACCTCCCTGTTTCTCACTCAAAGCCCATCCACCCACCTGCCATCTCACCCGGGGACCCTGACCCCTCATCCGGGGACCCTGCCCTCCCCCACCGCAGCTCATCCCGCTGTCCCTCCCCGTCTTTTCCTCTTCCAGCCACTTTCCCCAGCCTCTCCTCTGAGCATTAAAACAACCCTCAGCCTCCTCTGGAACAAATAAACCCCTCCCTCTGCCTGAGCCGCCAGAACATCAGCTTCTCTCTCCTTCATCTGACCATTAAATTGCTGATGAAAGCAGTCGGCTCCACATTTTAACTCTTCACCCCTTTACCCCTTGCTGTCCGAATTGCTCTGGCCTGGGTCAACAAGGGTGCCCTGGCTGGCTCAAGAAAAGGCCTTCTTGGGGCTCCTAGGGGGCTCAGTGGGTTGAACCTGCGACTTCAGCTCAGGTCATGATCTCATGGTTCGTGGGTTTGAGCCCCACATTGGGCTTATTGCTGACAGCGCGGAGCCTGCTTCAGATCCTCTGCCTCCCTCTCTCCCCCTCCCCTGCTCACTCTGTCTCTCTCTCAAAAATAAACATTAAAAAAGAAAAAGAAGAAAAAGGGACTTCCTTTCTGCCTTCACATGAGTTTTCTGCAGGCATCCGGCATCATGGCTGTGGAGCACCGGGAGAATGCAGTGATCACATCTTTCCGTGATTCCTGAGATGCAGGGACTCTGGTTTTCCTGGTGCTCCCTCCCGGTCTCCTCCCGAGCCCATGTGTGCGGGCCGCTGTTTCAGATGTCTATTTCCGTCCCCAACCTGGGCATCTCATTTGATATTCTTTCTTTCTTTCAACTAATTTACATTTTTAACTTTATTATTTTTAAATACGTCAAGCCCAGTATAGTTAACATACATACAGTGCTATATTAGTTTCAAATGTGTAATACAATGATTCAACAACCCTATACTTAGATATGCTTTCTTTTTAATTAATTAATTAATTTTTGATAGAGAGAGAGAGAGAGAGTGTGAGCACGAGCAGGGGAGGGGCAGAGAGGGAGGGAGGGAGAGAGAGAATCCCAAGCAGGCTCTGCATTGTGAGTCCGAGCCTGATGCTGGGTTCAGACTCAGGAACTGTGAGATCATGACTTGAGCTCAAACGAAGAGTCAGACGTTTAACCGACTTAGCCACCCAGGTGCCCCCAGATATGCTTTCATACTTGTCACTTCCCAGCTGAACCTATCATCTTTCTTTTAAGCCTGTTCTATGTCTGAGAATGGGATTGTCCTATAGGAGCCTTGCTGGGCAGGTCCTCCCTCCCATAGTTACAAAGACCACCCTAATCCAACCCCCCACCTCTCACAAGAATCCCCCAAGTGGTCTTCCTCTCTGTGGCCTTCTTCCCATCCAGTCCATCCTCTGTCCCAGCTGCCACAGTGCCTGTGTTCTAAAATGCCAATTCTTTTTTTTTTTTTAATGTTTTTTTTATTTATTTCTAGGAGACAGAGAGAGACAGCGTGAGCAGGGGAGGGTCAGAGAGAGAGGGAGTCACAGACTGAAACAGGCTCCAGGCTCTGAGCTGGCAGTCAGCACAGAGCCCGACGCAGGGCTCGAACCCACGAACCGCAAGATCATGACCTAAGCGAAAGTCGGACACTTAACCGACTAAGCCACCCAGGCGCCCCTCTAAAATGCCAATTCTTTTTCTGTCTTGCACAAAACCTCTCCTGACTGAAGGTTCTGAAGGACGGCTTCTGGCGCATTCTGAGATTCCCAGCCTTGGTTCCTCTTGGCACCTCTTTATTTATTCTCTCCTCCCTCGCGAACCCAGGAAAGCCCCCGTGATATCACAGATAGCCAGAAAAGCCCCATGACATCATTGGGTGCTTTTGATCTGCACAGGAGAACCTGAGTTCAGATCATTTTAGAGAAGGTAACAAAATAGAAAGGTTTTAGTATTAGCCCAAGTGGCTTGTTCTGACCTGATGCGCTATGAGTCATTGGTTCCTCATTTTGCAAAGGAGGGACAGAGTTCCAGAGAAGAGAAGTAATTTGTTTAGCTATTCAGCAAGTCATTAGTGGAGCCGTGTCTCCAGTGTTCTGTTCACTGTCCCAGGGCCCTGCACCCAGCACGGATGGCCACCACCGTGGGCAGTACACCTGGAAACTGCGGTCCCTCCAGCTTCTCTGGGAGGGCCTTGGCTCTGATTCACCCTCCTAGAAACCACACTCCTTCCCACTCCCATGAGTGAGCAAGTCACTCACTTCCTCCCTCTGTTAGAAACATACCCAGCTAGAGGCGCCTGGGTGGTTCAGTCCATTGAGCATCCAACTTTAGCTCTGGTCATGATCTCACAGGTTCATGAATTTTGAGCCCCCTATCTGTCAGTGCAGAGCCTGCTTCGGATCCTCTGTTCCCCTTTCTCTGCTCCTCCCCCCGCCTGTGGGCACCCCCCCTCCAAAATAAAGAAACATTGAAAACAATAGAAGTGTTTAAAAAAAAAAGAGGGGTGCCTGGATGTTTCCGTCAGTTGAGCATCTGACTTCAGCTCGGGTCATGGTCTCATGGTTTGTGAGTTCGAGCCCTGCATTGGGCTCTGGGCTGACAGCTCAGAACCTAGAGCTTGCTTCAGATTCTGTGTCTCTCTCTCTCTGCCCCTCCCCCAATCACACTTTCTCTCTCTCTCTCTCTCTCAAAACTAAATAAAAACATTTTTAAAAAGAGAAGAAAAGAAAAAATAGAAAAGAAATCGGCCCACCTGGGTGTAAGGGGTCAGACCTGACTTCATTGGCTCTGGAAAAAAACAAACAAACAAGAAAAAAGAAAAGAAATCCTCTCCGTTGAGGTGGTGCTTCTGGAGGGCGGATAAGGAGTAGGAGACACATGGGGCGCCTGGGTGGCTTAGTCGGTTAAGCGTCCGACTTTCGCTTAGGTCATGATCTCTCGGTTCGTGGGTTCAAGCCCCGCGTCGGGCTCTGTGCTGACTGCCAGCTCAGGGCCTGGAGCCAGTTTCAGATTCTGTATCTCCCTCTCTCTCTGACCCTCCCCTGCTCATGCTGTCTCTCTCTCTCTCTCTCCCCTAGAAATAAATAAAAATATTAAAAAAAAAAAAAGGAGTAGGAGACACATGGACCTCCTTTTGACCCAGTGCCTCCACTTGCCAGGTGTATGACCTGGATGAGTTACTTACCTTCAGTGTGCCTTGGATTCCTGTCTGTGTGATGGGTTCTCCAGTGTCTATAGGGGCATGGGAACGGTCACATCTGCTCTCCTGTTGTTTTTTTTTTCTCACTTATTGGCCTTTCCTTGCTATCTGAGTATTAGAGACTAAGGTGAGGACTTAGGGGGAGGAGCATTGATGACAGACCTCCAGGTAAGACTCTGATGTATGTGGGCACCTGAGTCCCAGGTGGGGGGTGGGGGCGCTGCTGCCCTAAGGTTAGAGACCAAACCCCTGTTTGTTCTGAAGGGTCCTTAGGCCTCGCAGAGCCCTCTGTGCACAGGGAATCGATACTGCATGTTCTGGCCCTCTGTCTTTTTGGCCATCTCTCCATTTGCGTCACGTATCAGGCACTACGGATGCAGAAAAGCACATACGCAAACCTACTCCTGGGGAAGCTGTCCAGTGTGGAGACAGCAGGGCTTCGCGTGTTCTGGCCTTACACACAAAAGGCTTTTGGAGAGAAGCGTTCTCTTCCTTGTAATGCTAGGAGGCAGAATGAGGGAGGAGCAATGGGCAGGTGCTCTTGGAACAGGAGTGCTGCCCCACGGAAAAAGGGGGACCTCAGGAGAAGAGTCTGTGGCCGGAGGTGTGTGCTAGCCAGGGCTGCCACCCGGAGGTGGGGTGCTGCATGAGGAAGGCAATCCTCTCTTGGCCTAACAAGGGGCCTTCTGCTGTCCCTCCCAGTTACGAACCCCAAACTCCAAGAAGACAGGGAGGAAGTCTGGCTGGGCCCAAAACCCAGAGCGCGCTGCGGGCCCCATGCTCCTGAGTCGTCTTGGCTCACTCAAGGCTTGGCATGGAGGGAGTGCCTCTGGTCCCTGCTTGTCCCCGGGCTCGGAGTGAGGAGTTGGTGCGGGGCGTCTGTCCCCTGGTGCAGCCTGGGCTCCCGACTACCTGCTGTGTCAGCACGAGCGTTCCTGTTACATGATCAAGTGGGATTTGCACTCTGAAAGCATTAGTGCTGGGCTGACTCGGCAGAAAGGCCAACAGGAGAAAATGCCAGTTCCCCCACCTCTCCCGCCAGCTATCAGAAGGCCTCATGGCCGCTTGACTTCCTCTTCAGGCAACCCAACCTGGCCTCCTTCAAAGTCGCCAGGGCTCTTGAGGGTACCCTGGCAGACCATGGGTGGTAGGAAGAATCCCCCAGGGAGCTTTGAAAGCATACAAGTCCCCAGACCCGTCTATTGGAGATTCTGACCCAGGATGTCTAAGCTACACTTAGGACTCTGTATTCTAGACACACTCCCCCAACCCCAGGTATTGGGAAGCAGTGATGGCCACCCAGGCTGAGAATCAGCATTTATCTGCTGGCCTTTGACCTCTGATTCCTGTCCCAAGCTCTCCAGAACCGCTCATGTCATCACCACACAGCTTGCTTCCTTGAGATGAGCAGGAATTGGTGGGCTCTCTGAAGCTTGCACTCCTCCAAAGGCAGAAAGGTTCACCTCACTCCGTGTGATTGATTGGTGGGCGGCCACCAGCCTAGTCACTATCAGTTTTCCATGAGTCCGTTAGAGTTCCAAGCATCAAAACACTGCTTCAGACCCCTCTACCAAGTCAAAGAATATGTTTGTATCACGATATGATTCAGAGAGCAGGGTGGAGATTTCTCTTTAAGATTCACTGGGGAGGGGCACCTGGGTGGCTCAGTCGGTTGAGCAATTGTGTCATGAATTCTAGCCCTGTGTAGTGCACTGCACCGACAGTGCAGAGCCTGGTTGGGATCCTCTCTCTCCCTCTCTCTTTCTGCCCCTCCCTCACTCATGCTCTATCACCCTGTCAAAATAAATAAATACATAAACTTAAAAAGAAAAAGACTCAGTAGGGAAACTGAGGTCCAGATGGGTGAAGCATTTGGCCCAAGTTCACACAGCTGAGTTTTGGGAGAAAATTCTAGCTCAGGCTCCTCTGCTCTGGAACACCTATCTCTTTTTTTCCTCCCTTTATTATTATTATTTTAAAGGTTTACTTATTTATTTTTTGAGAGAAAGTGCACCAGAGCAAGCCGGGGAGGGGCAGAGAGAGAGGGAGAGAGAATCCCAAGCAGGCTCCACGCTGTCAGTGTGGAGTCCTATGCAAGGCTCGAACTCATGAAACGTGAGATCATGACCTGAGCTGAAACCAAGAGTCTGATGCTTAATTGACTGAGCCACCCAGGTGCCTCAGGAACGCCCATCTCTTGAGAATGGTACAGTTTATCTCTTTCTTTGGGAAAATGACACTTTTTTTTTTCCTGTGACAGACCTTCCATTGGTGTGGTAAATTTTGAAGTTGGTTCTTTTTAGGGGAATGCAAAACTTAAAAATGTAAAGCTATATCAGGGGCACTTGGCTGGTTTGCTTGATGAAGTATGTGACTCTGGATCCCAGGGCTATAAGTTCAAGCCTCACACTGGATGTAGAGATTCCTTAAAAAAAAAAAAAAGAAAATGAAATCTTCAAAAAAAAGTAAAGATATATTAAACTGTTCAACCTCTTCCTCTTTATAGGAGATTTTACGGGATTTGAGAGTTGGGTCTGAGAACAGGGAAGCCAGTTGGTGAGGAGTGGTCAGCTGCCAGGGAGTCAGAACAGAGACTTTCTGCTGGTAGTGACCCCCATGTCCACAGGCCCTTCTTTGAAATCCTGTGTGGATGCACTTCAAAAGTATCCTTTCTGGCTGTGTCCCTACTGGCTCCTGGGATTGCTTACTGTTCTGCTTTCCTGCGTTTTTGCTGCAACTTGGTCGTGACCGTTGCTTTTGGGGTAAAACTTTTCAAATCCTCAAGAGGTTAGACCATCACTGGGTCAATCCTTTCTCGAAGCAGAGAGTCCCTTTCCTGGAACCAAACTGCCCTGAACACCTGCTCCATGCTAGGCTTGGAGCTCAGAGGTGACTCAGATGGGTCTCTGTCTTAAAGGAATCCGTTTGTAAGACCTCAAGGAAAGGCAGACTCACGCATATAAGGGTAATAAGGCGACTTAACCCCCTTGCTGGAAATGTGTAGCATAGGAGCCGGTGGGGGCTCCAGGAGGGAGCAGTTCAGTTTACCTTACAGTGTCTGAGTCTGAAAGATAGGTAAGGATTGAATGGGGGTAGGTGTAGGAGTTCCCTGCAGAAGGAACAGCTTTTGAAAAGGCCCAGAGATGGAAGAGGGTGCTACATGGCTGGGAAATACCAATCGAGTGCCCTGGGAGAGACACAACTAGAGAGGAAGGTAGGGGCCCTTAGGAAAGGCCTTTAACTCTAGGCTAAAGCAAAGAGACTTTGGCCCATAAGCAATGGGAAGGGACAGGTGTGGCGGAGCCAAGGCAAGGGAGGAAGATGGGATGTATATTTGGAAAGATCTTTCAGATCTTTTACCGGAGAGGCTAGGAAGACATTGAGGCAGACCAGCTGACAGGCCGTTGCTACAGGCTGGAAGATCTTAAGAAGCATCCACCCAATTCTTCTCTTTTATAGATGGTCTGAGGCCCAGAGAGGTCAAGTGACTTGCTCAAGGTCACCCAGCAAGATCAATAGGAAAGTCAAGGCTTCAACCTGTGGGTCTTGCCTCCCGGCAAAGGCTTCCTTCACTGCCCCCACTCTCCTCAGGAGGGTGGACAACCCACTGAGATTTTCTTCTTGTCCTTTGCTTCTGAATCTGTGATGTGCTCTGCCCCATCACAGCCCAACCTGCGAGGAGGGTGACAGGGAAGTGTTCCCAGAGGACAAGACGGGGAATATTGCCCGTTTCAGAAGATGTTGCTGCTGCTGCTGACTCCCCACCAATCAGGGAGCTTTCTAGCCGCAGGAGGAAGCCAGGAGCCAGGGGATGGGACTGCAGTGATTTATGACTGCACAGAAACAGCAGGACACTGATGTCTGTGGCGGGGCCTGCCTGTCTGCCAGCTCAGCCAGAGAGCATGCATCTAAAGGTCATGTCCTCCAGTACCGGAGGTGGGGCAGAGGGTCAGCGTTACAGGGTGTCTGCTCAGGGCTCTTGGGTCAGGCCCATCACCAGAGGGCGAGGCCCCTCCCTCCCTGAGCAGATGCCGAAGGGTAGATCCCCACAGCCCCGGCAGGGAAGGGTGTCCTTGCCATTGGGAGCCTGGAAGATCTTCCTGGGTTTGAATTCAGGCTCTCAGTCACTGATGTGTGATCTTTTTCTGGTCATACAGCCTCTCCGTGTCTCAGCTTCCTGGTGGACAAAACATGGATGATTCTGAGCCTCTCAACCCTTGGGACTGAATCATCTCCCAGGTCTGCAGGTACAGATTCCCTGTTGCCATAGCTAAAGAAGGGGAACAGGCTGAATCTAGAACTTTGTCTTGGGCGGGGCGTTGAGAGCTCACTTCAGTTTGATTTCTCACTTCACAGTTGGGGAAATTAAAACCCTGAGAAGGGGCAGGCTTTGCACACAGAGCAGTGGGTTGGGGGGAGGGGAGCAGGCAGAAGCCAGGATACTAGTTTTCCACTTCCCTGCTCCAGGTGTTTTTCAGCAATAGCAGGCAGTGGAGAGAGAAGCCAGAAGAATAAGCCATTTGCTGTGTGTAATGTCGCTATACTTCTGAAGCAGCCTTCTCAACAGCCAGGGGCGGCTGGGCTGCTGCTGCAGCTTTAAGCTTAGAGTCTTTAAAAAAAAAATCAAAAAGGAAAGGAGGGCAGGGCCAGCTCTCCCCTGCACCATTGGAGGGAAGCTTTGATGTGGGACTGCAGATGTCTTTCCTCTTTGGCTTCGGAACATCCTTTTCTTTGCATCTGCTTTCTTTTCCCTACCAGATTTGGCCTGGATTTTCAAAATAATAATAATAATTATTATTATTATAATTATTATTTTAATGCACATTGAACTGGTTGGGGAAGGAACTGACGTGGCGAGGTCAGAGAGGCAGTCTGAAAATGAGCCAGGAAGTTCCCAAGATTGTGCATCTGGGGCCTGAATCATTGACACATTTAACGCACATAAGGACAAGCCGGGTTGGCTATGAGGACTCATGGCCACGGACCTGTGATGCCCGAGAGAGGAAGAGGAATGACTTGGCGAACACTCATGTAAGAGATAGAGGAAGGGGGAGAGTTTATTCACCAGCAGGACTGCATTTTGCTGAGTTGTTGTAGTGAGAGAAGGGGCCAGATGTCATATCGGTGGTGGGGAGAGCAATTTCTAGACCTTTTCCCCACTCAGTGCATCTCCTCCACTTCTGCCAGGGCAGCCTCCCTGAAGCGCATGCATTCATTAATTCACTTCTTTACATCATATGTTCTACAGATTTACTGCGTGCCAGGCGCTGTGCGGCGCTGTGGAGGAGGCCACGATGATGAACACAGGATGCAAATCTCATCATTTTCTGCTCTTTTCAAAATCTCTCACAGGCTTCCTATTTATTTTGGGATAAGGACTTCACTCCCTTGCTGGCCATTCAGGGCTCCTCCTGTTCTGGCTCCCGACTCCATCCGCAACCACACTCCCCATCACTTAAGGCAACAAACACTTTGGATTCTTTGCCTAACAATAAATATGTCAGGGAAAAAACGTGCCTCTGAGTCCTGCTGCCTGTGTGTCCTTTTCAGGCTCTCAAATGCTACACATCCTTTAAGAGCTGGTTTGGAAATGTTACCAACCTCCCTGGAGAAGCTTTTCAGAACCTCTTCCTAACCAGCCTGAAAGAATTAGCAAACGAACAAAACAAACAAAACTTAACAACACTTAAAACATTCTAAATTCCTTGAGGGCAGGGTTCTGTGCCCTCTTCCTCTACCATCTAGCATAGAGCCTGGAATATTCCTTCAGAGATTCCTTCATTCTAGATTCTCATACACAACACTTCATATCCTGTTGTTGTTTTAACTCCTTATCACTTCCTAACATACTCTACATATTTATCTTACCTATTGGGGGGGTGTCTTGGGGTTTTTCTGTTTCGTTCCTTGCTGTACCCCATTGCTTAGAACAATGCTTGGAACACAGTAGGCGCTCAACAGATAATCGTTGGGGAAAACATGAAGCAAATAAAATGTGCAGTCAAAACTATGGATGTGTAAGCTACAGGGAATGTTGAAAATGGAAGCATATGAGCAAGAATTTGTCAGCCTGACCTCAGTGTGTAGGTCTTAGGTGGGGAGAGAAGGGTTGATCAACGCTCAGATATATCCTCTGTTAAGCATACAGTAGGCTCTTGGCAACAGAACTGAACCTTTGACACTCCACCCTGGAGAGGAAGAAGGAGCTCCCCAGGGGTCAGCCTGCAGACAGCTGCATCCTTTCTGTAAATTAACCAGTATGCCTCGCCAGTATTTGTCCTTCCATGTTTTCACCTCATCACGTCCAAGAACCTCAAAGTGGGTGTGGGGAAATGGAAGCCTGTGGGGGAGGGTGACAGTTTAGCTCTCAATATTAAACTCCATGACTCAACCCACCGGCGGGCGGGCACTACCCTGGCAAGTTTGTATCTAAGGTAGACGCGAGTCCTCTCCTCTGACCCTCCTTGGCTTGCTGCTACTGTATCTCTGAGACAGGGTCTAGGGCTGAGGTCTTGGCCCCCACCCGTCGTAATTTCTCGGTGAATACGGGGCGGGGCCGTGAATCAGCACTCGCTAAGACTGAAGCAGCCTCAGTCCCCGCCAGGGGTCCCCAGTGGCCGCGGAATTAGAACCCCCTCCCTTCACCTCCGCTCGCGCGCTATGACCAATGGGAGATGTAGTCCTAACCGCCCCTTTGTCCTTGATGTCTCCAACATATCACCCCACAGCTGCGCAAACTACGACTCCCAGGGGCCCACGCGCTGGGCACCCGGCAGGGCGGGGGGTGTGAGGGGCAAGGTTGGGGGAGGTAATCTGGAGAAGCTGAGGCGCAGGAACCGGGGTGAAGTGAAGAACGGGGAGCACTGGCAGGGGTAGAGAGGGAGAGAGGGACGCCCAGAAAGCTACGGTANAGCCTCCGTGTCGCCGCCGTCGCCGTCGCTTAGCTGCTCGCTTCGTGGGTCGGTCTTCTCCGACACACGGGCTCCAACCGTGCCGTAGCCGCCCTCCGAGCCCTTCAGGCCGTCCCGGTCTCCTCACCCGGCCCGATCCAGCCCGCGAAGATGNGTTGGCTGCCCCTCCCCACCCACTCGGGGAGCTGGGCAGGGCCCCGGCAGCGTTAGAGACCGGTTTGTGACGCGGCCTCTCCCCGAGCGTCCCCCCGGGCCGGCGGCGCTGTCTTCTCGGCCCTCCCCGGACTCGGGTTGGGGCGGGATCTTGCAGGGTTGGTCTCGGGATCGGGGTCTCTGGCCCCCGCGTCTCCGGGTCCGCTGGGGACTTGAGCGGGGGCCGTGAACATCCTTTGTGCCCCACTTCCCCTCCTCCCAGCCTGGGCGTGGGGGCGGGGGGACCGCATGGATGCGGTTCCTCTTTCTCTCCCTGGTGTCTGGGCGGCGCCTTTCCCATTCACTCATCAGGTCTCCTGGTTTTCTAATACCCCCCCAACCCCCCACCCAAATCTTCCCCATTGCCTCTCCTGGCAGATTCTTTAGAACCTCCCTAGAAAAAAACTGTAGGCTCTCCTGAAAACGTGGGCTCAATGGTGCAAAACCGAAACCTTGCTGCTCTCACGTTTTTCTTAACAAAAGGCTTCTCTTTCTCTATACCCTTGGGGGGAACGTATTTCTCGCTAGTGTTTTCATTGATCGTTCTCGACATGTCATCTCCATTTTTTCCTAATGTTTTTTGTGTTGAAAAGGGTAGGTAATGTCTTTAAAATAAAGGTTATACATTTAGCTGACAGGCTTAATTTGTGACAAATGGCCGTTTTTTTAAAAATACAGGCACACATCTGTTGAAATTCCTCTAAATTGAAAAAAATATTCCCTCTGATCTGATATTGCAAACAAAGCAGTGGTGGGAGGCAGTATCAAGTCATTCTAGAAGATTCTGCATTTGTCATATTGCAGAGAGCCTAGACTGGGTGGAGGCTGGGAGGAGTTAATTTTAAAGGAGAAAAAAGATTTTTTTTTAAATAATTTGTTTTGTTAGATACATTTGAGGCTTAAAAAAAAAAAGCTAGCGCATCCTCATGCTGATGAAAAGGGAATACTGATCACCAGTTGTCGCATTTTGTCTGGGATGCAGATTCCTGCCTGTATTGCACCATTTTCAGTAACCCTACATTTATCTAATGGGCTATCAAGGAGTTTGATATTAGAGGAGGGGCTAATATTGAGCATTATGAAATCAAACATGGAAAATTCTCTGGTTAATGATTTAGGTCTCCCACTGTCTTAACATTTAACTTCCTGTCTTATGTAACAAAGGTTTTTAAAATGCATCTCCAGCGTGAAGTGGATTCAGGAGTGTATCTTGCGTGTTCAATTTTTTTTTAATGAAGCAACGTAGATATCCCAGATTAATTCCTGAACAAGTTTGCTAGTTCATAAAAGATAACAATGCCGCTGCTTTTTTATTTAAGCCAGCTACCTTACCAAAAAAAGATTTTTATCTCCTTAAGGAAGAGACTTGATTCTGAAATGGGGGGTATTGTTGTATTAATGTATTGGCCACATATGCTACCGTAAAACATTCTAAAGCTCAAATGAGAAGTTCTGCTTTTAATAGATGTTAGTGTTGGAAATATGTTTAGTTCATGTTACTTAGACTTTTCTAATTTTTCCATATTTCTAGTTTCACAGGAAAGTGAGTGACCTCGCACCTATATCCATAGCAACCCAGTGATGTCACACAATGACACAGAGGCTGCAATGCACCTAAGGGCTGGTAGGGAGTATGCAAATGGCATTTGTCCAAGGTAATGCAGAAATTAGCAGATAAGCAGGTGGAATTGAGCACTTCCATCTTATCCATCAGATAAGAACTGGTCCAAAAAATAAGAATATTATTTACCTTTAGGCATACAAAGCAGTAATCTCTAGATATGCCAGTTGCCTATCCAGTATGCCTAGTTGACTCACAAAAGTTTATAAGCTACGTTTGTATTTTTAAACATTTGTCTCATTGTTAAAATTCGACAATAATGGAATAAAGATAGAAGTTTAAGCAAGAATATGTCACAATCATAGTGCTGGGGTGGGCTGTATACTTGGGTTTATTGCAGATTATTAACTTGGCAGGTGTTAATAAAAATCTTAAAAAACTCTGACTTCCTGCGGGGTCGTTTTCAGTAACATTAGTGAGAACTGGTTACAAAACACGAGGCAAAAGTTCTCTTGTGCTTCTGGTACTTGTCGGTGTGGAGGAAAGGGCACTTGTAAAATAAAGCAGACTTTTCCTCAAACACACTTACTGAGGAAGTGTGCTTACCTCTGACGCTCATTTTCCTCATCTGTAAAATAGGTCAATATCCCCTTGAAAAAGTTGTGAGGATTAAGAAATGTAGCAGGTGCTCGAAAATAGTAACTGTTCCTAAAACTTGGATTCCTCCCCTGTCTATGAAAGTCATCTCCTCATGGAGAATTTGGGAAAGACAGAAAGATACAGAGAAAAATACTCTGTCCTGTCACTCAAGTGAGCACTCTTCCAAGGCTAAAGTCTTCCTAATAAGAGTGATTAAGTTTATTTGCATTTAACGAAATTATCTTAATAATGTCATTGGGGCCTGTACAGAGGAATAAGTTGTGTGTGGGTGATCTGACACAATAGAAATGAAAATCAGCATGCAGTATTTTGGGAAGGAAGAAAGGGAAGATTAGTGTTGGATTTTTTTCCCTTTTTTTTTTTTTTTTAAGTAATCTCTGCGCCCAGTGTGGGGCTCAAACTTACAACCCCAGGAGCAAGAGTCACACACTCTTCCAAATGAGCCAGCCAGGCACTCTCAAAGTTTATTTTTTTTATTAATGTTTGTTTATTTTTGAGAGAGAGGGAGGGAGAGACAGATCTGAAACAGGCTCTGAGCTGTCAGCACAGAGCCTGACGCCAGGCTCGAACTCCCGAATAGAGAGATCACAACCTGAGCCAAAGTCGGAGGCTTAACCAACTGAGCCACCCAGGTGCCCTGCAGTTTAGTTTTTTAAAAGAAGTGTGTATTCTTCCATATAAGGGGGGAGAGAACAAACACCTAGATGTTTCTTGTTAGACGGTTCTGTCCTGTCCTTAGGATTCTAATAGCCTATCGGGAGGTTAATAATCGAAGTAGGCTACTAGTATTTGTCTGGGGAGGGAGAAAAGCTTCTGGGCTCCTCATCTTGGAAGTGACCGGATTAGGGGGTTTGCTTGTAAAAGGCCATCTTAATTCTATTAAAAAAAAAAAAGTCTTTCTGGAATCAATATAGTTGAAACTTCTTCCTATCTTAAATATTGTGTTTTTCCTACTGGCCCTTACAGGAGGCTAGATCAATAGCCATTATGGCTAATGGAGTAATGACACCTCTGTAGACTTCAGAGGTGGAGTTCTGCCAGCAATTATTCTAAGTCATGTGGTTTCAATTGTTCTCTTCCTTGGGGTGGAAAGAATACAGATAACAGTTGGCTTTTTATGTAGTAGTTTTTGCAGTAACTGAAATGACGATTAAGTGCTTTTTATAATTATTAAAAAAACCTCCCATGGATCTTTTGAATTCTGTCAAGATAAAGGTGCTGCTAAATTGTGTATTGTTAACAGAGCTTTGGGTTAACTGCGGACCGTGGGGGGGGGGTGGATTTCATCCCCTAGTACTTGGCGGGAAGCTTTTTTCTCTATTAAGCTTAACTCTGGATCATTCAAAAGAGAAAATAATTTTATTTTCATTGAGGTAAAAGTCAACGTAACGTGAAACCAGCCGTTTTCAAGTGCACGGTCCAGTAACGTTTCGCACATTTTCGACGTTGTGCAACCGTCCCCTCTAGCTGAAAAACTGGGAGAGTGCTGTTTCTAAAAAGGGATGATGGTTTGGCTATAACTGGCTGGATTTCAAAACATTACTGATTCAGGAATGTGTCAATAATGAAGTAACCGCAGCAGCTTACAGCCACTGGTAATCGGGATCCTTCTTTGTTTTCTAACATCCGAACCTTTTTGGCATAAATTGGGGAAAAAAAAAGAGTTGTCTCAGCTGGGTTTAGATTTCTGCTGAAGAAGTTCCAGCATGTGGTAAAAACCATATGATGGTCCCGCAGATAAATGAGAACAATTTTATCTGAAATTGAAACAAACTATTAACCGTTTGGAGATTATGGAAATTTTGCCGGGTTCTTGCTAAGACTCATTTTCCACCCCAGAGCTGACTTCGTTATAAATGATTTCTGTGCTGTGTGGCAGCGGGCCCCTAATGAACACCGCACGGTGCTGAGAGGGTGGGCTTTTCAAACTGATAGGAGCCCTGTGTATATGATGTTACCCACATCGTTTGTTGGCCTCTGAGGCTGCCAGGAGCTTTGTCCCTCCCATAATCACCAGCCTTAATCCCTTTTATCTGGAAGAGCATCTGATTTTCTCTGTATTGCTATCAGATTCCATGGGATGTGGAAGAAGAAAAGCACAGGCCATCTTTAATAGTCAAAGGGGGGAAAATCACACAGAAACCGCTGTCTTTTGTTTGAGAAAACTCAGGACCCAGAGGTCAGGAGTCACGTGCTCTAATGACTGAACCAGTCAACCCCCCCCCCCCCCCCCCCCTTCCTGTTCCTTTTTTTACTT